>NC_090927.1:532392864-532698884 GCF_040938575.1 Ambystoma mexicanum | reverse complement strand
GTCTTCGCCTTATTTCTGACATTTATCTTTAAAGCCACAGTACATAAAATCAACATCCAAAATAGAATTTATAAGAATACAGTTAGATAAAACAGGCTCCTCTGCAATACAAAATACATAAAAACACATCTTGAAACCTACGTTAATACTGTACCTAAGAAATAGAAAATGTATAATACTTTGTAGGCATTTCAATATAAAGTGCAATGAGCAAATCATAAAAACAAGTCCTTCATCAAATCACATCAACAACTCATTGATACACTTTATAACTTTTTTAAATAGCGTGCATCATAGGCGACGAAGAGACTTTACGCGTCTAAATATAAAGTGCACAGTACTGATCAAGAGGATAACCCCTGCATCATGTCACGTGGCTTACTCATCAGTCCACTGTGTACACATTTTAAATAGAATGCAATATGCAAGGTGAAAAGGCGTACCCTGGCATGAATCTCCAGCAGAAGTCAATAATACATCATTTGGTAGTGGTCAGGAGGTGTTTTGATGTGGAATAAAAAGTACTAACCATAATATAAGCTCTGTAGCCAGTCTCATTTACAATGAATTACCTCACTTTATGTAATGTTAAGTGATCCTCGAGGTTTATGACAGAACAGACATACCGTAAAACAAATCTTATACAAAGAACATTAATATGTCTTTTCATACATACATACATACATGCAATTAAATGTGCATCTGCTAGCCTCAGACTTGCTGTCACAACCTATTATCCAAAAGTTTTCCATAAGGATTTGAGGCCTTATATCAACCTGACACACCTCGGGCACTAACTCAATAACTATCGTATCATCGCTCTACAATAAATGGATGGAAAACTAGTTTCAATTCATTTAGCCAGCCCCCATTTTCAGAGCTCATAACCCTAATATGTCTGACCCACAGAAGGGAAGCGTCATTCGGAAAGTTCACTAGATCAAATAGAGCTTCTTTGTATTTCAGAAGTGCTGGTGTCGAGAAAAGGCAGAGCCAATAATACAATGGTTTAATTTTTAGCAGCATATTAATGCATCGCCAATTGAGTCTGAGTTGAATTACTGCATTAGATGCTGATTTAGGCAGGGCTTGTTTCAAGAAACGATTTTCCAATGTAGTAAAGAGAGCAGTGCCCTATTGCGATGGACATGTGAGAATTTCAACGTGGCTTCTGAATAGCATTTTAAAGTGCATCTCGATTTGGCTAAGTGAGGTGTCAAACTCCCATTGCAATTGAAGCGCATGCCCAAGTAATCATATGATGAGACCTCTTCTATTGGGTTATCCTTAATGCACACATTTATTTTTTTCAGTTACTGTTGTTCTTTTGAGAGCAAGTCATTGGGCTTCATTATGGGTCCGGCGGTAACCCTGCAGGTGCTACCAGTGGGTTGCCGCCAGACCCGTAATATTTTACCAGCACCTGACTTCCCAGTGCCACCGCGAGATTACAACTCCGGCAGCCCAGGGAATCAGGCGCTGGTAAAATGTAAGTCCCCATTTCCTTAGAGTCCCACAGGACTCTATGGCAATGGGGACACAGAAGCACTGGCACCGTTGCTAATGGTGCTGGTGCTTCTGGAACAGGTCTGCCTACTGTGGCCGATGCGCCCCCAATAGGTTCCGACCTGTCAGGCACAGCAGCCACGGCAGGCAGACTTGGAGTTTGCCAATCTGGAAACAAGGGTGCCAGTGAGCTTACCGGCACCCTTGTTTCCGGACCGGCAAACTCCTAATGAGAGCCATTGTTTTTGTTTTGGAGGTGTTAAGATCTAGACCTCTGAACTAAAGCAGTGCAAAGGTCCACAAATCTTTCCATATTTTTTTTTGTTTAGCCTTGTTAATTGTTTGGGAGATCAAGATGAGGGTGATGTTTTTATCTGAATCATTGAGCCATTTGGAGGAAGCATTCTGAAATCAATTGATATCTGGCCTTCAGCTATACATCACCCCTTACTATTAAATAACATCCCTTTAATCTGGAGTAGCCAGTGTATTAGTATGTTCAGTAGAGAATCCCTCGCCTCCTACTAGCTTGCAGCGCGTGCGGCGACATTACCTAAGTAGACCATTTTACTCTCCAAAGGTCTAGCTAAAATGTGGAGACTCGTTTGTAAATTGTTGATCCCTGGTTTACTGTCATGTTTGGGAATGTTGTTTTGAGGCGTGGAAGTTTAGTTGCTGAGAATATGTCAATAACATATTTTATGGGCTTCCCTCCAGTTTGTAGCAGTTTGAATCCATATGTTCCTGTAGAACTGGGCAATTTGTGGTCAAGCCACTACTCAATTGATTAGCATCAGTTCTTATACTACTTATGTTCTGATCTGCCGAATTTAAACAGTTTGTACCTTTCAAGATTCTACCAGGAGGAATGTTGGCCTGCTTACCCTGCTCACATATAGTCTTTATCGAGTCCTTAATTATATTCAGTTTATTTGTTAATTCATCTATTTTACTGGATATATATTCTATCTCATAGTTCAAAATTGTCCCCCCATTACAAACGGGTAGGGCCGCATTCTTGTTTGTGTTTCCCTTGGTCATTTTAAGTTCTTTCTGCGTTTATCTCCCGATGGCTATCTATTAGGTATTTCAGGTTGGTTTTAAGTGCCACCTTTCATCACATAACTAGAGTGGTGTTTTGGCCCCCTACTTATGCTTTCCAAATTTGATTTGGAAGTTATGGTTCTACCTTGTGACCTCTTTGAGGATGTCAAAGCGGTTTATGGTTGGAATATTCTCAGCTATGACGAAACTGCCTTTTCTATATCTGTTGATTAGCAACCATCTCTAAGGCAGACCTTTAGTTATACTATGCCTGTTCTAGGACTGTCTGTTCCCCTGTATGTGAATGTCTACCAGAATTGTATAAAGCTTTTGTCTTTATAATTGTAAAATCCAGTGTGCCTGCCTATGTCGCCCCATCTTTGTAATGTTATTTGTTACCTTTTTGGGTGAATTTGAAACAGACTTTTTGGCTTTCATCTCTACTAAGGGATTCCCATTTTCTATTGATGGATCCTGTAGTGAGATTTCCATTTCTTAGATTAGGTTATTTAACTCTGTTACTAGTGCCGCAAAGGTCAATTAATTTTTGGCATTTTTATCTGAGTGCTGACTGGAGCTTGCCTTACATTTACCCATGGCAATATTTGATGGCCAACCCTGAAGAAATCTAGGAGTCGCTTGATAAAAAAAAATCACTTCTGGTGTATGAAGATCCATAATGTAATGCCAGGATATATTATACAGCACAAGCAAGTCAGGGATCTCTTTCCCCTGCAATGAATGTGGCGCACAAAAACGCTTTTTATTTTTAAAATCTAGATTCTTTTTAAGGAGGCCTCCAACCCGTCTCGCACCCAACCTCCACCAGCACCCCATGTCACAGTAGACTAGGAACTAGGCTGGTGTGTTATCAACTAATATTTTATTAATTTATGATTTAATAGGAAAACAGAATAAACAGTTACAGTGGCCACAAAGGTGTGGCAACACACATTTCAGTGTCCTTTTTGGTCAAGCGGCACACTGAGACAACTCAAACATGTATGGCACAAAGATTTACTTTACTTATATCACCACTACTACCAAAACAGTTAAAAACACCATGAAAATGAATGCAACCCACAGGAAAGCGCATGCGCACACAAAGGATTCTTGAGTCCCAGCAAACCTCACTCCCCCCCTCCCCCCCTAGACCTCCACTAAGCTTGTCAGCTTTGAATGGAAGGCAGTAGAAAGGAATGTGAACACAAGGTTAAAATCAGATTTGGAATAGGGCTTTCAGAAACAATATGGGGAGGCAGCAATGAATGGGACAATTCGTGTTTCTGCACCGGGAAAAATGGGTTTTTAACTAGTTAGGACAACTGCTATGGGACAGCAGAAAAGGTAGTTTGTGCTGCTTATACTTAGAAGACAATTAAAGCTTAGAACATACTAGCCAGTACACAAGAAGAAAATTGATTTTAGAATATGCAACACATGGGCAAATGGAAAGGGAATTCAATTGGAAATTCGTTATCACCACACCATAGGGGAAGAGCAACAGACTAGGAAAAATGGTTTTCAAAAGGTTAAGCTCACTTTCAACGGAAAAGAAAATGCAAATGAAATTTGTTTTGACTAAGGCTGCAAATGACAGGCAGGCTCTAGGCAATGGGGAACTCACTCACAATAGGAAAATCAGTTTTGAGCTAAATGGCAGAGGCAAATAACAGGTAGGCTCTCGGCAAAGTGATAGCTCACAATAAGAAAATCGGTTTGGGGTTAAATGATAGATAAATAACAGATAGGCTCTGGGAAAGGAATAGTTTACAATAGGAAAATCGTTTTTTAGGTTAGGATGGCAGAGCCAGGGGAAAATACAGATGCAGATAGAAATTCACTTTGTAGGACACAATTTAAATTCACAGACACGTTCGTTTTTCAGCTCACAATGAAATGACTTATTTGTGGGAACACTTTATAACTATAACAACTCACAATACACTGAGAAGAGTTAGTTGGTTTCAAATTCCAACTATCCCAATCCCGTGAAATAAATGTGGAAATTACTTGATTTACAGAGAAAATATACTAGGGATCTACACAAGTAACTGTAGGTTTTTCAATGGGAAATGACTGAAATGCACCGGCAAACAAAGGATTTTTCAATGGGAAAATTACGACAATGCACAAACAAGTAAAGGATTTTTCAATAGGAAAATGACTGAATTTCACACACAAATAAGATAGTGGATTTTTCCAAGGGGGAAACTCTATGGCAAAGCTCAAGAGGATAGGGCTTATTTAATCTATGACTGGGGATGTCTATTCTTACAGTAGAGGGCCTGTTAGACATCAGGGGGGGCATAGGAGCATCACTGCTGGGACAATAAAGGGGTC
This sequence comes from Ambystoma mexicanum, assembly GCF_040938575.1. Lineage (NCBI taxonomy): Eukaryota > Metazoa > Chordata > Amphibia > Caudata > Ambystomatidae > Ambystoma > Ambystoma mexicanum. Next base: position 532,693,991 of record NC_090927.1, on the reverse strand, counting down.
AGTCAAGGCTTCTCTCTGTCCTCCAAAAGGGTCCCAATCCATCTACTATATCTCCTGGGCCAACTCCAAGATTTAGGCCTCACTCTGTTGGTATGGTTCCAGATTTTGTCAGCTGCACACCTCAAGATTTGGTAGGGAGAGTCCTGATTTTGAGGCGGAGTGACTTATTTATAAGGCAAGTGACATCTGGCAGTCCTAGTCGGAAGCGTCCTCATTTCAGTTTCAGTTTCCGGGTTTCCTGTTTCTCTGTTGCGAGAGGTGCAGCTTGATTAGGTTCTCTCCTCTAGCCCTGCGGTGACTGTGGGTGACTCAGGAGTGGAGACAGTGATTTTGGAGCTGCGCGCTCCGCGTGGTTGCAGACCTGACAGGGGTTCACCCAGGGCCTCAGAGCTGAGAAAGGGGCTCGCCCGTAGGTAAGGATCCCTGGTGGGTCTCAGAGTTGCTTGGATTTGGGTGAATGTTCCTCTAATTACCCTAATTGGTCGAGCCTATGCTTGTGCTGTAAGCTCCGCCCATGGTGGTGCTGTTTACTTTTAATTTTTTATTTCTGTTACAACAAACAGAAAACGTGGAGCTATATTCAGTCTTGAGCAAAATGAAATCCTATAATCTGCATAGCGCTTCTGCTTCTGCTGACTGTCGTGCTCCTGCACCTGCTCCGGAATGGGAGGAACCCTCTTGGCAGAACCCCATCTCCCTGAGTGTAAACAGATCTATTTTCAAACCCCCTCCAGATTGAAAAATGTTTTGGTAAAGGAAGCATTTTTCCCAAAGATGACCAACAGGCCTCAGGGTCTGGCTTAATTTTTCAACCAATAAGGGATTCTAAAGACTCTGGAATGTCTACACCTATTGCCGGCCAACTAAAAGTCTGTCTGAAAGCCTCCCGGGATCACACTCTCATGGCCACAACATTAAAAAATACAATTTTAAACTACTTTCCAGTGGAAGGTAGGGTTAAGGGATCTGTCCCCCAGGTGAAGAGTGGGATCCTGGGTGGGGTGGCATAGTGCTCTACCCACGCTACCTATGCAATACCTAGCCTCTAGTAACCAAAACATTGATTTGTTGGAGAAGGCAAAAAACAACACTAACATCTTGCCCAATTTCGATGCCTCCTTTGAGCTAAATGCTATTTCTGCTTTATTGGAGGCCTCAAAAGAAGTTAAATTCATTTGGCATGGCATAACACCACCGCAGCCCCCCGCAATATCGGATGAAATTAGGGGCGTGAGCTGCAGGACCAGATGGTGGGTTCTCCATAAATTGCAGCCTTAAACTTTGTACTGAGCTCACTGGTTAAAGTATTTGAATGTTTAAAAATGGAAGTCAAATTACACTCTGGATCCCTACTGGAGATTTCCAAGGACCTAGAACTAAATGAACTCTCGCTGGTGGCCTTAAAATCGTCAGTCAACGACTCAATAAAAGAAACTCTAGTGGAATTTAGACTGCTGGCAAGAGCCCATGGTAAAAAAATAGACCTGTTGACCGGGCAGTGGGAGGGCGCTAAATTGGAAATCGTGACATTGATCACAAAATTAGCGGAGAGTACTGCTCACGCATTTGAACCCCGAAGCATACAGGCAACGGTGAGCCAGGATCCAGATGACTCTTCACTGTCTATCATGGAAGAGTTTATGAGATTAGCCCAACTGGCGGAGTCTGAACTGGCCACCTTGGGGTCAGGAGAGGGCCCTACAGTGACCCCTGACCAGGATCCAAATATCTCTAGCGACCAGCTGGAACGAATTCCAAAGAAGAAGCTTAATGGAAAATCCAAAAAGAAAAAGAAAAGGAGTCAACAACTTTTACTATCTAATAACGAGTCGGACCAAGTAAACGTCTGTAATGCTACTGATACAGTGGACCTTGGGCCCAAGAGGTTTATAAGGCAAGTGACATCACGGATGTGTCTTAGTTCTCACAGAATGGATTGGGCAGTGGTCAGAGGTTCCCTCCCATCTGTGGACAGATAGGTCCAGAGAATGTGGGAGTGTTTTTTCGTCTGGTTTTTGCACATGGAAATCTCACTGTATAACAAATACCCTGTCTCTTCATATTTGGACACATATGACAGCATTTGTAATACTACATTTTTTGGTGAATCTCATAAACTTTGTCAGGTGTCTGTGCGACCTACTGGTGCAAAGCTACATTATTTTCTCATTTACGCCCAAACTATATTATTACAAAATATGGCACTTGGTGGGCAGAATATGGACCACATTTTACATATTTTCTCAAATTTTTATGGTTCTCACATTTATACAGAGAGCCACATCAAGTTTTTCTTCATAAATCTTGGTATGTTGGTGTCACCAAAATCGTTTTTGGCTCACCAGAAGTGGCTCGCTGACAGATTTTCAGAAATCAGAACATGAATAGTGTGTGATCAATATTGCCAAAGTTATAACAAAAATAGCATATCTCCCATTTTGTACAATGGTAGTCGAATTGCTCATAAACTCTGGCCCCCACCCTTGGGATGGATCTGTAACTAGCTGTGACATCAAGAGGGGTTCCTCTGTTTAGATTAGCCCAAGGCTTCACGGGCCAATGGCCAGCTTTACTATAGCATAAGTGGTTTGAGTCATAAAACCTGGGGAGCAGGGCCATCCCTTATCTCACCCCCTGCACACAAATCATCTCTACCAGCCTTTGGTTTGTATTTTTAACAGAATGGCCTCATGTTTGAAGGGGTAACCAGACTTCCATTCCCATGACAACAGGTTTCAAATCTAGTTTCACATTTGAGGACCCACAGTAGAGAAACGAAACCAGAAACCAAGATTTGGGCCTGCCGCTGCTGAAAGCATTTTACTTTTACCTAACCCTTGAAAATGCACAAAATCTGAACATGTAAACCCTTGCAAAAGTAGTTTCCTGCTAACAGTGGTTACAGAACGGCAACATAATTATATATTTTGAGACTTTTGCTGTACATCTGAATGCTTAAAGTGTTAATTTTAAAGGCACATTGCGATGTCACTGGGCGAAGTTTCAGCCGTAAAACCTTCATTCTGCTGCAATTCACATCTCCTTGTAGATTCTGTGAATTATGGTTTCCTCTGTGGTGGGCTCCTGACGGACAGACTCCAGTTCATTTATTACAACTCTTGCACACATTTTGTGGATCATATCTTTAACTGAAAGGGAAAAACAGATTTTACATGCAATTATTTCTGTCACAGTAACAGGCTCCATTCTGCTGGGCAGGCTTGCACACAATCTTGGCATTTTCATTTAACATTCTGGATACTGCTGTTTCTGACAATATGACTTCAGCTCTCCAAGACATTTTGCAAATGTTGTCTCGTGTCTTTGCCTTATTTAAGGCAATTATTTTTTTTTGGCATCTTCATGTTTTGATGCTTAATTTCACCCCTTTTTGCTTTGACATTGCAGGGCCTTATTTCCATGTTAATTCAAGGCAGGCCTTTCATTTTGGGGGAGCCTTCATACTGACTCTGTCCTTTAATTGTGGCATTGAGGGCCATTTCACCACATGGTAATTAATGAACTATTTTGTTAAATAATTTGCTTGATTAATTCAGTCTGAAGTAAATAACTTCCTCAATACACTTAAAATTACAATTGCATTTAAGTGCAGTACATTGCCCACCCATAAAATTTCACTCGAGTACATACACGGTCTTCCCTCAAAGCTCCTTCATGTGCAAAACACTAGCCATCCCCACGACTCCTGCGGGTCCAATACCATGGCCACCTCTGCTGTTGTTCTAGATTCACATCATAGGTAAACCTCACAGAAGTTCCAAATGCCATACACAGCCTACTCTCAGGATCATTTTCAGTTAAACACATTGGCTAACAAGAGAGTGCACAGTGTAGATCAACATCAGTTTAGGTCCAAGTAAAAGTAATGGAGAGTGACATGGTTTTACCAGAACAGAGTAGCGACTGTGCTCCCTGTCCATGACACTTTACCTGGGGTGTAGCTGTAGGGTCTTCGGTCCCACATCTGTGGGCGAACAGGGGCAAACAGGGAATTGGAGCTGCCATTTTTCTCTGGCCTTTAGCCGTTTGCCTGGCAAGGCTGCCCTGGGGAAGTTAGGCAGGCCAGGTGTTTCCAACCACGATTCAGTACAGGCCTATCCACACTGATCTGTGCGGGTGGAGAGGGACGGTAGGTGGGACAGGGGAGACGTTGGGGAAAATGCATAACAAAGGTGAACTAAAGGGGAGTGGGCAGGAAAATTAAATAAATCAAACATTGGCCTGTAAGGGAGCGGGCCCGGGGAAAGAAAATAAAGAAATTATTCAAACTGGAGGAGAGCGGGCAGTAAATTAAATAAATACAACAATGGGCTGGAAGGGAGCAGGCAAGCGGAGAAACCGGGGGTAACATAAAGAAAAGGGTCACTCACATGTAGGTGTTTGCCTTCAGCCTCGGTGCTGATAATGGAATTCTCAGAATTCCAGCATGGAGCGAGGTCTCCAGAGCAGGTTGGGTGTTCTGGCCATGTGATTCAGTGCAGGCCTATCTGCACTGGTCTGGTCGGGTGGAGGGAGGGGAGGTGGGACCAGGGAGGAATTGAGGGGGCAAATAAAAAATAAAATTGAACTCAAGGGGAGCAGGCACAAAAATTAAATATATCAAACAACGGGCTGGAAGGGAGCGGGCATGGGGGAAGAAAATAAATAGTAATTTAAAACTGGAGGGGAGCGGGCAGTAAATTAAATAAATAAAACAGTCTGAGAGGGACTATGCAAAGAGAGAAACTGGGGGGAACACAAAGGAGAAAGGCAGAAGGGGCACTCACCTGTAGGTGTATCCATTAGCCTCAGAGCTGAGAAATTAATATATATGCTATAATATTATAAGTATGACGATTGAGCAAGCCCAAATTGTGCTCAGAAAGATTTCTAGACTTATGCTTGAGTTTGCAATTCTTCCCCGATGCACAAGTCGACCCATAGACTGGAAGCCCAGGGTAATGCCTGATTGGCTTGGCGGGTTTTTAAAGTCTGTCTACTCCCACCACGTGGACTCTTTGGAATCTAATGTTAGGAGGCTAACCGGGTTTATCCCAAGGTTGCCAGGAGCCAGATTAATAGATTGTATCACACACAAATATCCTAGATGATAGATTAGGTACTGGAATACTGCACTTTCCACTTTCTACTTTTCCAGAAGTGGGGCAAATCCTTATGGCAGGGGGAACCTAAAATTAAGTTCTGGGTTACTCTGCTTTTCCCAAAGTGGAACAGGACCTCATATAAAGGGAAGCCTGGGAATATGCCTGATTGGCTTGGTAGATTTTTCAAGTCTGTCTCCTCCTCCCCTCCCCCCCACGTGTGCCCACCCTGTGATGGTTTACTTAATAGTGTGTCACTTAATTGTATTGGAGGAGAAGTGGTGAAATAACTTAGATGATAGTGGCTTGTGCAGCAATGACTATATGTAGGTTTGCAGTCTCCAGTGTGATATGTTAATGTTAATGTTAAAGGTATTTGCACTGCGCACCGTCACCAACAGAGTTGGTCCCCAGGCGTTCTGGCAGATCTGCAAATGAGAAGGTGGGATGGGTTAGTAAGGTGAAGAGGGAGTAGGATAGTGAGAGGAGCAGTGTTCTGTTGGCTGCTTCACCTCGTTATACACCGGGTGCTGAGCTTTGGTTCGAGTATCGGATCGATATCAGTCCTCATGTGCTGTTGGTGCAGTTTATGTGTTGTTGCGGTGTTGTGAAGTGTGTGCGGTTGTTGTACAAGAGATGGTTGTGTGTGTTTTTTGAGTGAGATAAGTATGCAGAAATGTTGAGCTTTTTTTGGTTTGTGGGTTATATGATATTTAACATGCTAACATTCATAATTCTGTACAAGTGGGCACTTGCTAACCTTCACAATCCCATCAAGAAGTGGCTCAGGCTAACGTTCAGAATTCTATCCAAGTGTTGCAATTGGTAATCTTCATAATTCCATATAAGTGTGGTAGCATGCTAACATTCACAATTACATCTAAGTGTGGCATTTGCTAGCCTTCACAATTCCATCTATGTGTGGCACATACTAACATTCACAATTACATCTAAGTGTGGCATTTGCTAGCCTTCACAATTCCATCTATGTGTGGCACATGCTAACATTCACAATTACATCTAAGTGTGGCATTTGCTAGCCTTCACAATTCCATCTATGTGTGGCACATGCTAACATTCACAATTACATCTAAGTGTGGCATTTGCTAGCCTTCACAATTCCATCTATGTGTGGCACATGCTAACATTGACAATCCTATCTAGATGCGACGCAGGCTAATGTTCACAATTCTAAGTGTGGCACTTGCAAACTTTCATAATTATAGCCTGCTCTTAACACTTTATTAGTTTAACAAATAGCTAACCTCCATCCAAAGATGAGACTTCATGTCTCCGACTCTAACTTCAAGGGACTCCAAGATGTCTTTGGAGTTATAACAAATAAGAGATGTCTTTTTAGTTATAACAAATAAAATATGTGCCAGACTGTTTAACAAAATCTATTTTGTTCCTTGGGAAAACATATCTTGGATTGAAGGCCTGTTGTATTTATTGAGGAAAGCACATACTATGATTTAACATTGTTTTTAAACACAGAGCTTACCTCCTAACACATTTTTGAAAAGGTTAAATACAAAATGATAAAGACCGGATTTGAACATCAGTTAATACATGTATAAAGCAATCATTACAATGGTGTGCTGTTGTTACATACCTTTATTTGGCTATTGTAATAAAAGCACCAATTTACAATCATAAAACAGCGAAAAGATAAAATCACAAACTGGTAATCTAGATAATAGAATATCATTCTAAAATACATTAACAATTATACATTCATCCAATTCATTTTCATGTATCTAAAAACAATGGTATATACAAATACACACAGCAATAAAAGGCTTCATGACAAATTCAGGTGGTACAACACATAGCCCCCAGTTATACCCTCTTTGATCTTCTCAACATGCCAGAAAGGTGTGTATGGATTACATATGTGGCAAATCAAACATTGTGTATACTAATGTGATGATAAAGTGTGTGTGTAAATTCCTGAGTTTACAAGATTTCTATGTCAGTAGAGAATATAGTTCTGATCTCCTTTCTTTAATAGAAGGCATTGCATTCAGTCACAGAATATCCAACACAATTCAATTGAATGCCCCAACTGAGAATCCAAAGATCCGTTATCTCCCAATCTGGCTTTATTGCTCAAGATATACTTAAACTCATACCTTGTAAGTTGGAGGGAGAGGATGAGTTAGTAAAGATCAAAGTCTTGGGTGTATGACCTAGGAATAGAACGATCAGCTGAACTGTGACCTGAGGCTCTGAGTGCAGTGGTGCAGTGGTGCATGAGGGAGTAGTCCTTTCCTTGAGACTTATTCTTCAGAAGATAAATCATCAGCTGTACTGGACACCTGCCAGGAGAAGGGCCTTAGGCCAAATCGATTCTGAATGGTTCTCGGGCTGTGGCTGTGGTGGTGCCAGTCTGGGTTGCATACATGTTGTGGTACTGCCTAAGAGTGGGGGATTTCCAGCAGTAGATGCTCACCAGTGGTGAAAATACTGCTAATACTGGGTTTCTATCTGGGTTTCTATATGGCAAGCTTTCTGTTGCTCACAACCGATTGCCATGGGCATTGTTGGTTGCTAACAGATTTTGCGTGTATGAAAGTCACAGAAAAATCCTAGGTTGAAAGAAAGGGTGGAAGACATGGTAAAGCTGGCAAAATATCAGGAAAGGTTGCTTCAAAGGCTGGGAGGCAAAGGCCAAAATAATCAGCTAGGGAGTAGGTTTATGGAGCTATAGATTTGAAGGCAGGACTTAATTACTGTTAATGCTTTTCATCTGGCATGTTCTGATTGTGTCCTTTGTTGCGTTGATATCGCCCTGGTGTGGCTTTTATGTTGTGACTCTCAAACTCTGGGTGCCTTGAATATACAAGAGGTTGGACAAGGTCAAGGGCTTTGTATTATATGGTGATATTGATCATAATGATTTTACTCTTTTCCTTTTGACAGATTTTATATACAAAGAAACCCACCACTAGAGTGACCCTAAACCATCTAAAATTCAATGCCTCTAAGATTATGAAATCTGGATGCACTTCTCACTGCCAATCACTCGGGTGTGTGGAGTCAGAGAGTGATATCGTCAAAATACACTTAATTAATGTGAAATCCTTGGAATCAAACACAAAAAGGACCACTTCCGAGCCTCACAATTCATCTGCACGTTCATGTGTGACTAAAATCTGCCAGAGGTTCTGGGCTGCCTTGCTCCCTTCTTGGGCCGCTCCCATTGCTGTCTAATATTACATTTCTTCACTGCTTTGGCAATACCTATGTTCTCTACTTAGATGCACCAGATCACCTACTTCACACACTGTAGGAACCTAGCAGCCAACCAAAGGGTTCACTGCATAAACACATACACAAGAACCTGGCACGTGGCTCGCAGGACCTATATGGTGAAGCGCTTAACTCTTTCCCACCATCTCTGCTCAGAAAGTATGCTGCATCACAATTAGGCCACATCTCGGGCCCTCATGCATCCAACGTAAAGCAATGCCCAGCAAGTACGGATCTGGTGTGCAGCTCGGAGGTTAAGCACTGCTCACCCCGACCAGGCACCACCCCTTGCACACATGCAACAGTGACAGTGTTGCCAAATTCTGATATGAGCACATCTCTGGCCCTCACTTGCAATATCTCGCGTGACTCACGCAGTACACGCTGGATCCATAGACTATCAATCCATGCCCAGACAGGCAGACACTGCTATCAGGGCCAGTGTTCCACTTTACAAGTAAAAGGTCCCACAACATAACACAACCTATTATGAAGCATACAACAGAAAATAAAAACCACACATTTCGTATAAGCACTGACGTTTTGGAGACGTATTCTTACTGAAGTTTAATTGGCTGTGATAATGAGAATCAGGGAAATCTTTTACTATCAATTGGTGATTAATTAATAATTACCTCGTTCAAACGGCCAAATAAAAGTGTGAACATTTATTGCAGGAGCAACATAGATTCTGTGAGGCCTTTCTCTTGATCTGTTTATTTTCGAATTCATGTCTGCTATATTGTATTTCAGTAGTATTCTTAGTAAAAACGAAACCCAATGATTACCCTATCCACTGCCCCCCCTCCTCAGTCCCCAGCTCCCTCCCCCCACGCCCCCACCCGGTTATCTTTTATAGACTGAAACTTGTTCCGGGAAAAGTCTCCCTTGAATGCCAGCTATGAAAATCATCAATTGACTATGCAAATCCTTGACTCGTACGCGTAGGTATGACAAGAATGTCATGAAAGGGTTCTTTGATTCTTAGGTAAAGTCACCACGTGACCGGTGTAATAAGCTATTCAGAAAGTTCCCTGATTCTCCATGACGCAGATAGCTGAATATTTTTAAATTCCAAGAGGAAAGAGAGCTGCTATTGCAATGCAAAGGGACACAACCTTTAATACACCGATCCTTATGTTATTTCTTTGTATATGTTTATCTCCCAGGGGCTTGTTATGAAACGAATTAGTCTGTTATTTCTAAAGAATGTCCTATGCGGAAACTTCTGTCGCGCACTGTTAACGAGTTGATAAGAGATGTTGGGCCTGTGTCAGTAAGCATTTTTTCAATGGGGTTACCCCATTGAAAAACGTGTTGCGAATCAGGTCGTGTGCCTGTTTCCTACGTCAAGACAGCGTTTGTTTTCATTACATTTTCCAAAAGAAACGTGTTATTTGCATGTTTGCTTTCCTGGGGTTTTTCAAAATCAAGCAAATATGCTATAATATTATAAGTATGACGATTGAGCAAGCCCAAATTGTGCTCAGAAAGATTTCTAGACTTATGCTTGAGTTTGCAATTCTTCCCCGATGCACAAGTCGACCCATAGACTGGAAGCCCAGGGTAATGCCTGATTGGCTTGGCGGGTTTTTAAAGTCTGTCTACTCCCACCACGTGGACTCTTTGGAATCTAATGTTAGGAGGCTAACCGGGTTTATCCCAAGGTTGCCAGGAGCCAGATTAATAGATTGTATCACACACAAATATCCTAGATGATAGATTAGGTACTGGAATACTGCACTTTCCACTTTCTACTTTTCCAGAAGTGGGGCAAATCCTTATGGCAGGGGGAACCTAAAATTAAGTTCTGGGTTACTCTGCTTTTCCCAAAGTGGAACAGGACCTCATATAAAGGGAAGCCTGGGAATATGCCTGATTGGCTTGGTAGATTTTTCAAGTCTGTCTCCTCCTCCCCTCCCCCCCACGTGTGCCCACCCTGTGATGGTTTACTTAATAGTGTGTCACTTAATTGTATTGGAGGAGAAGTGGTGAAATAACTTAGATGATAGTGGCTTGTGCAGCAATGACTATATGTAGGTTTGCAGTCTCCAGTGTGATATGTTAATGTTAATGTTAAAGGTATTTGCACTGCGCACCGTCACCAACAGAGTTGGTCCCCAGGCGTTCTGGCAGATCTGCAAATGAGAAGGTGGGATGGGTTAGTAAGGTGAAGAGGGAGTAGGATAGTGAGAGGAGCAGTGTTCTGTTGGCTGCTTCACCTCGTTATACACCGGGTGCTGAGCTTTGGTTCGAGTATCGGATCGATATCAGTCCTCATGTGCTGTTGGTGCAGTTTATGTGTTGTTGCGGTGTTGTGAAGTGTGTGCGGTTGTTGTACAAGAGATGGTTGTGTGTGTTTTTTGAGTGAGATAAGTATGCAGAAATGTTGAGCTTTTTTTGGTTTGTGGGTTATATGATATTTAACATGCTAACATTCATAATTCTGTACAAGTGGGCACTTGCTAACCTTCACAATCCCATCAAGAAGTGGCTCAGGCTAACGTTCAGAATTCTATCCAAGTGTTGCAATTGGTAATCTTCATAATTCCATATAAGTGTGGTAGCATGCTAACATTCACAATTACATCTAAGTGTGGCATTTGCTAGCCTTCACAATTCCATCTATGTGTGGCACATACTAACATTCACAATTACATCTAAGTGTGGCATTTGCTAGCCTTCACAATTCCATCTATGTGTGGCACATGCTAACATTCACAATTACATCTAAGTGTGGCATTTGCTAGCCTTCACAATTCCATCTATGTGTGGCACATGCTAACATTCACAATTACATCTAAGTGTGGCATTTGCTAGCCTTCACAATTCCATCTATGTGTGGCACATGCTAACATTGACAATCCTATCTAGATGCGACGCAGGCTAATGTTCACAATTCTAAGTGTGGCACTTGCAAACTTTCATAATTATAGCCTGCTCTTAACACTTTATTAGTTTAACAAATAGCTAACCTCCATCCAAAGATGAGACTTCATGTCTCCGACTCTAACTTCAAGGGACTCCAAGATGTCTTTGGAGTTATAACAAATAAGAGATGTCTTTTTAGTTATAACAAATAAAATATGTGCCAGACTGTTTAACAAAATCTATTTTGTTCCTTGGGAAAACATATCTTGGATTGAAGGCCTGTTGTATTTATTGAGGAAAGCACATACTATGATTTAACATTGTTTTTAAACACAGAGCTTACCTCCTAACACATTTTTGAAAAGGTTAAATACAAAATGATAAAGACCGGATTTGAACATCAGTTAATACATGTATAAAGCAATCATTACAATGGTGTGCTGTTGTTACATACCTTTATTTGGCTATTGTAATAAAAGCACCAATTTACAATCATAAAACAGCGAAAAGATAAAATCACAAACTGGTAATCTAGATAATAGAATATCATTCTAAAATACATTAACAATTATACATTCATCCAATTCATTTTCATGTATCTAAAAACAATGGTATATACAAATACACACAGCAATAAAAGGCTTCATGACAAATTCAGGTGGTACAACACATAGCCCCCAGTTATACCCTCTTTGATCTTCTCAACATGCCAGAAAGGTGTGTATGGATTACATATGTGGCAAATCAAACATTGTGTATACTAATGTGATGATAAAGTGTGTGTGTAAATTCCTGAGTTTACAAGATTTCTATGTCAGTAGAGAATATAGTTCTGATCTCCTTTCTTTAATAGAAGGCATTGCATTCAGTCACAGAATATCCAACACAATTCAATTGAATGCCCCAACTGAGAATCCAAAGATCCGTTATCTCCCAATCTGGCTTTATTGCTCAAGATATACTTAAACTCATACCTTGTAAGTTGGAGGGAGAGGATGAGTTAGTAAAGATCAAAGTCTTGGGTGTATGACCTAGGAATAGAACGATCAGCTGAACTGTGACCTGAGGCTCTGAGTGCAGTGGTGCAGTGGTGCATGAGGGAGTAGTCCTTTCCTTGAGACTTATTCTTCAGAAGATAAATCATCAGCTGTACTGGACACCTGCCAGGAGAAGGGCCTTAGGCCAAATCGATTCTGAATGGTTCTCGGGCTGTGGCTGTGGTGGTGCCAGTCTGGGTTGCATACATGTTGTGGTACTGCCTAAGAGTGGGGGATTTCCAGCAGTAGATGCTCACCAGTGGTGAAAATACTGCTAATACTGGGTTTCTATCTGGGTTTCTATATGGCAAGCTTTCTGTTGCTCACAACCGATTGCCATGGGCATTGTTGGTTGCTAACAGATTTTGCGTGTATGAAAGTCACAGAAAAATCCTAGGTTGAAAGAAAGGGTGGAAGACATGGTAAAGCTGGCAAAATATCAGGAAAGGTTGCTTCAAAGGCTGGGAGGCAAAGGCCAAAATAATCAGCTAGGGAGTAGGTTTATGGAGCTATAGATTTGAAGGCAGGACTTAATTACTGTTAATGCTTTTCATCTGGCATGTTCTGATTGTGTCCTTTGTTGCGTTGATATCGCCCTGGTGTGGCTTTTATGTTGTGACTCTCAAACTCTGGGTGCCTTGAATATACAAGAGGTTGGACAAGGTCAAGGGCTTTGTATTATATGGTGATATTGATCATAATGATTTTACTCTTTTCCTTTTGACAGATTTTATATACAAAGAAACCCACCACTAGAGTGACCCTAAACCATCTAAAATTCAATGCCTCTAAGATTATGAAATCTGGATGCACTTCTCACTGCCAATCACTCGGGTGTGTGGAGTCAGAGAGTGATATCGTCAAAATACACTTAATTAATGTGAAATCCTTGGAATCAAACACAAAAAGGACCACTTCCGAGCCTCACAATTCATCTGCACGTTCATGTGTGACTAAAATCTGCCAGAGGTTCTGGGCTGCCTTGCTCCCTTCTTGGGCCGCTCCCATTGCTGTCTAATATTACATTTCTTCACTGCTTTGGCAATACCTATGTTCTCTACTTAGATGCACCAGATCACCTACTTCACACACTGTAGGAACCTAGCAGCCAACCAAAGGGTTCACTGCATAAACACATACACAAGAACCTGGCACGTGGCTCGCAGGACCTATATGGTGAAGCGCTTAACTCTTTCCCACCATCTCTGCTCAGAAAGTATGCTGCATCACAATTAGGCCACATCTCGGGCCCTCATGCATCCAACGTAAAGCAATGCCCAGCAAGTACGGATCTGGTGTGCAGCTCGGAGGTTAAGCACTGCTCACCCCGACCAGGCACCACCCCTTGCACACATGCAACAGTGACAGTGTTGCCAAATTCTGATATGAGCACATCTCTGGCCCTCACTTGCAATATCTCGCGTGACTCACGCAGTACACGCTGGATCCATAGACTATCAATCCATGCCCAGACAGGCAGACACTGCTATCAGGGCCAGTGTTCCACTTTACAAGTAAAAGGTCCCACAACATAACACAACCTATTATGAAGCATACAACAGAAAATAAAAACCACACATTTCGTATAAGCACTGACGTTTTGGAGACGTATTCTTACTGAAGTTTAATTGGCTGTGATAATGAGAATCAGGGAAATCTTTTACTATCAATTGGTGATTAATTAATAATTACCTCGTTCAAACGGCCAAATAAAAGTGTGAACATTTATTGCAGGAGCAACATAGATTCTGTGAGGCCTTTCTCTTGATCTGTTTATTTTCGAATTCATGTCTGCTATATTGTATTTCAGTAGTATTCTTAGTAAAAACGAAACCCAATGATTACCCTATCCACTGCCCCCCCTCCTCAGTCCCCAGCTCCCTCCCCCCACGCCCCCACCCGGTTATCTTTTATAGACTGAAACTTGTTCCGGGAAAAGTCTCCCTTGAATGCCAGCTATGAAAATCATCAATTGACTATGCAAATCCTTGACTCGTACGCGTAGGTATGACAAGAATGTCATGAAAGGGTTCTTTGATTCTTAGGTAAAGTCACCACGTGACCGGTGTAATAAGCTATTCAGAAAGTTCCCTGATTCTCCATGACGCAGATAGCTGAATATTTTTAAATTCCAAGAGGAAAGAGAGCTGCTATTGCAATGCAAAGGGACACAACCTTTAATACACCGATCCTTATGTTATTTCTTTGTATATGTTTATCTCCCAGGGGCTTGTTATGAAACGAATTAGTCTGTTATTTCTAAAGAATGTCCTATGCGGAAACTTCTGTCGCGCACTGTTAACGAGTTGATAAGAGATGTTGGGCCTGTGTCAGTAAGCATTTTTTCAATGGGGTTACCCCATTGAAAAACGTGTTGCGAATCAGGTCGTGTGCCTGTTTCCTACGTCAAGACAGCGTTTGTTTTCATTACATTTTCCAAAAGAAACGTGTTATTTGCATGTTTGCTTTCCTGGGGTTTTTCAAAATCAAGCAAATATTTGGTAGGTTAGGCCATTTCAATTGTGCACTGCGGTGGAAAAACAATTATCTGTAAGTGTTGAACTCTCACACGACAGCGCATCATCATGTTTAAACACATTCTTCACACTAGTTTTACTGTCTTGTACTAAACGAACACAATGTCCACAGAAAATATCTATTCTGAAGTCTATTCTGAAATCAGGATCGACTTCATTGCTCTCCTTCTTTCACTGCGCTGCAATAACAATAACATGGAGGGTAAAACCAAAAGCAATTCCAACCGCACTTGCCTTTGTGAGACCGCTGGAACAACTTGTTCCACTGTGATATGATTCCAATATGGCAGCCTTTATGAGCAAGGGTTGTCTGTAACAATGTCAACAAAGGGGAGAGCACAAACAGGGAGAGATTCAGACACATGGAATACAATAAACACTCATACTGTTGTACTCAAACACTATGCAAGTTATTCAAATCCACAAACACAGACGAGCATAATTAAACACTTATACTCCAGCCAACTGAAAATGTATCTCCTTTAGTACCAAAGGCTGAAGTGAAATTCCATGATTCTATTATCAAAAGGGAACTTGCTCTGTGCCCCAACTCCCATCATGCAGTGCACATATCTCATCTGCTCACCATTGCAGTTGGCTCAAACATTGGGAAGTCTCAGACCTACAACTCCCATTGTGCAGTCCGTGTGTCTCATCAGCTCATGACTCCAGTTGGCTCATAGATTGGGGAGTTTCAATACGCCATCTCCCATCAGGTAATCAACCTCATAAACTCACATTTTGGCACACAAGTTAAGGGGTCCCAGGACTGCAACTCCCACCATGCAGTGCTGATTTCTAATCTGCTCACTACCCCTTGTGGGTCACACATTGGGGAGTCTCAGGAGTTCAACTCTCATCATGCAGTGCACATGTCTCATTAACTCACCAGTTGTCCCGAGAATGGAATAGACATGCCTACATTTCCTATCATGTAGTGCAGACTACGGTCTATCAAAGAGCAATTCAACTTACAGTTCTTCGAAGCCATAACAAATGACAGTAAGCGCTCTACAAATATTGTGTAACATGAGATTGTATTTGATACCTGCCCCAATTCTGTCACAATTCAGTTATTGCAATGGTTGCCATGCAGTTTCAACCATCACTTTTCATTTTGACTGAAGGCTTTGAAAAGTTCGGCTTCTCACGCTGTTATAAGGAAAGCTATTTCATGTAGGTTGAATATTACCTTTTCTGAGGAAAGTGCTTTGCTGACCTGCTATGGGTGTAATGTTTTCGTGTAAAACCTAATTGCAGCAAGTGTCTTAGGACCCTGTTTCTTGGAAGGTCTCCCCACCCCTTATTAGATAGGTCAAACATGGTGCTTGAGCTAAGCTTCCTTTAGTTGTGCAACTGCCCAATGTTGAGTATCTACCCACTCTCATTAAATGCCTCTCTTTAGCAGTTTCCCTGATGGTTTTAATATTTCTGAATCATCCCACAGACTTTGCGGCTGATATTTGCTAATGCTAGTAATCTGCTTAATTCTTTAATTGTAGTGGGATCTTCTAATTTTAGTAAGGTCTTTAATCTTTTCATTTGAAAGTTCAGCCCCTTGTGAGAGATTGTATTGCTTAAGAAACTAACTTATTTATACACCACTGAACTTTTTGAAGGGATACCTTATGTCATGCCTCAAGCAAGTGGATCAATACATGTCTGATTTTAGCTAAATGGTTTATTTGTATTTATTTATGTATGCACATGTAGGCATTATAAAAGGCCTTAAACACATTTCAGTCAAATACATCTTTAGTAAGCCACCTGTTAAAGAAATACAAACATAAACCTACAACCATCCAATCACATAAAAACTATGTTATATGCAATAAAACAGTTCCAACCCAGCATGTCATATTACGCAAAGATTGCAAAGTATTTCAAACATCCTTTCACCAAATTGAACCATGAAATACATTAGGTTAAAATCATTACCATATAAAAACGTAGATCATAACGTTTAATTTTCAAAACATTCAGATTCATTACTATATCATTCTAGGAATTGCTGTCATAGATATCCGAGGGGGCTACATTCCATGACTAAATGCTGTGTTGATTCCAACACTAATTCTCCACATAAACGAAAAAATCTAGATCCACGCGGAATACCAATTTGCGCTCCCAACACTGTCATGGAAGGCATAAGATTGAATTTTACTGCCATATGTTTTCTTACTATGTTACAGTGCGTGTAGGATTTAACATATGTAGGATGGGAGCTATGGTTATTAACATACTCCAAAAAATTACCACTGTTTTACTTCGCAGCTAATGCCATGATGTTTTTATCATACTTCAACATTTGCAGGGAACATTTCACCAATTTCTTATGTGGCCCAAAAGGTTTCTGAATGATGCCAATTTCCAAATCTTACACAGCTAACTCAATACTTCTCACGTAACTATATCTCAACAGTTTCTGATTGTTCATAGGAGACACTGCATTAACGATCCAACTTGGGCTTTACATAACATTTTGCAAAGTAACATTCGTTTTTGCCGAAGCACTGTTTCAGAGCTATGGGATGTTAGACTCTAGCCTTACGTATTCGATGGGCAGCGTCGGGTATGTTCGTATTCGCTTCCTTAAAAGTTTTACTTCCAATTTATTCAACTATAACTGGTATTTATTACCCCGTACTTCTCCACCATATGTCATTATGGATCTGACTTAAAAATGGTGGTGTGCATGCCATTCTGCGAGCAAATCTCTGTTCATCGATTCATGGAATCGACTGCGTTGGACTTTTCCTGGACTTGCGTGGAGTTCGTGCAGGCTCAGCACGTCTCTGTGTGCTGCCGAGCGCCTTGTCCGATACACCACACAGAGCATGGGTGTGGCTTGCGCAGAGGGCTGGGAAGGGGGCGGAACACAGAAAATGGGGAAGAACATGCTTTAAAGTGGTGTTCTGAGGGTCGACCTGCAGATAATCCCTTGCACGCCCACAATTCATTAAACCACTTGTGCAGCCTCGTGGCATAGTAATGGCCACGCAAACCCTCGAGCTCTATGCCACCAGAAGGCAGGCATAAGTACACTTGCGCATAGGAATACCAGGGCGGAGGTGGGTTTGCATGTCAGATATAGGGGTATGTGTACACAACCGGGGTTCCAATCTAACTTACGGGTACGTGTAAGCAGTATAGCATGATGCGTGAATGGTCTACAAGGGTTTGCATGCAGATTTTCTGAATTTTTACAGAGCTATGATTTTGAATGCACATGTTGTCGGGGTGCCAGCAACAGTTACGGGGGACCCTGCACACTATTTGAATGGTGCGTGTATTTGCGCCCGGGGAGCATGCAACGATAGCTGTTCTGATTGTTTATGCTTTGTGTGCGGGGTTGTCGGGGGCGTAACGGGCACGACTTGCGAGTAGGGTTACTTTGCACAGTGAATTCAATGAATACGAGTGGTGCACATTGTTTATTCGGCACGCAGGCTTACGTGCACGCCCTTGTAGGATTTCTGGGCACATTTCCGTGAATCTGGCCCATTTAATAATTATTTATATTCTTTGACAACTCCTAGCTCTTGATTTTCAATATACCATTTTTGTGTTTTCAAGGTTTTACCAAATGGTTTGAAAATCATTATCTTTGTGTTTTGTTGATTTTCAGCCCATTCTCCTTCGAGTATGTTTCCATCCTATTCAATTTTGACTTTAAACCCTGAGTATGTTTAATTAGTGAGTAACAAGTCGTGTGCATAGCCCAGCCACGTGAGGGACATAGTACTGTGTGTCCCTGGAAAAGTTCCAAGGACGTCTAAGGCATCTTGCAGATCAGGCAAATAAAGGTTAAATAAGAAGGACATAAGTATGCAGCCCTGCTTAACTCCCCATGTGGGTGCGTCCAATTTGTAACCTTACCTACCCTATCTAGGCGAACCTGCGATTGTGTTGTTCGAGTGTAGTGCGATAATCATATTAAGGAGGCAATTTGGGATATTCTTGTTGACCAATTTTTTCCATAGCCTTGTTCATATAACTGTATCGAATGCTGCAGAGTAGTCGGTAAGACCTTGCATATGCCATGAATATTCCATAATACTAACACATGCCAATAGATTACTTAGTATAGCAATTCCCTTCCGAAATCCAGTTTGATTAAAGGGGAGGACGTCAACTCGATCACTCCATTCTGTCAATTCTTCAAGTATGATTCTGGAAAATATTTTTGAAAGAATACTTAGCATTGTTAATAACCTATAGTTCGATGGTTCTGTTATCAACCCTTTTTGTAGACTCACTTATGCCCTCAAGTACACTTAAGAGTGTTTTAGCCCACAAAAAGGGATCTAATTTTAATAAGGCATTGAATGTACCATCAGGCCCCGCAGCTATTGATACATTTAGTTTACTAATAATATCCATCACTCTACTGAGGCTCGTATTACTGGACCAACAACTATCTGTCCAGAATCCCAATGTATTATATTCTTCGACCTTTTCTCCTAATGTGGATACGATTAACTGTTCCCACACTACACGTGTGGCACCATTTAATAATACCCCTGGGTGTCTGTTAATAATTATATGATTCCAAAACTGTCTGTCATTCTTTTCCAGTAAGGCGTTCGCAATTCCCATCCATAAATCCTTTTTTATTTTAACCACCTCTTATATATATTCTTCCTTAATGAAAGAGCACTGCCAAGAGCAGTAACACCATCTATTGTCATCTTTTTAAAGTGACACACTTAATCCTTAATCGTTTTTTTTATGCTGTAGCATAGTATTGTACTCCTCTCTCATAAAAAAACATAGCTTGAATACTATTAAGAGAACTTTTAAATTCTTCAATAATATAATCCCCACTATATTCATGTTTCGTGCTTCAATTTTTGTAAAAAAACAAAATTAACACAAGACGTTAGTTCCCTTTTTTCACTTTTTAGCAATGTAGTCACACTTGTATACATAAAATGGCACTGATAATGGAGTAATCACTCCCATGTTGGGTAGTGTACATGGCCGGTAACAAACCGCCACCTTGAGCCCAGACAGTGAAGCATGGGCCTTGGAGAGGGCTGTGGGCCATTACCGACCATGTACACACCCCCAAGAAAGGGCTGATAGCATATTCGCACCCTGGGGTTCAGGGTTTTGTTTTTTATGGGAGATTGTGCTTCTTCTGTAAAAAAAGAAAAAATTCTCTTGTTCTATTTATTTTATTTTCGATTTCATGTCTGCTACATTGTTTTTTCCGTACTATTCTTGGTAAAAACAAAACCCAATGATTACCCTATCCACCGTCATACCCTAGTTAACATTTATAGACTGAAACCTGCTCCAGGAAAAGTCTCCCTTTTATTTTAGGAATACCATCTATGAAAAACAGCAATTGACTATGCAAATCCTTGGCTCGTACGCTTGGGTATGACAAGAATGTCAAACAGGTTCTTTGATTCTCAGGTAAAGTCACCATGTAACAGGTGTAATAAGCTATTCAGAACAGTTCCATGATTCTCCATGACGCAGTTAGCCGATTATTTTTAAATTCCAAGAAGAAAGAGAGATGTTATTGCAACGCAAAGTGACACAACCTTTAATACTCAGAACCTTATATTATGTCTTTATGTCTGTTTATCATCAGGAGGCTTGGTTTGAAGCTAATTAATCTAGGTTATTTTCTTAAAAATGTGTGAGGAGCCAGGAATGAGACTTTGACACAAGGAATTCATGATTTTGGTCATAGACTTTTATTAAAATAAATAAAAGTGAGTGTACCCAGGGGGTGGAGAAATACCTCTCTGACCCTGCACTAGAGGTGTTTCCCTACCTAAAACCAAAACTTCGGGTCTGTAGATGTTAGAATATCCAAACAAAATCGTCCTCGGTCCATAATACTATTGTGGCCCTCACGCTCTAATAAAATAAACTCTAAGGTGAAAAGGGTAATGTCTTTGGCCTTGAGTGATTGATAAATGTTCAAAAGGAAAAATTCATAACTTCAGCACAAATGTTCCAGAAGTTTCTTGTACCAGAGAGTGATTCACTTCCCCTGGATTGCTCTTCCCTCTGTTGTATATTCTAAAGTATCTGTTGTATATGCAAATATATCATTTCCTTGGGTTTCCTTTCTTTCACAACACAACTGATTCTCAAAACAGCTTGGTTCTTTATCTTTATCCTGTTAGGATACCTAGTGTGCTCCCCTGCCAGGTTTTCACTCCTCTTCTTTCTGATTTTACACAGCCTTTGGCTTATTCCTGATATAGCCTTCTCAGGACGCCTTTGTGGTGATGTTTTTCTTATGAACTGTTCAATTGTTCCCTTGCCTGGTTTGTTTAACTACCAGGGCTTTCTTTTACACACTTGTAACTGCCTGTAAAGCTTCTCCTACCAGGGCTTTCATAAACACACTTGTAATTGGCTGCTATACTCTGCTGCAAGGATATTCCTTCATGCCGGTTTTGCACCCACTTTCCAACGGAATATTTTCTTGGGTTTGCTTTATCTAACTCTGTATCTGCCTGGTACACTATCATGCTAGGGATTTTTTTAAATGTGTATTGTGCAGCACAGGATTGCAATTTTCTTGTGTGTGGCTGTGAAAGACCCATTGGCAACCCACTGTCTTGGTAATTATATTTTAAAAGCATGGAGTAGTAGGTCGAAGGCTATTTCATGTCAGTTAGACATTTTGGTTTGACATACTGTTTGTTCGAAACCGTTGGTATGTCCATGAGGGATGCTCTCTTATATCGTACATGTGATCCTTTTATGCTTTGTCTTTGTGGAAACCTCCATTTCAATTATTTGGTGTTTTGGGTATTTTCTACTTGTTATTGATGAATTTGACTGTATTCTTTTGTTTATTTTATATTGGGCCTCATTACGAGCATGGAGGTAGCCATGCCGCTTTTAGCGGCATGGTTACCCCCATACCAGGTACCGGGTCCGGGTTCCTGGAATGGGGAAATACCGGGCCATTCCGACCTTGGAGGGCCCGGTATTTCCCCATTCCAGGAACCCGGACCCGGTACATCCCCATTCCCATTTGAGCCCCCATAGTGCTCAATGAGAATGAGGAGGATGCTAACAATGGGACCGTTAATAACGGACCCGTTGTTAGCATCATGGTCTGCTAGCGGGTCCCGCTAAGGATGCCTGGTTTTACCAGACGTCCTTAGCGGGACCCGCGAGCAGACCTCATAATGAGGCGGTAGAGGGTTAACGGCGCCGGCAGCTCTACCAGCGCTGTTAACCCTCTACCGCCTGGGTCGTAATGAGGCCCATTGTATTTTATCTTTCATATGCCTCTATTTTATTTGATGTTTTACAACATGTGTGTTTATGTATGTACTTTTATGCCACTATTTTTGGTGAAATAAAGTCAATGATGATGATGGTATTGTACACATTGAAATTCATGAAAGTGTCTTACTTTTTGTTTGGTTACCCTTTCAATAAAATGATCACAGATTCCTTCTCTTTTAATTGCCTTATTTGCTTTCTTCACAATTATTCTACCTTGGCATATCTGCCAATACGACCCAGTGTCTCTGCTTCCCTTCTGGGGACTCACTTGTTCTTGCTTGTGTGCTTTGTTCCACTCGTGGTAAGCCTGTGACGGTTGTTTGGTGTTTCTCCTCACCTTGCCATCTTCGTTCCGTGGCTTTTCTGTGTTCTGTGGTTCCTGCTGGGCCTGTCTGCTTCGTGTCAGGCTCGGGTAGGCAAACGCTGCCGCTGCATAACTGCAGAAGCCGAGAAGCTCTTGCTGCTCTTGCAGCATACCTTCTCTCGCGGGCAGCTTAACTCTTCTCCCTCTCTGAGCCGGATGGCTCGACAGAACACCTCGAGGCCTCACATTCTTTTGGTCCTCACAGAGAGTGGAAGCTTTCTCTTTACAGCGGCTGTCAGTCAGCTGCTGCAGCTGTTTAAATATCCGGCTATCGGTACGTGCTCCCAACAACTAGAGTGCAACTTGCATTCTTGGTCTTCCACTCTGGATCACTCGGCTCATCTTCCTCATCCCAGTATTTATTTAATTTATTTACTGGACATTTGTATGGTGCCTATACACAGGTGTTTTGGGGTTAGGGGGGGGGGACATGGGAATCAAAAAGTAAAACAACAAAAACTGATATATCGGCCATGTGGCAATTCTACTGTGCAAGTGCATGAAAGGTGGTAAGTGCAAGAGGTGGGGGTGAGGGAGAAGTGCAGGAGTGGGGTGCCAGGCAAGTGCTGGGTGGGCCCAGTTGGCCAGTGACAGGAGAGAGGGGGTCAAGGGGAGGAAGAGTGCGATGGTCAGGAAGGACCAGTTGGGCTAGTCCTGAAAGGGGGCCTGAGAGCAAGTGCTGAGAAGGATGCTGGATGGACTGGCAGGGGGTATGGCCCCTGTATGACTCTGAAGGGACCAGGCCCCAGTTGAAGTGGCAGATGGAGAGTTAGCATGGGAGGAGATGAGGGAAGGAAGAGGAGAAACAGAAAGTCTTGAGAAGTTTCCAGAATTTAAGAAGATCCAGCTCAAGTCTGAGGGGGAGAGGGTGGCCATTCCAGAGGGAGGAGCCAGCCGAGGAAAGGTATCTACCTCCCACTCTCTTGGAGAATCGATTGATCTGCAAAGAGTTGGAGCCAGAAGACCGAAGGACTCTGGACGGGAGGTATTAAGGGAGGGAAATCTGGATGTAAAGACGTCCCAGGCCCCAGATAGCCTTTTGGATGATGCAAAGGGTCTTGAATATGATCCTTGCAGTCACGGGGAGCCAGCGGAGAGATTTTAGGGTTGCAGAGATGCGATCCCAGGGATTGAGTCCAAGGATAAGTCTTGCAGTACTATTCTGGATTAGTTTAAGCGGACGAAGGGTGGAAAGAGGCAGGTTGAGGAAGAGGCATTTGCAGTAGTCGAGCCTAGAGAGAACCAGGGCTCTGGAAACGTTGAGCTTCTGGGGAAGGTGATGAAAGGTAGAAGGCCCCTGAGGAGATGCAACTGTAAATTGGACTTCTTGTCAAGGTCCATGATGTGAGGAGAGAAAGCGAGAGAGGAGTCCTAGATGATGCCAAGATGTTTGCGTCACAAGTGGGTGGGGTGAGTGTACCCACGGAGACTGGCCAGAGAGAGGAAGGGAAACAAGGAGCAGGCATGCCAATGGGAAGAATCTCTTTCTTAATGGCATTCAGGCAGAGATCATTGGCAGAGGACCATGCCTGAATAGCAGTCAGGCAGTCAGGTATGAGGGAGGAGTAGGAGGAGGTAGGGAATGCAGCTTGAAAGAGAGCAGTGTGTAATCTGCATAACACTAGAAATGAGGGGAGAAAGTGGAGAGCAGGTGGGCCAGAGGGGCCAGGTAAATGTGGAAGAGCTATGGGAATAGGAAAGATCCCTGAGGGATACCACAGGTAGAGAGTGAGGTGGAGGAGAGAAATGACCAATTTGCACTTGGAAAGGTCTGTTTGAGAGGAAGGAGGTGCCCTGTCCATGGCGCCCAGCGTATCATGGAGACGGTTTTTGAGGATGGAGTGGTTGACTGTGTCAAAAGAAGAAGGAAGATCTAGGAGGATCAGGACAGAAGTACTATTAGAATCCAGGTTAGAGAGTAGGTCTACACTGGTGTTCAGGAGAGCAGTTTCCATGCCTCTGGCTGCCCTGAAACAGGACTAGTGGTCATGGAGGCAGCCATCCCATTCGGTGTGGAGAGTTAGTTGGGGGATCACCGGTTTCTCCATGAGTTTGCCCAAAAAAGGGGTGATAGTTAACCAGTCCAGAAGAGTCAGCAGGTGGCTTTTTTAGGAGAGGGTGCACAAGAGAGTGCTTAAGGGATTGAGTGAAGGAGCCAGTGGCAAATTAGTGGTTGAAAAGGTCAGCCAAGTCTGGAACGAGAGAGGCAATGTTGTCCTTGGTGGTTCTGGAGGAGCAGGGGAGCATCTGTTTAGAGGAGACTTTCATACAACAGACCACTCTAGAAATCACATCAGGTGCAATGGGAAAGAAATAGGAGAGTATGGGGGTGGGGGGGGGAATGCAAGAGAATAGAGAAAGGAAGGCGGAAGACAGAGAGGACAGGATGTCCAGAGTTTTGGAGGAAAAGTGGGCTGCCAGTGAGGGCTTGGGAGGGAGAATGAGAGGAGGAGACTGCAGTGGGATTGGCAAGTTCCTTACAGATTTTAAAGATTCAGCAGTGTTTTTTTGTAGATCCAGAGATGTGGACTTGGACGTGAGCCCTTTTCTTGGAGCAGGTGGAGAGTTGGTATTGCCTTCGGAGTAAGCGACAGACCACTTTGTCCAAGGGTGAGCTATGTGCCTGCCACTTGCGCAATTGGCTATTCTTGCAGCTATGTGAACGGAAGTCCATTCCTGATGTTTAAAAGGGAAGTCTGGGTGAGCCGTTTTAGAAATCTTTAAGTGCAAGTTAGTTTTCAATAACTTGTAAGCAGAAATGGATGAGCTATTGTCATGGGTTGTGAAGGGTAAGTCAGATCTTGAGATCTTAATTTTCTTTCATATGGGAATGAGGGGAGGTGTAACAACATGCCATTAAAGCAATGGGTAGGGATGGGGTATCCTCAATAGGTGAAGGGGAATACCATGCCTTCTCCGATGGTGCCCTGCTATTTCACCAGAGGATGTCTCCCTCTGTTATCCCCCCAGTGTACGATCAGGTAGCAGCACCAATCCCCTGGACACATGAGGAGAGGTCACTGCCAGGAAAGGAGTAATGACACCATCGGATTCACCATAAATGCTGTCTGCGTATACCTCTGTCACACACTGTTAATGACTTGATAAGAGATATTGTGCCTGATTCACAAGCATTTTTCAATGGGATTATCCCGTTGAAAAACACATTGCGAATTAGGTCGTTTGCCTGTTTCCTAAATCAAAAAAGCAATTTTAGTTACATTTTCCAAAAGAAACGTGCTATTTGCATGTTTACTTTCTTGGGATTTTTTTAAATGAAACAAATGTTTTTTAGCTTAGGCCATTTCCTTTGGGCAGTGCTTAATTGCTCTCCTTCTTTTGCTTCACTACAATAACAATAACATGAAGAGTAAAACAAATACCATTCCAACCATAGATGCCTTTGTGCGACCGCTGCAACAACTTGTCCCACTATGATAGAATTCCAATATGGCCACCTTTATGAGCAAGGGTTGTCTGTAACAATGTCAACAAAGGGGAGACATTTAGACACGTGGAAGACAATGAACACTCATACTGTGTGTACTCAAACACCATGGAAGCTATTCAAATCCACAAATACAGACGAGGATAGTTAAATAAATATACTTCAGCCAATTGAAAATTAATCTCTTTTGGTAACAAATGGTGAAATTCAGTGAATCCGTTTTCAAAAGGGAACTTACTCTGTACCACAACTACCATCATTGCAGTTGGCTCAAACATTGGGAAGTTTCAGGCCTTCAACTCCCATCGAGCAGCCCGTGTGTTTCATCAGCTCACGACTCCAGTTGGCTCATACATTGGGGAGTTTCAATAACCCATCACCCATGGAAGCTCTACCTTTGCTAACAAAATTAAAGCAATCTTATGCTAATCGAATGAAGCCAAGAAGGTACTCAAAATACCAGCACGATCCGGGAGCAAGCTTTCTGTGTTAGTCTCTAACAATGGTGCCACTTTTTAGTCATTGATTAAGGGAAGACACGGCCAGACCTCCGTTTAAGCGAATCCGATTGCTAATGATACATGGGTAACGTTTTTTTTACTGAACTCTATGCAGTCAAATGGATAGAACTACCAGACTCAAAAATATATTATGACTATAATTTAGTCAAGTTAGACTGTATTGATACTTCTTATGATGAGGTTGTTGGAGCCATCACTAATGCAAAATCTTCACGGGCGCCTGGACCTGACGGCTTCTCTAATCTCACGTTAAAGTCGAATTCCGATCTTTGGGCACGTGTACCCATGGAATAGTTTGACTATGTTAAAAAAACTGAAATAATCCCCCCTTCTTAGAGTGTATACTTATTTTCAAGGCAAGAAACAGATTCAACCCATCAAGCTATCGGCCAGTTATCTTTTGGATAGTTCATGCAAAATGTTTGCATCATGATCTTTAAGTATGAATTTAGGCATACTAGGATTCCGCTGCATCATCACATATTTCAAGCAGGCTTCAAGAAAGGGGTAAATACTTCTTTGAATTGCTTTATATAATCTTTACTGTCAACCTATGTTTGAACTTCCAAGAGGAAGACGTTTGATTGTGTTAATCGTTCTTGCTTTGGTCTCAGTAAAAAACTCAGGGCTGCCCATCATCTTTGGTAGATATGCTTGAAGCCCTCCACTCCTAGACTAGACATAGAGTGAGATTGGATTACTATGGGACATTGTTTGATTGGATAAGGAGCGAGAGGGGCCTACGCCAAGGGTGTGTTTTGGCCCCTCACCTATACACCTATATTGCTGATTTTGGTAAGAATTTTCAAGGACTTAATATTTCTCCACTTTCGGCTGGGGGACTTGTGTATTCCATATTTGCTTCATGCAGATGATTTAGTTCTACTATACCATATGCAAGTAGGCCTCCAGAGAGCGCTAACGGCAACCAGCGAATATTTTGATTTGGTGGGTTTGGGGATTAATGTTGCCAAATCTGAGGTCTTGGTGCTAAATACGTTGAGAAAATGCAGTAAAAGTAATTTTGTTTGGTTAATTAAAGTTCAGAGATTGGAACAAGTGTTGCACTTTAAATACCTGGGTACTAATGTCTGTAGTACTCAGAAAATGTATGAAAAACTGTCTCAAAGCAGCACAGCATTGGCTCACTCTACAAACCAGCTAAAACAATTAGATAAGAAGATTGGCCGGTTTTCTCTTCAACTAGTCTTGAGATACTATCAGCAAAATATTATTCCTAGTGTAATACATGCTGCATTTGGCAAGTGCTTTTGCTAAGTGCTGGTTGCTGGTGAGACCTGCTGTCTTGGAGCACTCTCACCTGAAGCACTAATTGAGTTTAAAAATGTGGCTCCTCCCCCCTGCCCAGAAACCTCTACAAAAGGAAACTCCTGCGCGCATTTGCCTATGCGCATTTGGCAAGTGCTTTTGCTAAGTGCTGGTTTCTGGTCGCTGGATCGATCCAGCAACAGCAAGAGTCTTTACCCCAGCCCATGGTTTGTTCTTCCTACCCTATCTTCCACTTATTCAGTCCAACATATTTATTCTAAGATTTCATTTTCTTCAAGTGCTGTTACATGTAGGACGTGTCTACAAGGGTTATATGATAATATAGTACTCCCTGCCTCCCCTAATAATTGCTGGCTCTCTCATTTAGTATAACCTTTATAGGTAATGTAATCTGAGTTGATAGGCCCCCCCATTATCAAACCTCTAGTCCCCCTTTCTATCTCACTGCCCTCCGGTTTTAGCTTTCCCTGCCTGCTGATGCTGTGGCCGCTGCTCCTAATTTCCTGCGACCCTCCATAGAAGGTTTGTCTAACTATTGCAGGTGAGTCTGATCTGCCTGCTGCCCACTCGACCTGATCACAGTGTGATTACTGAGTTATCCCCCTCCTCCTCTATTCTCCGATTGCTCTGAAGCACGATAGTCTGTTGCCCTCCCCATGTCTGACGCTGCCACCTCTGTATACCGAATGTAACAGATACAGTTCAGGATGATCAAAAACCATTCAGGCGCGGCCGTAGAGTGTCCGCTACCAAAATAATTACTCAGACTATCCCATCAGTGAAAACCCAGAACCTAACTACCTATTTTCCGAAAATCCCACCCCCCAGTACTAAGGAAGCATTGCGGGCCACCCAAGCCTTGACAGCAGACCTTAATACCTCTCTTTCCTGCCTTGGCACCAAGATGGTTAATAACCTAATCTCTGCCCCCCTCTTGCACGTCTCACACGAAACGAGTAATCAGACAAGTAGACGTCACCCTGAATGTGCAGTGTTTTTACCTTCAAGAGATACCACAGCTCCTAGCTCTATTGATACAGTAGATCCCTCTGAATTTCGCTCTGAAATAAATAATCCTGTAGTGGCTACAGTTCTGATTCACTCGGCTTCACTGACTAATCCACTTCCTCCCCTGGAAATAGCGAATCCTTTAGACTTGACAGCAGAATCCATTGATATAGACTACCTCACCCTTGACCCTAACTCTTCATTCCCCCTGTTGTTGCCTTTCCATCTCCCCTGATAATCAAGGACTCACCCTCAAATCTGAAGTTAACCTTGATAGAGAGGATTATGCTGGTATAGGGCCAACCACTACCTACAGTTCGCCTTTCCTTCCCCGCCCGTCTCTCCTCCGCCACCCTTTCCTTCACATGCCCTAGTCGCAATCCCCACCATATGAGCTGGAATCCACCACCAGAAGAGGTGGCAGTGGATGAGGCAACTGATATAGCATCTGTATCTCTACAAGCTGTTGGTCTCTCGAATTTGGATGACACATGTACATCCAGCATGTCGTCTGACGAGATGTTCATGGCTTTTGAACGTCTCTTAAGAACGCTTATAGACGAATGCGAGAGGATGGAAAATAAATTAGAAATTCAGTCCATAAAAGCCTAAACAGGGGTAGGAAACCGGTCCAAGCCAAATGTTCCAACACTGATGCCTTTGAATCTCTCCCCCCTATGAATCCCACTAGTCAACCACCCCTATTTAATGCCGGCAAGGTCCCCACTATCCATATCCCTGCTGTTTCCAATGGTCTGAAGGGTCGTCCTTTGGTGAAACCTGCAACTATGAAGAGAAAAAAGAAAGTCATTTCCCAGCCATCATGTGTGCTATCATTGACTTTTCTGCAGCATTTGACTCTGTCCTGCGTAAGAAACTATGTCAAAGACTTGAGCGATGGAAGATCTCCCCTGGCCTTCCCAAGATGTTGATGCTGCTGTATATCGATGCAACGGTTAAGATCCGATTGGATCCAGAGGGAAAACTGTCCAAATCTCTGCCTACCCATCGTGGGGTGAAGCAGGGATGCATGGTTGCCACTACTCTTTTCAATGTATATCTAGCAGATCTTGAATTGGCCTTTAAGACCCTGCGTATCAGCCCCATTAAAATGGGTCACCATTAGACTAGCTGGATGGCCTACGCTGATGATCCTATTCTAATAGATCATACCCCCAAAGGGTTACAATCCCTGATCACGGCATTGGGGGAGTAAGCTGATATAAATGGCTTATCTGCGAACATCCAGAAAAGCAAGACAATGCAGTATGCAGCTTAAATGGACAACATCTTGAATGTGTCACCTCTTACAAATATTTAGGCCTGTATATTCCGAACACCTTGAAATGGTCTGTGAATCGGACAAACATTAAAGCAAAATGTAATAAGGCCACTAGAGCACTCAGTTATTTTATTGGCCACCAGGGTAGCTATTCCATTGTAGCTGTTCTTTTGCTATATTCTTCAAAGGTGCTTCCGATCCTCCACTATGGTATCGAGATGTGGGTATCTTGCTGAAATACTCTGATAAGATAATTTGTCATACTTGGCTCTTTTTAAAGTTGCAACTATTTTACACATTTGAAGTAAAAGGTGTCAGAGATCGCATACTCAGGCAAGATAGGATATGCTGCCTTTATCATGGTGAAATTGAAACAATACAGCTTATTTTGTTGGTTTGTCCATGTCTTAATGCTATTCGAGTTAATATCTTAGGAAAACCTCTGGATACAGCCAGTGTAGTTGGCACTGAAAGATTGGGGCACTCTCTTCTCGTGGTGCCGCCAATTTCTTTAATGATTTATGTGATGAGATTTCTGGTTCTGATGTTTCATGATCAACTATCCTAGTAAATGGTTTTATTTGTCTGACATCAATTTGACCTGATTGTTGTTTTTAGAGTTTCGTTTTTAATGTTGTTTTGTAGACTGTTGTTAATGTATTAACTTCTTGATGAATTAATGTATTAATGTAATAATGTATTGATTTGCTTGATGAACTCACGCTTTTATGCAGTTTTATTTTGTGATCTGTACTTGTGTGAAAAGTTGATTTGTTTTAAACTATGACACACAATAAATCAATAAATAAATAAATAAATACTCCACCTCCCATCAGGTAATGGTCATATCTCATCCACTCACCACTCCATTTGGCTTACATGTTAATGTTAAGGGTCAGAGGACTGCAAATCCCACCATGCACTGCTCATTTCTCATCTGCTCACTTCTATTTTTGTGTCACGCATTGAGGAGTCTCAGGAGTCCAACTCCCATCATGCAGTGCACATATCTCATTAACTCACCACTAAGCTGTCTCAGAGAATGGAATTCACATGCCTTCAATTCCTATCATGTAGTGCAGACTACAGTCTACCAAAGGACAATTCAACTTACAGCTCTTCAAAGCCATAACAAATGGCAGTAGGCGCTCTACAAATATTGTGTAACATAACATAGCATTTGAAACGTGCCCCAATTTTGTCACAATTCAGTTATTGCAAGCTATTGCAATGGTTGCCATGTAGTTTGAACAATCACTTTTTCATTTTGACTGAAGGCTTTAAAATGTTGTGCTGCTCACGCTGTTATAAGGAAAGCTATTTCACGTAGTTTGAATATTACCTTTTCTGAAGAAAGTGCTTTGCTGACATGCTATGGGTGTAATGTTTTGGTGTAAAACCTAATTGCAGCAAGTGTCTGAGGACCCTGTTTCTTGGAAGAACTCCCCACCTCTTATTAGATAGGTCAAACATGGTGTTTAAGCTAAGCTTTCTTTAGTTGTTCAACTGCCTAATGTTGAGTATCTACCCACTCTGATTAAATGCCTCTTTTTAACAGTTTCTGTAGTGGTTTTAATATTTCTCAGAGACTGTATTGCTTAAGAAACTAACCTTATTTCTACACCACTGAACCTTTTAAAGGGATGCCTCAGGTCATGCCTCAAGCAAGTGGATCAATGGATGTCTGATTTAAATGGTTTATTATTTTGTATTTATTTATGTATGCATACATATAGCCATCATAAAAGGCCTTTAACACATTTCATGCAAATACATCTTTAGTAAGCCACCTGTTAAAATAATACAAACATATGACTACAACCATCCAAACACTTAAGAACTAACTGTTATGCAATAAAAAAACATCTAACCTATCTTGAGATCACAAAGCATTTCAAATATCCTTTCACCAAATTGAACAAAATAATACATAACGTTAAAATCATTACCATATAAAAACTTAGATCATAACATTTGCTTTTCAAAACATTCAGATTCCTTAGTATTTCGTCTTAGGAATTGCTGTCTTAGATATCCGAGGCTGCTACATTCCATGACTAAATGCTGTGTTGTTTCTAGCACTAATTTCCCACATAAACGACACAATCTAGATGCACACGTATTGCCAATTCCCAACACTTCCAAGGAAGGCATAAGATTGATTTTTACTGCCATATATTTTCTTAGCATATGACAATGCGGGTAGGATTTCAAATATGCAGGGTGGGAGATATGGTTATTAATATATTCCAAAAATTCACTACTCTTTGACTTTGCAGCTAATGACATGATGTTTTGATCATACTCTAACATTTGCAGGGAACATTTCACCAATTTCTTATGTGGCTCGAAACGTTTCTGCATTATCCCAATTTGCAAACCATCTGCACCAAACTCAATACTTCTTACGTAACTATATATCAACAGAGCTTCTGATGATTTATAGGTGTGCTCTAACCGCTGAATTAATGCCCCAACTTGGCCTTCACATGACCTTTTGTAAAGTAATATTCTTTTTTGCTGAAGCACTTTTTTACAGCTAGGGATGTTGCACTCTAGCCTTATTTATTTATTTATGTATTTATTTCTATA
This sequence comes from Ambystoma mexicanum, assembly GCF_040938575.1. Lineage (NCBI taxonomy): Eukaryota > Metazoa > Chordata > Amphibia > Caudata > Ambystomatidae > Ambystoma > Ambystoma mexicanum. Next base: position 532,661,412 of record NC_090927.1, on the reverse strand, counting down.
GCGCCTACAGCCCGCAGGCATCGGGGCGCTTACACAAACACAAGGGAAAACAAACATGAAAACAAGACAAAGAATGTCAATACTAATATACCCTAGCTGAGAGTGGGTGCACCCTAAAGCAACCTGATAAATTAACTAAAAAGGTGTGTCTTCTGTGCTTTCCTGAAGAGACTCAGACTGGAAGTCTCTCTGATGGCTGTTGGCAGGGAATTCCAAAAGGATGGGGCCAGTGCCCGGAATTATCTGCCTAAGCCTCTTGTTCTGTTAATTCTTATACCCTGTAATAATGATAGATTGGCAGATCGAAGTTCTCTGGCTGGCTTACAGGGCATGATCATTTTTTACATTTTGAACTCAATGCGTTCCTTCACAGGTAACCAATGCAGCTCTCTCCTTGCGTTGGTGATATGAGCTCTCCTGGGGATGGACATGGCGATGTGGACAGTCATTTTGGATGGTCTGACATGTCCTGAGATTAGACATAGATGCTCTGCACAGCAATATATTGCAGTAGTCTAACCTCGACATAATCGTCTCTTGAGCAATGGTCTCAGAATTATTTTTATTGATAAAAGGTTGTATGGTCCTCAAGAGCCTCAGATGATAATTGTAAGTTTTGTAAAGATTTTTTTATCTGCGCGTCTGAATTCAGGGAGGCCTCTAGTACGACCCCTAATGTCTTTACTTTTGGTTGGATCGGAATCCTGTTGCCGTGCAACATGAAATTGGCATATTCGGGGTCCAGTTTAGCGTGGGTTTGGGGTGAGCCAAATATCATAAACTCAGTTTTATTACCATTTAAGCAGAGCCAATTTGATGACATCCAACTTTCAATGGCATTGTATATGTTCTTTAATGTTAAAGAGTCTTGTTGATAATCTCTGCTAAGCTCGATGACCAACTGCATGTCATCTGCGTAGTTGGTAAAGAAGACCCCTAGTTTTTCCAGCAGGATGCAAAGTGAGCACACATACAAATTAAAAAGAAGTGGCGATATAGAGGCTCCTTGAGGGACACCAAATTTGATAGAAGAAGCCGATGATGTGGCTGATCCTATTGTATGTGAGATTCACATTTAGATAGAAAGGACTTAACCCAATTGGCTACCTTATCCAAGCAGTGTCCCTGCTTTTGTAGCTCTTCCAGGAGGCATTTGTGATCACCAAACCGAATGCTGCTGACGGATCCAACAGGATTAGCATCCTCGCTTTTCCACTGTCAACAATATCAAGCATATGGGTTTGAAGGTCAACTAATGCCGTCTCTGTGCTATAAGTAGGACGGAAACCTGATTGCCTGCTGTGTAGATTGTTATTGTTCTCTATAAAGGCTTGTAGTTGTGAAGTGGTGGCCTTATCTAGTGTTTTTAATAGACATTGTCTATTAGTTAGTGGCCTGAGGTTGCTGGGGTCAGTATGATCCAAGTTCAATTTCTTAGAAATAGGCGTAATGGAGACCTTCTTGATATCTGTCGGAACCTGTTGGTCTCTGAAGGAGGTGTTTACAAACTGGTCAAGAATGGCGTGAGTAGTTTAGTATTTTCCAGTATAAGTTTGGTGGGTAGAAGATTTAAAGGGCAAGAGGTGGGGTTCATGGAAGACAATAGAGAGGTGGTCCCATCCAAGATATAGGGAAGAAAGCAAAACCTAAGTTGAATGTTGTACCTTCTATCTGCTTGTTAATGTCTCCTGGTGCCATATCTGGACTCATAGTTGCCAGTATTTTGTCCCTAGCCTTTGAGATTTTACCTTCAAAGGATTGAGCTATGCGCGTGCAGTCTTGATCAGTAATTAAGATGGGGAGTTCTGTGGTTTTAGGCTTTTCCAGCGACTCTAATATACTAAAGAGTTGTCTCATGGAGTTGGAGGATTGTTCAATCTGTGTGTTATAGAAGTTTTTCTTGGTTTCTATATCTAAAGATATGTATACTGTGTCCCGCATCTTCCATTCCTGACTAGTGGTGTCAGAGGGGTGTTTGATCCAGGTGAGTTCTAGCGCCCTTTTTTCTTTTTTCATCTTTTCTAATTCTGGTGAGAACCAGTTTTGATATCTTGGGTTCTCTCTAATTGTTTTTGTCTGTATTGGGACAATTTTATCCAGTGTTTCTGTGAATGTTTTATTGAAAGTATTCAGCAGGTGGTCCACATGTTCAGTCTGTTTAGAATTTACCATGACTGCTTCAATTCCATGATGAATATCCAAAGCACTCACTTTTTTGAAGTTACGGCACTTGCCGATTTTCATTGCATTTATAGGTTTAGTGATTGGATTTGGGAGTTGCACAGAGAAACTGCCCATAGAATGGTCTGACCAAATGCATGCTATGGTGTTAAGATCTTTAGTTTTAAGGTTTCTGGTAATTACCCAGTCAAGGATGTGTGAATCCCCTATTGAGGGGTCATTATTTATAATTTCGTGGCCACACTCTGCCAGAGCTGACTCTAGTAGTATTGCATCCTTATCACCAATGTCTCCCCTTCATCTATTGAAATCGCCCAGGAGGAGAGTGGATGGATTTGAACCACTAAAGTTGTTAATTATTCATAATATTTCATAATTGAAATCTGGCATATTGCATGGAGGCCATGGAGATGTAGGGCCCACTGGTCTCTTGGAGCCACATCTCACTCACGCATAAGATATCAGTTTTGCTATGCTCAATGTAGTTGTGAATGTCTTGCACATGTTTTACCAAAGATCGTGTATTAATAAGGGCAATTTTGAGTGAGTTTGTAATTGCCTCTCTCTGAGTCTGAAGGGCACTATTTTCATGCCGAGCTGTTGTATCTAACACTGAAGACACGCTGTTGTCTGGGGTATCTTTGCTCGATGCTGGTGTAGTACTCCCAGCTGATCTGTATTTGTATGATTATGTATTCCATCGGCAGCGTCAGTTATGTTCTGATTAGCTTCCTTAAAGGTTCTGCTTCCAATTTATTCAAATTAACTGGTATTTATTACCCCATACCACTCCACCATATGTCATTAAGGATCTGACTTTGGTTTTGTATAATGTCATAATAACCTGTGTACAATGCCCACCATGACTTCCTGCAAATACACTAATTGCTCCGGTAATCTTGGTGGCCCGCATGTTAACCAAATCCCTATGTCGAACCCAGTTCAGGTGATCACTAATGACTACCCCTAAGTATGTATATTCTTTGACAACGTCTACATCTTAATTTTCAATATACCATTTTTGTTTTTTTCAGGGTCTTACCAAACAGTTTGAAATCATTATCTTTGTTTGTTTTTGTTGCATTGATTTTCAGCCCATTCTCCTTTGAGTAAGTTTCCATCCTATTCAATTCTGACTCTAAACACAAGGGGGAATAATCAATAAGTAACAGGTCGTCCGCGTAGCCCAGCCACGTGAGTGACATATTACCGTATTTCACAGTCAAAACTTTCAAGGACGTCTAAAGCATCTTGCAGATCCGACAAATAAAGGTTAAATAAGCAGGGTGCAAGTATGTAGCACTGCTTAACTCCCCTTGTGGTCTTAATACAATTTGCTACCTTACCTACCCTATCTATGCGAACTTGCACTCATGATCGTGTCATAATCATATGAATAAGACCATCTGGAATATTCTTGTCAACCAATTTCTTCCATAACCTTGTTCTTATTACCGGGTTGAATGCTGCTGAGTAATCGATATACGCTGTGTAGACCATAAAACCTTGCCTATGCTATGAATATTATATAATACTAACAAATGCCAATAGATTACTAGTATACCAATTCCCTTCTGAAATCCAATTTGATAAAAAGGGAGGGTGTCTCGATCACTCCATTCTTTTAATTCTTCAAGAATGATTCTGTAAAATATTTTTGAAGGAATACTTAGGATTGATAATAACCTATAGTACAATAGTTCTGCCCCCTTTTTGTAAACTGGTAAAACTATGCTGTCCTGCCATGAAACCAGTAACCTTTCAGACTCACTTATTGCCTCGAACGCACTTAAGAGTGTTTTAGCCAACAATAAGGAATCCAATTTTAATAAGGCATTTCATGTTGCATCGGGTCCCGCAGCTTTTGATACATTTAGTTTACTAATACACATTACACCCGAGGCACCGTTTAACAATACCCCAGGGTGTCTGTTATTATTGATATAATTTCAAAATGTTCTGTCATTCTTTTCCATTGAGGTGGTCACAATTCATTCATAAAAACTTTTTCTTTTTACTTTGATGGACTCATAACCACGCTTACATTTATTCTTCTGCAAAGAAAGAGCACTGCCAAGAGCAGTATCACCATCTTATTTTTAGTTATTTTTAAAGTGGCACACTAACTCATGCAGATCTTTCCTTAGTAGTTTATTTTATGCTGTACCCTAGTATCATACTCCTCTGTCATAGATGTGGGTTTAGCCCTATTTTGTGATTTTGCCCCACACTCATTCTTCATCAAAAATAACAACAGCTTGAATACTATTAAGAGAACCTCCAAATACTTCAATAATATAATCCCCACTATATTCATGTTTAGTGTCTTCAGGTTTTGCCAAAACAAGTTTAACTCTCTAGTTGTTGTTATTCTTGCCTTATTTAAGCTTCCTTGGTTCCATATACTCCTATTCAATCCATTATTCACATTCAAGTCAGCACTGGAAAATACTTCTGGCTTAGAATGTGTGTACCGCAATAAGTCACACAGTGGCATGTGATCACTTTTTTCCCTTGTGGCAATAGCCATATCAACAACCTTATCTCTGTATGCACGATTTACAAGTTAGTAGTCTATCGTAGAGGAAGTTCTCCTATCCATATGCGTAAAGTCTCTATGCTGGTCTCCTGTGAAATAACCATTAAGCATTCTAAAGTCATGCAACGAGAGAATGTTTGCCCAAGAAAGAAACCTTAAGGTTGTATTTAAGTGTCTCACAAGGAGCATTTTCTTCCAATTTACCTACCTTTTTCGACCACTGAGGGTATACTAGCATTAAAATCCCCTCCTATAACATCCATCATACAATTGTCCACCTTATTCAACATTGATTTAATTGAATTCAAAATGGATTTATGGTTATTAACACCTAGAGGGTCATACACTTTGATTATATATATATATTGTATGCATATCCCCCTTGTTTTTTTCAATCCATTTTTCCTCCCAATACAAATGTGGTGCTCAGTGGGTCCTTATAAATAGACCATGGGCCTCATTACGAATCCAGCGGTAATGCAACATTTTACCGGCACCTACCTTTCCGGTTCCACAGGGACATTACAGGTCCCGATGGACCCGGAAGCTGGGTGCCTGAAAATGTTAGTCCCCATTCCCGTGGAGTCCCATAGGATTTCACTGAAATGGGTTCACAGAAGCATCTGCAGCATTTGTAACAATGCCAATGCTTCCTTGATGAGTCTGCCTACCGGGGCAGCTGCACCCGGCATGGTCAGACCTGTCAGGCGCAGCGGCCCCGACAGGCAAACTCATAGTGTGGCGACCCCTGTTTCTGAACCGCCACACACATAATGAGGCCCCATGTGTTGTTTACAGATAAGTGTAAGCCACCCTTCAGCCTTCCTTTTGGCCCTTTAGTGGCAGCCATATTTTAGTAATTGCCTTCCATCAAATACAAGCCGATCTACCAGTCATGTTTCCTGAAATAACAATATGGAAAAAAGACTGCAATAGTCACTGAGCCCTTCTTTATTCCAATTGAACCATTATGGTCCTTTTAATTGAGGTAACACATTGTACAATGGATGGGATGTAGAATAACTCTTACCCCAAATAATAAGACCGACTGAGGAAGTTGGCAAAATGTCTCAGTTTTATTCTCAATTATCTAAAACAGGGAGTTACAACAGACATCAACGGACGTCAACGGACGTCGCACAGCATAGTCACAATGCATTTAATAAAAAACATTACTTTTATAGCAAAAATTTGTCATATGTGACGTCATACTACGTGGCAAACTAAGAAAACCTACGTGGGGTTGTGGTTGGCTCAAGGGGAATATCTAAGTATACTTTCTATAAGGGATTGGATTGTGATTGGATATTTACAGTCAGGTGGACAACTTATGCCCTCCCCTAGTGCAAGTCATCTTTAACAGTTATTAAGTACACAGCATATAATTGGCTCTCATACTATAAGACCCTTTGTTACATGGCCCTCTACAATTGGTTGGCACGTTTGTACCCTTCTGGAACATTTAATTCACTTGCAGCACGTAAGCTGGTACCCCAGGTGCTTGACCGTACCGCCCCACCCAATCAGCCCACCATCTCTCATGCCCACCATCTCTCATGCCTTCTGCCATTCAGATTGTCTTTGAACTTGGCCTGTAGTACCTTCTCTTCTCTGGAAATATAAGGGAGTGTGAGCATATTCTTATCAAGGTTCAGTTCTGTATGCCCACTTATATTTCCATCCTGGATTCACGTGACAGGAGACCGTGAATTAGCCCATTTTATAGCATTTAATTGTCTAGAATAAAGAAACTTGGCACTCATGGTGTTCTCTCTGCAACTTAACAAGGACTGCTTCAGCGTCTCACATTCAATGTTCTTCAAGGACTGATAACCAGTTTTGACTGACTTAGCCTTTGACACCAGGCCAAACAGGCTTCCTTTGGTCCATCTTCGAGCTTCAGTTTATTTCTTCGCTGCAACACACACATAGCTATCAATCCTCCTTTCTCCATGGGTTGAGCTTAATAAGGGTGTGACATCGAATATCCAGATTCTATATATGTATTGGCAGCACCAACTGCAGTCTATGCACTACGTATAGCTAGCCTTTATGATGACTTACTCTTCTTGCGTTACAGCACCTGTACAGTTATAAAATGACTTGCATTTTCTGCAGTGCTTCTTCACACATGCAATCTTCATTCTGCACATGAAAGTCTTCTCGATTCTTTACTTCACCATCAGATTCTATAAGGTCTATGCATTCTCTTCTGCAGCCACTCTTCTCAGTGCATCACGCTCATTTCTTGTGACGTCACCAACCTCTCCTTTTCACAACTTCACACTTCTTCGGGGATCTCCCTTAGGAGACTGTCTTCCCTTCGGGGATACATCATATAGGGTTTTCTCAGTGGATACCTTGTCTCAAAGGCTCTTTGTGGGATAGGCACAATTTCTGGCGTTGCACATGTCGCAATTTCCGGTTTCCAACATATAGGCAGAATAGGGGCGGGACTTCCTGCAGAGTAATTCAGCTGCTCCTCCACACTCCCCCCTATGGTTGATTTATCGAGCACTCCTTTACCAGTAACCACATCTCGGTATGCTCTCTTGAAAAAGTGCTTCTTTGGAGTCCAGACCTTCACCAGTCCCTTCAGGGATCCTACTGATTTTACATGTTCACACTCCAGGTCATGTGGTTGCTTTGTCGATTCAGATTACAGTGGATCCATCATCCTATGTATTTCCTGTGATTTCTTGGATGCAGGAACTTCGTTCCCTCAGGTGCTAAGATACTGGCCTCTATATTTTCAGATTTCTTCATCTGTCAACTCCTTGGGTCCAAACCCTGGTTTGACATCGATCATGATCTTCATTCCTACTGCCTTCTTTGCTGTCTTCTCACACTGTGCGATTATTATCCTGATCACACAGAATACAAACATCACCATCACCACTATTGCTCCCAGGAATTTGAAGATATTTGCCATCCATTGTGGAACCCATGAGAAGATAGACGCGTACCAGCTGTCCTCTGCAATATCTTCTGTCTCATCTTCCATCTTGTAATGTAGCTTTGCCAGCAACGTTATAGCCTCTGTCAAGGTCCCATTCTCATCATCTTGAGATGGTATGAACGTGCAACATGATTCTCTGATTTTGATGCAAACACCTACATCCATCGCTGTGGTCATATCAATGACATATCGGTTCTGGAGGGTCATCAGCCTTATGGCCCTCAATTCTTACTTTATTGCATTGAATCTCTTTATGGTAGTGTTTATTGTCTGCAGAAGCTCCCATCTGATAATCTGTAACCATTTAGCATTGGTCATCGTCTGGATCCCAGGCATAAAAATAGTCGTAAATACCGCTGAGGTCTGGCTGAACAACCTGTACTCATATGGAATAGCATCAAAAGCTCCTAACGATTTAGCTGAGAAATAATTCTCCCTTTGTGTCCATTTAAGGAATTTGAGTGATCTTCTCTTTTTCAAATGAGCATCTGCTTTTGGAAACTCTCCAATGTTCAGGTCGCTTTTCGGAATTGCTAATGCTGGAACGTGAATAAGCACTATGGAGAATATCCCTCTCCAATCCTTGGGGAGCTTCATGTAAGCTCTGGACCCACAGGCCCAGTAGTGGTCCATCAGAACTACTGTCCCATCCTTCATGCCTGGTTCATCAAAAATTCGGCCACACCGATGATTTACTCCAACTTTCCTTGTGCCATTGTTTCTGAAAAATAGAGCTACACTGGCCAGAGGCACTATCTGCAATGGTACTCCTTTATCATATACCCATGTCAACAACTAAATCATTTTCGGCCAGTGGTGTTTGCATTCATTCTCTGCAGTATCTATAACTGGTTCATAATACCCCTTTAATGCTGCTGCTTTACACACAAACAGGCCTTCCACCCATCCTTCCGGAGTCAGTACTGTTCCTTTAATTTGCAATTGACCTCTTTCCTTACATATCTGTATCTCTTCTTTATTCTTGCCTTGAAAATCTAGCATCTTGTTTTCTTCTCTTCTGATTCCTGCTCCGTTCATTCCAGGCTGTTCATATCTTATCACTAAATTATGTGTTTCGGGTTTCTCTCTTGTTTTCAGATCTTGCACATAGTCATCTTCTCTTTGGGATGTCTTTTCAGTTATCCATATCAAGGATGCTGTTCAACCCTGGAACTCTCCTCTTGTATGGCAGAGTGTGAGATGCATTAGGCAATGAGCTTTTTTTTGCACTGGTGCCTCTGTAGCTTTGAATTTCTTGAAGGTCCCCATAGAATACGGTATGAGAGCACAAACATAGCAACTGTCTTTGGCCCACCTTTTTCATGTGCTGATACAATATGTTATTACCCAAGTGTGCTGCACTGTCTAATTATGTGTTGATCCCATTATCCTCTTATTCTGCACTTCTCCTGTGTCTTCCCCTTAAAATGTTAACAGCCCATGTAACAACTCTAAAGCAGCTCTGCTCTGGCAAGAAAACCCTCGAGGCCTTGGCTCATCGATAATGAGCAAATCTACACGAGTTACTGGAGTGGGTAGAATCAAAGGAACTTCTGCTTTACTTGCACCAATACAATAAAGTGTGTCAACCAGAAGATATAGGAAGATGAAGATGGAAACTGAGCGCATGCATCTATTACACACCAGAATATTAACCCACACATTTTATGCCATTCTGGAATTTCTGGGGCTTGTTCATTCCTTAAAACCGTACCATTTTCAAGATTGCTCATTTTAACAGTTAAGTTGTTTACGGAAGGAAAAACACTACTGCGGTAACTGTAGTATATTTGGTACTTGTACGAGCTCCGCTACGATTGCTTTACGTATCCTCCTTATTACAGGGCCATTCTTAGGATCCTGTAAAAACGTGTGGATATCCACATCTCTTCTAAGAAGGGCAGGATAAGCTCAAAGAATAAACACAAAAATAGCAAGCACGATAAAAGCACATTACTTTTGGGGAGGACCATAAACTCAGTTAAACAAGTATTCAGTAAGAAATGAATCGGGATTCTGCTCCCGCTTCCAGTTTTCAAAGCCGAATTTGAAATCCAGTTCAGGCATATTTATGATGCATCAATAACTTTTTAAAGTTCATTTTCAAGGAATTCTGTGACTCAAGCAATGAGTTTGCATGAATGCTATAATGGGCCTCATTACGACCCTGGCGCTAAGTGAAAAACGATGGCGGTAAATGGCTACCGCCATCGTTTTCCGCCAGGTCCGATCATGACCCGTGACCGTTAACGCTGCCGCTAACTGCGCTAAGGGTGCACGCACACGACCGCCCACACCGTACCCTCTAGGTGCACGCACACGACCCTCTAGGTGCCATGGCGGAAAGGTACGCAAATGCCGACCCAAGCGGACACGCACCTAACGCCATCACCCAGCCCGTTAAGTACCTTACCGCCATGGTGCTAATAACGCCATCGCGAACCAACCGTAAAGGGCACTGTCAAGTGAATGCAGCTGCCACAGGTGCACAGAAACAGCACAGGTGAAGGCAATACAGACTCAGGAAGTACAAAAAGAGCACACCCCACCCCTTCCCACACCCAGTCACACTCTACAATGATACCAATACGACTAGCAATGTTGGGGCTGGAGGACCTGATAGCAATGCATGTGCTACAACAGCAACTACAACAACAACAACAACAACAACAACAACAGGCAGCACAGAGGAGACGCAGGAGGAGAAGGAGGGCAAGGCAGGCCCAGCAAGCCCCACCAGCACAGCCAGTGCCACCACGCAGGCAGCCCCCAATCCCACGCATCAGAGCCAATCCATTCAACCTCACTGCTGAGCAGATCCACACCCTGTACCGTTTGGACCGGGACACCATCACCGCCATCGTAGACATGACACACAACGACATCGTCAGCATGATAGAAACTCCAACCGCCATCCCCCCCCTACTGAAGGTAGTGTCTGTACTCCACTTCCTGGCCACAGGCACCTACCAGCACACAGTGGGGCACCTGCATGGCATTTCACAACCATTATTCTCACGAACACTCATCCAAGTGCTCGATGCCCTCCTCAAGCACACAGACGACCACATCTCATTACCACGGACTGGCCAGGAGATTGCAAACACCAAAGTGGGTTTCCATGCACTAGCCGGCATACCCGGTTGCATTGGTGCCATCGACTGCACCCATGTGGAATTGGTGGTTCCACGTGCCATGGAGGTACCGTACCGCAACCGGAAACAGTTCCACTCAATCAACGTGCAAATGGTCTGTGACTCCAACAAGATCATCACACATTGTTGTGCCCGATTCCCCGGATCAACCCATGATTCTATGGTCCTGAGGAACTCCACAATACCACGCTACATGGAGCAACATGCAGGGCCAAGATCCTGGCTACTCGGTGAGTCCAATGTCATGGAAGTGGGCAGGTGAATGACGTACCGATGCATACTCCACCTGGCTGAAAGGGGGGGGGATGATGCATACTCCACCTGGCTGAAAGGGGGGGGGGTGCATACTCCACCTGGCTGAAAGGGGGGGGGGATGCATACTCCACCTGGCTGAAAGGGGGGGGGGGGTGCATACTCCACCTGGCTGAAAGGGGGGGGGATGATGCATACTCCACCTGGCTGAAAGGGGGGGGGGATGATGCATACTCCACCTGGCTGAAAGGGGGGGGTGCATACGCCACCTGGCTGTGAGTAACACAGAGAACGGAGACAGAGGATGGGCACTCACAATGCACACAACCCCTCTGCATACATTGGGTGATGGCATGCAAAACAGGCCATGGGAGCCATGAGCATATACTGGTAGCATTGTGTGAATCAATTAGTGCATGTAGAAGTGATCCAAAGTAACAGTTGGATGCAAGCCACGGTGGAACATCATGTTCTTGATCAGACAACATGACTGACACATACATTCTCGCCTACATACAGGTGATGCAGGCTATCCCCTGAAGAGGTGGCTCCTTACACCAGTCCGGAACCCGCAGAACCAGCACGAGGAGGACTTCAACCGTGCACATACACATACTCGTGTGGTCATAGAGCAGACATTCGGCCTATTGAAGGCACGGTTCCGAAGCCTCAGCAGGTCTGGTGGGGCACTCCTGTATGGCCATGAGAAGGTGGCAAAGATCGTCATGGCATGTGTCATGCTACACAATATGTGCGTCAGACGGAATGTGCCCCTGCCCCCTGACGCAGAACTGCAACCACCTGACGATGAGGATGAGGAGGGTGCAGATGGGGCGGCACCCCATGGAGGGGGCGATGCACAGGAGGGGCGTGCAATGCGCCAAAGTATCATCGACCACTGCTTCTAGCACACACGGCTGGTGTGTATCACATGGTGACTGCACTTGGGGCACTGTGTGGCTCTGGGACATGCACACTGTGGACTGTACACCAATAAAGCACACATACACAATGAAAATGTCCACACAATTCTTTTTCGGAAAGAAAAAAGTGTATTCAAACTATGAAACGTCGTGACACACCCCCTCCCACCTCCCCCCTGCACACCCCAACACACCCCCTCCCACCTCCCCCCTGCACACCCCAACACACCCCCCCACCTCCCCCCTGCACACCCCAACACACCCCCGCACCTCCCCCCTGCACACCCCAACACCCCCCCACCTCCTCCCTGCACACCCCAACACACCCCCCCACCTCCCCCCTGCACACCCCAACACCCCCCCCACCTCCCCTCTGCACACCCCAACACACCCCCTCCCACCTCCCCCCTGCACACCCCAACACACCCCATGTAGGTGTCAACAGATGCCTGTGACAGTGGCCACAGGCTGTTACGAGCCCCCTCTCCCGGCCCCCGGGGCACCCCTGCCTGTGGAGCGCAGGTTACATCCGGAACGTCGCACGGGGCTGCTCTGTGCAGAACTGGCAGTGGAGGATGTCCCTGCCTGCCCCCGTGCATGCACGTCCTGTAGGGTGTGGGTGTGCTCAGTGAGCGCACGACGCAAGCCGGCAAGTTCTGCACAGATGTCCCTGGACATGGCCTGCATGGCATCCCTCAGGGTGGCAGTGCTCTGCGCTACTTCGGCCCTTAGGGTCTCCGTGGCCTGTTCAATGGTTGCCCTAGCCCCCACACATTCCGCGGCATGCTCAGTCAGCATCGTGGACAGTTGTTGCTGCCGTTCTGTGATGTCCTCGAGGGACTGCTGCCCCTGCTGGCCCATGGCCAGTGCTGGTGGTGTGATGGAGGGGCTGCTCCCCTCCTGTGGAGTGAGGACTGGGCATGGGGTGGAAGGCCACTCCTCTACCTCTGTGTGCCCCTGTGTGTGATCCTCATGGGGGCTGGCGTCTGAGAAACAGGGGGAATGTAGTAGGTCAGTGGGGCTTCTGACCTCGTGCTCCATGTCTGAGTCTGAACATGCAGCTATTGCAGCTGTCTCACCGATGTTGCTGCTGGCCGCTGACCCGGTGCCGTCTGTGGCAGGCAATGTCGGTAGAGGTGGAGCAGCTGCTGCTGGCCTGCTGCCTACAGGGGTGCTTGCCGGTGGGACGTCCGGTATGCTCGCAGTGGGTCCTGCTTGTTGTGGGGTCTGCCTCACTGCAGCTGAGGTTGAGGGTGCGGGGACGGTATTGATGGCCTTCTTGGCTCTCTTCATCGCAGGGGTGTCCTGGTCCTCGGGGTGTGAATCTGTGCCTGTGGTGGAGCAAAGGAGGGAGGGCGTTATTGATGGGTCTGCGGACTTTGGAATGACAATGATTGACATTATTCTGGTCAGTAGATGAGGCAGATTTCAGGCAGGGCCATGCAGGTTGTCTCCTTTTAGTGTGGAATGTGGATGCAGGTATGCGGGTGCCAGCAGTGTATACAGGGTGGTGCTCGCATGTGGCTATGGGCAGTGTTGAAATGTGTTGCATTTACACTGTAGGGCAACCGTGTGCTACACATGAATGGACTGCAGTGACTATGGCATGTCTTGTTTGAGGCACCTACCTTCATCGCCTGATGTCGGAGCTCCCCTTTCCATCCCTCCAACGCCTTCAATGGATTCCATGCCAATCGTGGTTGCACAGATCTCCTCCCACGGTTGGAGTTTTAGTGGGGATTCCGACCCTCCACCGGTACCCAGGGCAAGGTTGCGGTTTGCAGAGATGACGGCTCTGACCCGTATGCGTAGGTCATCCCAGCGCTTCCTGCACTGCTGTGGGGTGCGGGGTACGGTCCCCACCGCGCTGACGCGATCGGCCACCAGGGCCCAGATGGCCTTCTTCTTCGCTATCGCTGTCCTGGTCATTTCCGGGGAGAAAACGACACCTGCGTTGTCTTGCAGGGTCTCCGCAAGCATGCAGAGTTCCTCCCGGCTGAATCTCTCCTGGCGCTGGCGGTCACATGCCTTATTTACAACTTTAGGCATTTTCGGGTACTTGGATGGGTGGCTGATTGGTTGGGACAGGTGTCAGGGTTGGGTCTGGTGTTGTTCGGTAGGATGGCAATGGATTGTGTTTTTAAAGATGGCCGACGTGCTGTTTCCTGTTCCGGCGCGATGCCGCTATTTCCGGTTCAGCTTTTTACGGCCACCGCAAATTACGGTGACTGCTAATTACGGTGGCCGCTAATTACGGTGGCCGCTAATTACGGTGGCGGAAGTGCACCTTGCTCGCTTTACGATGCCGGTAGGGGCCTTTTCCGCCATGGCGTTAATTGCATTACCGCCATGGCGTAATGCTCGTGCGCGATGGGTCGTAATGTGGCGCTCTTTACGCCATCGGCCCACGGCGTAAACGCTCATTACGCCATGGTGGTAATGACGGAAGATTACCGCCTGGGTCGTAATGAGGCCCAATATCTCTAGGGAGTGTTCAGTGAGAGCCACAGTCCAAATACAATTCATCGTCCTTCTTCTTTGTCATCAAGTGAGTCTGCACACGCTGAAATTCTTCTTCTTGTTTTGCTTCTGTACCAATGGCTGGGGGTGCTGCAGCCTCGCCAATGTAGAGCTTGACATCGTTCAGGTGGACCCAAGCTTGTCTGCCTTGAACATTGACTGCTGAGAGAGTAATGTCCTCCACCACATAACGTCCAGTGAATCTTGGCTGATGTACTTCTTAGTGAGTTTCTGATCAGCACAGTGTCACCAGCAAACAGTCTCAGTGCTGATAGTAATTCTGAAAATCCCGTTGCTGAATGGTTTTTATCTCTGGTCTGAGACCAACCCCCCTGATGCTTGAGTTGATCTGAAATGACAGAGATACTAGAGGTCATACATGTCAAATATTAATTTTATTCATTTTGTCACATTTTTGCTGTACTCTGGCCATCACTTGTACTCCTCGATGGAGGAGTTAAAGGCATTCTTATTCGTCTTCCTGTCACTGGCTCATGGGGTGTGCGGTGGTGGTCCGACCCGGGCTGATTGCTTAGGGCATATGAAGCTAGGGGTAGGCAATATAGCCATCCCTTTTTCAGCATCAACTTAAGCTTGGAGACTCTTTCATTAAGAAGGCTGTTGAGTCGCTCACATATACCGGTCGCCTGCGGGTGATAACCAGAAGGAAACTAGTGTTTTAATGCTCAGCAATAATCCTATTTATTCAAATACTTCATTAACAAAATGCGGCCCATTATCGGATATCAGCAAATCACACATCTTGGAAAGACTTCAAAATTTTTTGCAGCGCAAGTTGCATCAGGGTGTGTACAAGGACCTGCTTCGATCCACTTTGAGAAGGGACACACCACCACTATCAGATACCTGTATCCATTACATACTTGCAGCATATCAACTTAATCAATATGTACATGCTGAAAAGAACCATTTGGTCGAGGAATTACTCCTGTAATTATTCGCAGTGTATCCCCAGTGGTAAACCTTTGACATACGATACAGTTTACTACATAAAATTCAACGTATTCTAATAGATTCGGCAGCAAGACTTTCCCTAGTTACATGCGCAGGGCAGCGCAGCTGTTCAAGCGCTAACTTTAACAATGCTACTGGCATCACTGGCTTTCCAGTACTGTCCTGCCACCATAATGCTTCTGTGGGGGATAAGGAACTCCACCTTTGCTTCCTTAATTCATTCTTTTCCTGTCGTGCACTGCCTTGAATCTCCATTAACTCTCTGGGTAAATGATTAAATCCTTGATTCACTACCAGAATTGTAACTACCTTCTCCTTAATATCTGGAATATCAAAACATAAAATATCTGGAGAATATGCAACCCTTTTGGCTTCTGCATCTGCGGCTTCGTTCCCGCAAGAGATAAAGTCATTTTGCTTAGTATGCGCTGTGCATTTAACTATCGCTATGGCTACTGGGAGTTGTAGTGTCTTAATAAACCTGTCCAATAATTATGCTTGCTGCACTGTAGTGCTGTCCGATCTGAGGTAGCCCCTCCTTTTCCAATATGCTAGTCCTGCATGTACGCTTCACGTCACATAGGCAGAGTCACTGTAAACCGTCACTTCCTGCCCTTCATGTTTTTGGAGTGTGACAATAAACACTACCAATTCTGCTGCTTGCACTGAAAAGTGAGATGTAGTCTTGCACTTGCTACAACCTCAAATTCACCATTTGCTATCTTCCTCACTACAGCTGCGCCAGAATGCCTTTCTCCACTTGTTTGATACATTTTCTAAAGAACCATCAATAAAGAGAATTTCCCCTTCTGACAATGCGCTCACTTTTATGCGCTGTACATCGTCATAAAACTCTATATGATTTGCACAGTCATGCACATGCTCGCCTCTGCCACTGGCTCAGCTACAAAGGTGGCAGGGTTCACTATTTTAGATCTGACAATTTTAATTGCTGGATTTGATATAATTACTTCATATACAGAAGCTCTCTGAAATGTCAATGTACCCTTGGGTTTCTCCAAAATAGCAAATAAAGCATGCTCTACATAAAGTGTTATAGAACAACCAATTACAATACTTGTACATATCTCAATTGCAAACGTGGTGGCTGCCAATGACTGTTCGCAAGGAAAATGTCCTTTCATAACCGGGTTTAAAATCCCACTGTAATATGCCAGAGGTTTGAACACTAATGGAGTCCTCTGTATAAGCACTGCTGTCATAACTGTCCCATTTGTATGTGAAACCAAGAAAAACTCCTCAGAATAATTGGGCATTCCTAAAACATGTGCTGTACAAATTGCTTTCTTTAATTCTTCAAGTCCTCCCTTCATTTCCTGAGTCCATTCTATTTCTCCTTATTCATCTGTGCCTTCTTTAAAGCCTGCAAAAGGGGTCTTGTGTATGAACTATAGTCAAACACCCATGCTCTCACATAATTACATAATCCCAAAAACTGCTGCATCTGTTTCACTGTGTGCGGTTTTGCAGTTTTCATGATCACTTCAGCCCTTTCATTTGTTACCCGCTTTACCTCATGCGAGATCAACTGGCCTATTTACAATGCCTCTTCTTGACAATATTGTAACTTCTCTTTGCCTATTTTGTATCCCTTGTCTGCTAGAATATTAATTAACTGAATAGAGTCCTGTCTGCACAGATCTTCTGTTGTGCTCCAAATCATCTACGTACTGTATCACAGAGCTTTTCAAATCAATATTGCCTAGGTCCATCTATAGGACTCTATTAAAGATCAATGGGGACTCACAGTACCCTTGAGGCAGCCTAGTATGTTTCAGACAGATTTGATGGAACGTAAACAAGAAAAAAGTATTGTGAGTCTGTGTGCAACAGAATTGAGAAAAATACATTCTCTAAAACAATCAATGTGAAATATCGCGCTTCTACTGGTATACTGCATAGTATTGTCACTGGCTTAGGAATTAAAGGAAACTCTGCCTCTACAATCTGATTAATCAGTCTCATATCTTGTATGAATCTCCACGACCCTCCCTTTGATTTTTTCACAGGGTACACTGCGGTATTACACATTGATTCTGATGGTACCAGAATACCTTGTTCCATCAGTGCTGAAATAGTCTAAAAATGACCTCATCTGCCTCTCGAGACATGTCTTGCTCGAGGTAAAATCGCACCTTGTTTCAGCTTTATTTTAACCTCCCCTACTCCCTTCAAGAGGCCTACATCATAAGGGCATGTAGTCTCGGGAGGATAGCTCAGGGGCAACGTGCTTGCCTTGCAAGCAAGATGATAGGGAGCACTACAGGTTCGATCCCCAGGTCTGTGCTTAGAAACCTCTGGGTATTAAGTGCATTATAAATAACCTATCATATGTAGTCCATAAAGCGCTTGGCACTTTCTCCAAGTCTTCATCAGAAAATGCTGGGTGCTGCTGCATTATCGCCATGCGCTGTGGGATCTCCATTTTCTCTATTCTAATCCAATATGTAATGCTCATAAAGAACACTACTTCATGGATCATCTCCAAACATGTCATCGTCAGTGACGTCAGTCAATCTGCACCCTTCCACAATGGCAATGGCCTACTCTCATCATCTGTTACTTCGAATATTGCCATTTCCCCTCATACTATGGCTGCATCTAACTCTAGGCGGATGGTCTGTCCCCCCTCTTCGTCCATAGGTATCTGTGATCTAAATAAAAATCTGTAAGGTGTCCTCATAGTCTTTCCCACTAAGGCAGGTATCCATGTTAACAGAATGCTCACATCATAAAGGAAAACTTTTGGTTCTATTGGCACAGCTCGCAGAGCCATTTGCCTTGTAAATGCCAATATCAATTTGCCCACATTCATATAGTATATCGCAGGAGTGGAGCAAACTATACCTTCATCAGTAAAAGAAATTGGCATGTTAAATTTTGTCATTAAGTCTCTTGCCAAAATTTTAACTGGTGTCTGTCGTGAATACAACAATAGAACAGACATGTCACACTCTCTTATAGAGATGGGTCATTCATCAGTAAAAGGAACTCGACTTGTAGCTCCAGAGAACCCTTGAGCATTCATGGCATTTCCCAACATTGGATATCTTCCCTCTCATATACATGAACGAGTTGCACCAATGTCTACTAGAAACGAAAAAAGATTTGCCTCTTATCATCACATCAGCCCTTGCTTCCTCTTGGGGGGTCTGCTGTCACAGATAGTACTGAACAGATTAAGTTGCCCTGTGAGATGTCCTATTGTGGATACATTCATATTCCTGTACCTGTGAAAGGATTCCCTCCCACCACAGTGACAACCCCTATTCTAGGTGTCAATTGTTGTCATGTATTTGCATTCTGCTCTATCTGCATGAGGGCATGCTGCAACTGCTCTTGTGTTGGATTGAACAGTGGTTGCTGTGCCTGTTGCATTTGCTGCGCTTGTGCCTGATACACTGTTGGATCCTGGGCGAACCCTTCCCAAGCTTGTGAGCTATATGCAAGAGGATAAGCTGTCTCCCCTCTTCAGAATTGGCCATTTTGTACATACCCTTGGCTTCTGCATACACGTGCAATGTGCCCTGTCATCCCACATGTCCAACATATAGGAGGACCCCTTCTGACTAGTCCCCCTTGGTTGAACCCTCCTTGCACATTCTGATTCTCATTCTGTGTGTTCTGAAACCCACTTTGATTGTTTTGAAATCCACCCCTTCCTCTGTAGCCCATGCCTCTACCTCATGGTACAAACCCATTCCCTCCTTGGTCCATCGGGCGCTGATTACTCTCCTGCGATGTACCCACTGCATGATGTACTCCTAGTCCTTCTCCGCTTGTCAATACCTCCCCTTCTATGGTGTATTTTGACAATTTCTTCTGAACAAACTTGGCTTCATCAATTTTCTAGCATCGTCGTTCTTCTTGTTTTTCTCCTGTAACAGCCAACAATGATGCACTATAGTCAACTGTATTTCAGCCCATGGCTTTGCTTTCATTCCCATTTGCTTCCTGAGTTGCCTCTGTACCTGCTCAGGCAATCCCTGACATAAAATGTGGTGAAATACTGCCACTGTTTTTACCAACGGCTCGCACATTTCAAGAGTTCAGCGTTCCTGAATTTCCTGAATGTAAGCAAGTGGATACTCATCTTCTTTAATCTTTCGTGGTATAATCGCACCCATGTCTGATGTATCAAGATACTGTACTCAGAGAGCCCTCCATACATCTGCCCTACAATTATTAAATGGCGCTCCATTGTGCGCTGTGTTTTGTGCCGTGACACTTGAATAGCATGCTCTCGTCCAAAAGTCATCAGCTCTTTCCCCATGAATGGCTGCGAGGAGACCCTTAATATCCCCTATTCCCAAGGTTTTTCATCCTGTCATTTTTTCTAACTCATGAATCCATTTTTCCACACCCGCCGTTAAACTGGGGACTGCACCTTAAATTATCCTTATCCATCTGTGGCCATGGAATATACTGTGGTCTTGCTCCTCCTTTTTCCAATAAGGGAAACTGTGTAAACCCTGCTCCGTAATCGGCTCCCATTGTCTGCCTATCCATAGTGGGGACCATGGTTCCTGATTGCCTTCTTCCTGGCAATTACCTTAACCTGTTCACATATGACGGTGATTCTCCCTTCTCGCTATACGATTGTCCTTTAGGGAGCTCTGGATTTGCTATATGATCTGGCATCCTTTCCTTAGGTTGCTCTAGATCAGACCATCTTACTTCCTTGTCTGTCTGCAGGCCTCCCTCAGGGGTGCATGCACCTCCTCCTTCTCCACTGAAGGATTCTCTCTCTTCGTCTGACATATATATGCCCCAACTAATGTGACTCTCATCCTCTTCACCCTTATCTAAGGTCTGTCTACTTAAAGACAAGGCTCTATGCTCAAGACTGAATGGATTATTCGCTTTGTTTTGTGATTGGAAGACTAGGGTTTGATCTCCCTTCCCTCGGCTTCCTAATTTGCCACCTTCTCCTAAGTCCTGATAGGCTTTATCAATCCTATCTCTGATGCTTCCTATATCGAAGTTCTCTTCTAGGGTTACTCTAGATGGTCCCGACGTTGCTCCCTCTAACGGGAGGAACTCTTCTATAGTGCCCCATTGTATTGCTGGATTTGGCTCCATTAATTCCTTGGAATGTGGTCAATATCACGCTCCCGCTGTCTCCTCTTTCGTTCTAATTTTTCATCTACTTCTCTTTGCTTTTTTGCTACCCATCTAATTCCTCTTCTTTTCGTCTTTGCATTCTTTTATCTCTTAATTTCTGCGCTTCCTCCTCTTCTCCTTTCCTTTCTTGACTATCCCATTCTTCTATTGCTCTCTGTCTGTTATCATACTTCCTTTGCTTCTCTGCCCTTTCTTCTTTCTTTTGTTGCTCCTCCTGATACATCTGTTCTCGCCGCTGTCTGCTCTTCCTTTTATGGTCATCTTCTTTTAATCTCTTTTCTTGTTCCCTGTCTTTCCTATCCTGTTTGTCTTGATCTTCCCTTTGCCTGACTTCCTCAATGCTCTTTCCATCTAGCTTGAGTAATATCCCATCCATTTGTTCTGTATGAGCATTACTTTGTCAGTTTTATACTTCTCTCCTTTCCCTCTCTTGATCTCTCGTTTTATGTCTGTTGATACATTAAATCACTCACTTTTATCCTCTCTGTTTTCTAAGACCTTAAATATCTCCTCTTTTCTCTTAGTCTCCTCTGGACTATCGTCACTACTAAAAGCAGGCGGTTCATATATCAGATTACTATACCCCATCGCCGCTTTCATTTCCTTTAAGGGATACAATCCTACGTCTTGCGTGCCATCGCCTTTTACCTCAGGTGAGGCAAGGGGAGCAGAAGGCTCGACAGCTTCCTCCTTACACTGGTTAAGCATCAACTCCTCAGGTGGCGGATCCTCTCTCTCTTCTTAGTACATTTTCCTAAATTCTAAAATAGCTATCCTTTTCTCCAATTTCTTTCCCGTGTACGCAGCGTGCAAGTATGTGGTCATGTGTTGCTATACTGCTTTCGACAATGATCCCCCTTGAAGCCATCATATCTGCGGTGCCTTTTACCCATTCTGCACTGTTTGAGCTTGGGCATGTGTTTTGGCAATGTCTTACATAAATGCATCAAAGGAGTAATGTCTCCCATTGTGACAAGTCTCAATTGACTGTCAATACTTACCAGTGCGTAGAAAAATACTTTTATGAAAACAAATATGAGCACGCTCCAACAAACGCTGCTCAAAACCTCTATTTTCCAATAATCCCAGTCTACCTCTGAGTCGGTACCGACAGTTTCTCTAGATAGACACAATGTCTCCTTGACCTTTTATCCATTTTCCTTACACAATGGTTGCTCTTTGACACCGTAATTTACCACAAATACACAAACAGACAGACTAGTCGACTCTTCACATGAATCCTTAGTGATCACTCTTTATTTCCACCCCTAATAATACCCTGATTACAGGATTTAAATTGTTATCTTATACGGACGTCTCCTACACGTAGCCTAGTTTACTTCAACTGAAGTGTATAACAATGTCTTCTGAACCCCCTTGGGTTAGGAATCTCGGGCTTTCTCTTTCTCGTTACTCAAAAGAAATCTCCTGTTACATTCCCTGTTGCTTTCTAAATGACCACTATCCCATCCTCTCAGTTTGCCATTCCCCTTAGTGTACTCACCATTCTTTGTTCAGCTCGACGCAAAGCACCAGTGGAAACCAGGATGGATTTCGTCAAAAAGGGACCCGTCCCACCGTCTCGATTTTCTTGCAAGAATTGTATATCGGCCGCTCTCCACAGGAAACCCCGTAATCTTCCGGCTAGATGGCAAAGGGTGCCGATGGTCCAAAACATTGGAGTCTTATTGGTCGATGGGTTTTACTTCCAAACCATCCGACATGCTACTAAGTGAACCCTAATGGTCCTTTTAATTGAGGTAACCCATTGTACGATGGATGGGATGCAGAATAACTCTTACATCAAATAATAAGACCGATTTAGGAAGTTGGCAAAGTGTCTCTGTTTAGTCTCAAGTATCTAAAACAGGGAGTTACAATGGACATCAACGGACATTGCACAGTATAGTCCCAATTAATTTCATAACAAACATTACTTTTTTAGCAAAAAATCGTCATGCGTGATGTCATACTGTGTGGCAAAGTAAGAAAAGCTATGTGGAGTTGTGGTTGGCTCAAGGGGAATACCTAAGTATACTTTCTATAAGGGATTGGATTGTGATTGGGTCTCTACAGTCAGGTGGACAACGTATGCCCTCCCCTACTGCAAGTCATCTTCAACAGTTATTAGGTATACAGCATATCATTGGCACTCGAACTATAAGGTCCTTTGTTACATGGCCCTCTACAATTGGTTGGCACACTTGTACCCTTCTGGAACATTTGATTCACTTGCAGCACGTAAGCTGATACGCCAGGTGCTGGTGGGTGGACTTGACCGTACCTCCCCACGCAATTATCCCACCGTGTCTCATTGATCATGCCTTCTGCCATTCAGATTTTCTTGAACTTGGCCTTGTAGTATCTTATCTTCTCTGGGAATATAAGGGAGTGTGAGCATGTTCTTATCAAGGTTCAGGTCTGCATGCACAGTTCTATTGCCATCCTGGACTCATGTGACAGTAGACCGTGAATCGGACCATTTTATAGCATTTAATTGTCTTGAATAAAGAAACTAGGCACTCATGGTGTTCTCTCTTTGCAACTTAACAAGGACTACCTCAGTGTCTCACATTCGCTGTTCTTCGAGGACTGATAACCAGTTTTGGCTGACTTAGCCTTTGACACCGGGCCAAACAGCATTCCTTTGGTCCATCTTCGAGCTTCAGCTTATTTCTTTGCTGTGACACACACATAGCTATCAATCCTCCTTTCTCCATGGGTTGTGACATCGAATATCCAGATTCTATATATATTTTGGAAGCACTGACTGCAGTCTATTCCCTATGTATAGCCAGCCTTTACAATTACTTAGTCTACTTGCGTTACAGCATCTGTACAGTCATAAAAGATCTTGCATTTTCTGCAGTGCTTCTTCACACGGTGCAATCTTCATTCCGTACATGAAAGTCTTCTCGATTCTTTACTTCACCATCAGATTCTACAAGGTCTATGCATTCTCTTCTACAGGCATTCTTGTCAGTGTGTCACGCTCATTTTTGTGACATCACCAACCTCTTCGTTTCACATCTTCACGCTTCTTTGGGGATATCCCTCAGGATACCATCATCTCTTCAGGGATACATAATATAGGGTTTCCTCAGTGGATACTTTGTCCCGAAGGCTCTTCGTGGGATAGGCACCATTACTGGCGTTGCACATGTCACAATTTCCGTTTTCCAACATATAGGCAGAATAGGGGCGGGACTTCCTGCAGAGGCATTCAGCTGCTCCTCTACACAATAGTTGTCATATCCTCCGCTATTCCATGAATATAACACTACACAGGTATCTATGCAGGTATCAGGACATTTTAGAAAAGTATTCCTGAAAGGCTTTTAATATCCAATGCCAAAATCCCTTAAATTCTTAATTGTTCCTAAGTCTTCCCTTTCCTACTTGCTCTACACTGTTACATTCACTCTGCAGGATTAAAGCTTTAGAAGAACCTTTCACTTCTTTATCATCCTCCTTTTACTTAGATGTTCTATGTTTTGTCCTTGAAATAATTACCAGCCTACATCCATAGCCACATCTAAGAAGATCTTTGTCATAAATCATTAGAAAATCTAATGTGTCACTTGACCTGAATACAACATTGGAAGTAGGCACTATGCTATCCTCCACCTGATCCATTATCAAAATATCCTCACTTGATACAACTCTTAGGGGTGTTAAGCTGTGTAATATTTGCTTCATAACCCTGATAGGGTGAGTTCTATCAATGGACACATGGCTGAATTGTAGGGCTGGGAATTCGTCTATTTCAACTTCCTTATCTGTTAAAGTCATGGTTTCCACTGTCACTTTAGTCAAATTAATGTATACTGCTTGTCCTTTCTTACTATCTTATCCTCGGTAACATACGTCCTATCAGTAGATAAAGACCCATTATTGGCGCTGCATGTCTGTCCATTGTCAGCCTTATGCAATGAGGTATCTGCCACATCCATCTTCATCATGTAAGTTCTAATGTCTTTACTTTTTCCCTCTGTATTTCCCATTCCATCGTCTCCATCATCATATATCGTTGCGTCATGTATCATTTCCACTTTCCCCAGTATTAATACGAGACATCTCATTATCACATCTTGTATCACTTTTTTCAACCCTTACTCTACCATCAAGCCCTGCCACAATTGAGTTTCACTCCACCACATTATGCTTTCCCTCTTAATTTTCTGTCAAACCATCTTTTTAGTGTTAGATGATACGATTGTTCCTTTTCCCTTCTTTTAGGTTACTATACATAATGGCTTGATGGACTGGATACCTTTTTTTCAATTTTGACTGTGTCTCCCTCTTGCAACCATTCTGCACCCCCTCAAATACCATGACATCATTTTTTTTAAATTCACCATTATCTCATCATTACATGTTTTCTTTGATTGGACACGTCCTATGTTTTCCACATATACTTTAAATTTCGAAGTTCCTGATTCAATGCCCACACATACCTGCATGAGCTCCTCCATTAAATGGTATATTATATTCTTTCTTGGCATTTATATGTGGAGAAATATTTTACATTTTCTTGAAGGATCAAGTGACTGTCTTGTGGATTTTGCCATCTCTGCTCGATGTGGTCACTGTGGTGCTGTGCTGTGGTGCCTACCTGGTTGGCTGGAGTGACTGCTCCGAGGACCCTAACATCTGCAGCGTTGCCATCTGTCCTCCGCAGCCTCCTCTTCCCCTGAGACTGACCACTGACATTGCACACTATCCAGCATGGTCATATGACTGCCTTGTGGACTTTGCCATCTCCGCTCAGTGCAAACACTGTGGTGCTGTGCTGCTGTACCTACCTGGTTGACTTGAGAAACTGCTTCCACAACCCTGACATCTGTGGCTCTGCCACCTGTCCTCCCCTGCCTCCTCCTCCCCTGAGGATGCCTGTCAATGCCACACACCATCCGGCACAGTCACAAGAAGGATCATGTGACACGCCCTATCACTCAAATAATCTATGACTCTAGGGGGTCAGTGCCCTGGGCATCCTGATCCAAGGGCGACCCGAGTAAGGGTAGTGTTCTACTCCTGTTTGCGCCTTATCCTGTTCCACTACTTCTCGCTAATTGTCCTTTTCTTTGTTTATTGCTCCTACTAGCATGCCTGCTCCTATACCTACTACGCTTTTCTCTCGCCTCTTTTCCCCTCCTACCTCACAGCACTCCTACAATGTTTCTAACCTCTCCTACCCCACTGTTCTCTCTTATCCTTTCCCCTCCAATAATTTAGCACTTCTTAAAACTCGCTCCATATGTAATAAATCTCACTCTATTTTTTACCCCTTCTTCCGCTTCTATTTGCATTTTCTTTGCCTCACGAGACCTGGATCACTCCTGATAAGACATCTATCCCTGCTTCTCTTTATACTTCTGCTTCCAACTTTTTTCATACTCCACAGCCTTCTTGGTGTGTGAGGGGGTACTATGATTCTGTACCATTCTTCCTGCACCCCTGTTTCGCACCCGCCTGGCCTTCCTTCCTTCCCAACCTTTGATTATTACCTCTCATCTTTCTCAAAACCCTTTTCTGTTTCTTTCCATACTATCTATAGTCCTCTTGACCCTATTACCAATTTTCTTGATCATCTGGATTCTCATTGATCTGCTCATCTTTCTTCTTCTTCTGTCTTCTTTCTACTTGTTGACATTAATCTTACTCTTCTACTCAATCTCTGCTCCTTGCCATCATTGACTATTACAACCTATGTTATTTCTCTTCTCCTCCGCCACACAGTTCAGGTTCTTGCCTTGACCTTATCTTTTTCTCCCCTTTCTTGCAACTAGTTTTGCTTATGATGTTCACTCTTCTGATCACTTTGTCCTTTCCTTTTCCCTGCCTCTGTCTCCTGTTCCCTTTCTTCCATCCTCCTCTAACTCTCGTTTTAACCTTCATTCTTTTGATTCTTCAAGTTTTCTTTCCTCCTTTTCTTCCTCTCTTTCCCCCATTTCTTTGTTCTCTTCTTTTCCTCCAGAAGCGGCTGTCAATTCTCTTCAGTCTTCTCTTGTGTCTACTCTTGGCCATATCAACTCTTCAGGCTCCTTTACTCTATCACAGAGACCCACCAAGCCCGTCTCACCCCTGCTCTAACATCTCTCCATTCTGATCTACGCAAAGCTGAGTGGTGATGGAAACAGTCTAAGACTTCTTCTGACCTCTTTGCACTATCCTCACTGCATTCATCCTATGACTCAGCCCTGCTTACAGCTATTTGTCCCAACTCACCCTTTCTCTCTCGCATTACCCTGTCATATCTTTCAGTTTCTTCGCAAAATTATCTCTCCTCGCTTTCCTGATCCTACCCTTCTTTCCCTTCTTTCTTCCTCATTCTTCACAAACTACTTTACCTCCAAAGATGTCACTCTTCGATCTTCCTTCCGATATCTCAATGCCGATATCTGTTTACCTATTCTCTGATATTGAAACCTCTGCTCTTCTTGCTCACAGACCATCCCACCGCTTGCTACTGCTTCCCTACTTGACCCACTTCCCTCTTATCCCCCAAGTCTATCTTCATTTCATTCCTTATCTGACTTTGCGTATTAATTCCTCCCTCATGACCCACCACCCCTACTCAAACTGATGCCTCTCTAACAGTTTTCTGAAGGATTAGAACACCCTATTCTATTTAAAAAAAAAGTTAAACAAACAATAAACAAACTGAACAAATCGCAAGACAAGGGAATAGAGTATTAGGTGACAAGTGGGTAAAAAGGAAGAAGATTTAAAGTGTTAAAGTGGCAAATGTTCTTGCAGTTACTTGGATAACCTTTCATTAACAAGCACTGAAAATAATGATAAATATAGACTAATTTTTTTGTGGGTGGGGTGATTATTCATGGCAACACACTGCCACACACTCTTATTGGACACTTTTGCACTCAGGGATGTCCTCATACGGCGTGGGTGTATCCGCCTCAATACATTTCAATGTGTGATTGAACCGTTCGTTTACGTGGATGGAGTCATGTGTCGGGGCAGAGCCGTGGCACGTGATATGATTGGCTGGCGCATCAGGTGGGCAGAAGCATAGCCGCATTATAAGAGTTCGACGTCCTATTGGGTCATTTCCCACGCGCCGATTTCGTCAAACGACATGGGCACAGCTGCCTCATTTCATCACAATGTGTGATTAGACCGTTTGTTGATGCCATAGGAGTCACGTGTATGCACAGAGTGGCATTGTGTGGTATGATTACCTGCTGCATCTTTTGCGAATATGCGCAGCCGCATTGAAGGAGCTTGATGTCCTATTGGGCCATTTTGCACATGCAGATTTCATCAAACGGCATGGGCATAGCCACATTAATACATCTCAACGAGTGATTAGGCCATTTGTTGACATGGATAGGAGTCATGTGTATGCATGGAGCCGATGCGCGTGATATGATTGGCTTGCTTATGAACCGCAAAGTTGCATAACCGCAATGAAGGAGCTCAAAGTCCTATTGGGTCATTTTGAAAACGCAGATTTCGTCAAACAGCATGGGCGTAGTTGTGTCAATGCACTGCAGTGTGTCGCTGGCTTGCTCGTTGATGCGGCTAGAAGGGTACCACCACCCATGATCCGATTGGCTGTTGAAAACAGGCACAAAGCTGCAAAGCAACGTCAACGCAGCTTTCAAAGTTATTGGGCCTTCGATTGACGCAGCTACGGCCACATGCAAGCGTGACTCCTCATCGGGCCATGTGATTGGTTAATAATGTAGGCGTGAACACGTCATTGCGCTTTGACATACCAGTGCATACGGAAAACACATCCCACTGGCTATATCGTGTAACAGCGGTTAGACCCCTCCCCAAACACCTTTTTGTTCGTGTTTTCTGTCATTGCGTTTTGTCTCTTGGTGGGTGAACTTCATTGTGAGCCTTCAGGAACTTTTAAAAGCAGTACCTTGTTTTATCCATTCTTTTTTTACCGTTCTTCTTCCTATACCTTTGTCCTTTATGTTGTGCTTTGTGCTTTGTTGTTTTTTCATATTAATTGGCAGAGTCCTTTTTGGGTTGTTTATTTGTACAGTTTTTATTTTTCCTCTATGGTCCTGCATTTCAAAATGACTAGGAACAGCAGTGATGATGAGGTGGTGTGAGCAAGGGAAAGATAGTGAGCTAAGGCATCTGGGAAATGCTTTCGTAACCAGGTCTAATGTCCGACAGAGGGACTACCAAGACCCCCCTTGTTTTTTGCATAATTTAAGTAACTTTGGGTCTCACCCTAAATTACTAGGTGAATCCAGATGTGGTCCCCTTGCTCACTATTCTTAGAGAGGCACAACTCCACCCTACTGACGAAGTCCAACCAGACCGAAACACGTGTCAGGGGTTGCTGTTGGAACTCTTGTTCAGAGGAGACTTGCCTAGCATTTCGGTGCTGCACTGACACAGGGCAGGACAAAGACTGATATACTTTGGCTATTTCACCTTTGTGAAAGATAGTTAGCTAAAGAATCTGGGTAAGGCTCTTGTAACCAGGGCTAAAGTCCAGCAGATGGACTTCCATGACCCCCCTTGTTTTTTTACTAATCATGGCCTTCAGTCATGGACAGTGGCCACCACAGTCTTCACCCATGTGCACTGTATATTTTAAAAGAAGTTGGGGGCAGATCTAGCTCCTCGGCTAGGGCCTCCCTCTGGAACAGACTCTCTTCCTCTCTCAAATTTGAGCAGAACCACCTCTGGGTTCCAGAAGCAACTGAAGACCTACCTTTTCGCTCCCGCCTTCTCTCTTCCTCTCCCCTGCTGATGCACCTGACTGCTGGTCACCTGGTCACCCTCTGAACTTGGGTCCAGGCTCCTGCATGTCCAGTTGCCCCTGCACTGCCTCCGGGCTCCCCAGCACTTTAGGGTCTGTATCTGCAACCTTACAGTCCATTCTCTCTGCACTTATGAGCCACCCGCTGGCTGCACTTGTGAGTTAACTGCATTTCCCCCTTCCCCTCCTCACTGGCACTTCTCCTCTTCCCTCTTCTCCACACTTGCGTGATCTGAATGAGATAAGGCCTAGTAAGATAGTTTTTTTGTCCTTTGTTTGTTCCCCCTCCTTGTCTTGTCGCACCTAGTAAGACGTGTCTACAGGCCCGTTATATATGCTACATCATATCATAACACTAACTAAGTCATGATGTTTAGTCAATTTGAACATAATTTATTGTCAATAATTATGTTTATTATAATGTGAAAAGTTTTAATTAACTGAATCACATAAATAAATAATATTTTAAAACATTAAAGGCCACCAACTGAAGACTTTGGCCTTCACCAGTGGCTACAGCTTGCAGCCATGTCCACTCTATATTATATACACCGATCAGGCAATAGCCATGGACTTTAGCACATTACTGGGGAGTGGCCACAATGTTTGGAAGCTCCCACTATATAAGTCATAGAAATATAAACATAATGCATTCGATTGGCAATTATTCATCAGAATTTCTCACATTTCCAATTGTATCTAATCCTTCAATTCTTCAATCAAAAACACAATGAGGCATGATGGGTATGTCGACCATTTTTGTAAGTCATAACAGCCATGTTAGATTGGACATCTGTACAATGGGAGAGATTAGGTTGTTTTTGTTACATTGGATAAAATGCCAATATTTACCAATCTAATCCTAACTCATATATGACTACATCTAAGATTCAGTATCCTTCAGGATATTCCTTGGATTTAGTATGAAAAATTAAAATATTATGTTTTACATTCTTAAACTACACAATGAGGCATAATGGGTATAACCGCCATTTTCCTTCCTGTTTCTTGCATTTTTAGGGCTATAAGTGGGCAGGCATTTGAGCAAATAATGCTTGAACTTAGGAATCATCACAGCTCAATGCTTTGATAGTTTCAAGTGTGTCACTCTATATGTTTGTTAATACCTGTGACAAGAGGTATGAACGTAATGTAGGAAGTAGTTACTGTATTGGTTTGCAGGATTCAAGCAAGAGGGTCTGTGAAGTGTGTTTCGACAAAAGATAGAACACAAAATAGATGTGTGTTTCCAAACTACCTAAGTTTACCATCAGGAAGATGGACTATTAACTTTGCATATATCAAGTGGTGAGAACACCTTATGTTATCACATTATAGTATTTTTCATTTATAATTGTTTAACATAATTTCTGAATATTTAGACTGCACCTTTCTATGGGCTTATTTATGTTCAGTTACATAACCTACTCACAAGAGGTGGAAGATAACTTACATATCTACTTGGAAATCACTGTGAGTATATAACAATCATTTATGATAAGGATAGAATTAGTACCAATTGATCATTGGCTAAATAGAATTATATATTCCCTAGATTAAAGAATATGAGGTATCCTCATGAAGAGGACTATTCACTCAAAAGGTATAGAAGCATCTCGATGACTCAATTTCAAAGGAGCAAAGACTGTCAGAACACTTTGTATTTATAATGTACTAGAAACATTGTTCTGTATATAGACATGATAACACTCTCATTATTTTTTTTAAATGAAAGATCGTGTAGGTCTCTATTCCGCCTCACCCTGGCATGGTGCAGTTCATTGTGGTGCATTGCAGTGCAAATATCTTGGAACTTGTGCATCCTACGGCCTTGAAACATGGGTTTTGAGTTGTTCCTCATGTTGGGACCGGTTGAGAAACAAAATTCAGTGAACATGGTTTTCGAATTTGTCGGCAGGCACCATCTCACAAAAATCATCTGGAGAAGTAATTTTACCTGATGCGGCAAAAAATTGTGTTTCCCTTCCTTCCCAATAACATGGTTTAGGGCATTGTAAAGCTTGTTTGGAAACAAACATTTTTGTTTCCTCCCAGTGAACATGGTTTACGGCTTCGTCGGCAGGCACCATCTCGCAAATATCCTCTGGAAAAGTCATTTCACCTGACGCAGCAAAAATGTGGAAACTTATGGAATGCTACCTGCCTTCACCTTCAACTCGCTAGTCCATTCGCTTCTCATACATTTTGTGTTTCCCTTCCTGGTGAACATGGTTTACGGCTTTGTCGGTGGGCCACAGACCCACACACAAATTTCAACTTTTGCTGAAATCCAGGGGAATGAGTGCAGTGTCCAAATGTCATGCAGCCAGTAATGTCTGGAGGGTCCTAACAGGTATCTATGCAAAATTTGGTGCAGATTAGTGAAACAGTGTGGAATCATATAAGTAACAATGCTTGGTTAAGCCACACATCCACAAACCCACAAACTAATTCTGACCTTTGCTGAAATTCGGGGAAAGGGGTGGGTAGTCAAAATGTCATGTAGCTAGTAATGTCCGGATGGTCCTAACAGATAACTATGCAAAATGTGTTGCAGATTGATGAAACACTGTAGAATTGTATAAGGAACAATGTTTTGTACTACAAACCCACACATAACTTTTGACTTATATATATATATATATATATATATATATGTACATATAGATAGATAGATAGATAGATAGATAGATAGATAGATAGATAGATAGATAGATAGATAGATAGATAATCCCATTTTTTAAGTTGTTGACGTACAATTGAACGGTTACATACAATTGGAAATGTGAGAAATTCTGACAAATAATTGCCATTTGAATGAATTATGTTTATATTTCTATGACTTCAAAAAGTGTGTTAGATAAAAAGAATGGTATTATAAACTATATGATTTTTGCTTATTAAAATATTTCAATTATTTGTTGGATACATATTTACAGTGTGCATGGTTTAGGACCTTGGAAGGATTTCCAAGGCAATTTGTATTTGTACAGTATTGCCAAACATGGCCATACTGGCTGAACCAATATGTGTGAACATTCCCTTGTATGAACATAGCCATGTTAGCTTTTCCCATAATGAAGGTAATAATATTGTAAGAATACATGTTAATTTCTAGTCATGCCAATATATGCCAAAATTCCCATTTAAGAACATACTTGTGTTGGCTTCGCTCATATTTCAAGTATAAATTGGCATGCCAATGTAATAAACATGTCCATACTGCCTGCAACAATGTAGGCCAGTATGCCAATGTAAGAATAATAATCATGTTGGCGTTGTCCATAATGGCAGTAAAAAATACCAAATCACTGTAACAAAACATTGTAATGCTGGTTGAAAAAAATGTGGAACAATATGCCTATATAAGAACACTAATCATGTAGGCATTGGCCATAATGCATTGCCAGATCAGGGGTCCCATTCCCAGGCACCACAGTGGTTCCTCTGATCATGTGGAACCCATAATCCTTCCCCCACATTCACGCACATTCATTCATCTGCCCTTCCCCCACATCTACACACACTTTCATACTAAATTCATTACATTCAGTATCCCCCTTCCCACCAGCCCAAAAACACACAAAAACAGACAGATAGACAGACACACACAAAAAGAAATTGTTAGTTCTTATTTTAAAAGTTCATTTTCTGATCCACTGGTGCAACAGTGAACTTCTCCTTGCCCTGGGCTCATGACTCCATATGCTTCCCTACACAGAAAACAGAAACAGAAAGCACAAAGTACATGCTGTTTGGTAAAGTCTTTGTGATCCCCATCCGCCGCCAATTCCGCTCCAGTACTAATTGCAATGCATGCATAATGTATGACCAATGCGTTAAGTGGAATACAAAAGTCAGCGGTAGCTCCAAAGAAGGGGCTTGACTGAAATGCTCAGTCTGGTCTAAAGTGGGCACAACCTGACCCAAACAATGCATCATTAGAGCATGCAAACATATACTTTAGGTGACTTGCATGGTATCAGGTGGTATTTTTTGCATTCAGTTTGTATATTGTAAATACATTGCTGTCTACATCTCTATGTCTGCAGTCTCTCAATATATCAACAATTCAACACATGCTTATATCATCCTCATGCTGTAAAAGAAAATCATCTATGAGAAAGGGGAAGATGGAAAAATAGCACCAAAATGGACCCTGGCTGCTTTGCATAAAATCAAAGAGCATTTTGGGAATACAAGAATGATAGCAGATTTTTATATTTGAAAAGCATGTCTGTGACAGTGAGACAAGCACAAAACATTCAGAGCATATCCTGCACATTGTGCTTAGTGCTCCTTTCATCACAGCACACACCCTAACAAATAAAGATCTCCAAACCACAAGTTATATATAAGCAGTTAGCTTCATTCCTTGTGGATGAGACTTTGATTATCTGCTTAAATGGAGAATGTCATCTACTTTTTCTAAATACATTGCTTGCAAACCTTGCAAATCAATCTCTTCCTTGCAATGCAAATCTGAATGGGTGTGAGCCTCCTGAAGTGTGTTTCCAGAGACACACATAAAGCTCTGGTAACGAGTGTCATTGAACTTTGAGGGTGCACTCGGAGGCTGGAGAGAAAGGCCCAGAGGGGGCCCTTGCTCTGCCACTCATTAAAACATTGTGAATTGTGTTAATCTAATGGAAAAGATAATTGCATTTCCTTATAATGTCGTGTGTTCATTAATATTTGTCCCTTTCACCAATGGAAACTTTTGATTTTGATACAATATTGATATTCAGCCTATTTGAATAATCTCCAAAGCATAGGAATAACATATTTAACTTTTAGCTATTACCTAGCATGGGGCTAGATAGTAAATAAGAATATATCTGTATCGGCCTTAGTGTTGTATAATTATTCCCAACTTTATTAGGTTTCTGGGATTGTGATTTGCTGAAAGGTGAGCATCCTCTGTGTGCCTTAGTTTCAATTGATTGCATTCTACTTGCAAGTTAACGGAAAGAGTTTTAGATGTCAAAATCTTGACAGAACTGTCCTTAGTTTGCTCTACTTTTCTGCTAGAAGTGTGCGCCCATTTTAAGTACTTAATTAATATAACCATTATCTGTGTTGTGTGAACTTTAATACTGTTTAATAAGTCACAACAAGACGTGTGTTGGGACCTCTGAGTCTTCTGTTGCCACATGACATCCAAAAACCTTTGGCTTTGTCAATGCTTGTTGATTTATGTATTTGGAAATATGAAGCAGCTGTCCAGTCCTGCAGTGCACCAATGCCGAGGGAGTAAAGCGAACAGACCAAAAAACTCAAAAAGGGCTCACAGCTCCTCATTTCTAAATGTTTCCTAGGAGGCCACCCATCCTTTTCGACCTGTGACATTTAAAATATCACGTTTGTTATTCATTACCTTTTAAGATATTTTGATAATTAAATAGGGATGTACGTCAACAATGGCTTACAACACCCACACAAAGAAATGGAAGAATATCACTACAAAACATACATTCCCCCTTTGCCACAACGGATTGGTCTAGATCATCTTCATGACATTTTAAAAGATTCACAGGGTAATTCATAGAATTTCGCAGAAAAGTGTCGCAAGCGGCTGGCGCAGTGTGTCCGCGTGCGATTGTCTGCGCCAGGCGCGGGCGCCAAAACCGATTTCCGCGCACAGCGTATTCATGGATTTTGGGCTCCCAAACCAGCCGTGGCGCAGAGTATCGCAGCGACCCTGCAGCAGTGCCAGTAACGCCCCCAAGAACGCCCTCGCGCAAGGAAAAGCCATCAAAATCGCTAAATCATCGCAAAGGGCTGCGCTAACCCTGGACCAGTTTACAGGGCTGCCAAACAAGGAACGCAAAGCGGGTAACGTTTATATCAGGGGTACGCGGGAAGTTTTACATGCGATTAGCCAGGGTAAGTGTATTACAGGGGTACGCGGGAAGTTTTACACGCGATTAGCCAGGGTACGTGTATTACAGGGGTACGCGTGAAGTTTTACACGCGATTAGCCAGGGTACGTGTATTACAGGGGTACGCGGGAATTATCACACGCGATTTGGCTGGGTACGTGTATTACAGGGGTGCGCGGGAATTATCACACGCGATTTGGCTGGGTACGTGTATTACAGGGGTGCGCGGGAATTATCACACGCGATTTGGCTGGGTACGTGTATTACAGGGCTGCGCGGGAAGTTACACACGCGATTAGGCTGGGTGGGTCCTCACAGGTGTTCCCTGTACACCCTCCACGGCCCCTGCAGGCAGCCCACACAACAGGGGACTACCCTGCACACCTGCTCATGTCTCCCACCCCCCACCCCCCTCAGCAGTGTGGGGCACCCTCCACCAGGCCCCCACTCATGTCCCCTATCACCCCCACCCCCAGCAGTGCAGGGGAGGCCTCCACGAGACCCCCACTCATGTCTCCCACCACCCCAAC
The DNA here is from genome assembly GCF_040938575.1 of Ambystoma mexicanum. Taxonomy (NCBI): domain Eukaryota; kingdom Metazoa; phylum Chordata; class Amphibia; order Caudata; family Ambystomatidae; genus Ambystoma; species Ambystoma mexicanum. The sequence goes on along the minus strand of NC_090927.1, from coordinate 532,625,593 downwards.
CCCCAGGCACCAGGGGCAGCCTCTTCCAGGCCCCCACTCATGTCTCCCACCACCCCCACCCCCTAGCAGTGCAGGGGCAGCCTCCACCAGGCCCCCACTCATGTCTCTCACCACCCCCACCCCCCAGCAGTGCAGGGGCAGCCTCCACCAGGCCCCCACTCATGTCTCCCACCACCCCCACCCCCCAGCCACCGGGGGCAGCCTCCACCAGGCCCCCACTCATGTACCCTATCACCCCCACCCCCCAGCAGTGCAGGGGCAGCCTCCACCAGGCCCCCACTCATGTCTCCCACCACCCCCACCCCCCAGCGGTGCAGGGGCAGCACCACCAGGCCCCCACTCATGTCTCCCACCACCCCCACCCCCCAGCCACCATGGGCAGCCACCACCAGGCCCCCACTCATGTCTCCCACCACCCCCACCCCCCAGCAGTGCAGGGGCAGCCTCCACCAGGCCCCCACTCATGTCTCCCACCACCCCCACCCCCCAGCCACCAGGGGCAGCCTCCACCAGGCCCCCACTCATGTCTCCCACCACCCCCACCCCCCAGCCACCATGGGCAGCCTCCCCCAGGCCCCCACTCATGTCTCCCACCACCCCCACCCCCCAGCAGTGCAGGTGCAGCACCACCAGGCCCCCACTCATGTCCCCTATCACCCCCACCCCCCCAGCAGTGCAGGGGTAGCCTCCACCAGGCCCCCACTCATGTCTCCCACCACCCGCACCCCCTAGCAGTGCAGGGGCAGCCTCCACCAGGCCCCCACTCATGTCTCCCATCACCCCCACCCCCAGCCACCATGGGCAGCCTCCACCAGGCCCCCACTCATGTCTCCCACCACCCCCACCCCCCAGCCACCATGGGCAGCCTCCACCAGGCCCCCACTCATGTCTCCCACTACCCCCACCCCCCAGCAGTGCAGGGGCAGCCTCCACCAGGCCCCCACTCATGTCCCCTATCACCCCCACCCCCCAGCAGTGCAGGGGAAGCCTCCACCAGGCCCCAACTCATGTCTCCCACCACCCCCACCCCCCAGCAGTGCAGGGGCAGCCTTCACCAGGCCCCAATCATGTCTCCCACCACCCCCACCCCCCAGCAGTGCAGGGGCAGCCTCCACCAGGCCGCCACTCATGTCTCCCACCACCCCCACCCTCACCCCCCAGCCACCATGGGCAGCCTCCACCAGGCCCCCACTCATGTCTCCCACCACCCCCACCCCCAGCAGTGCAGGGGCAGCCTCCACCAGGCCCCCACTCATGTCTCCCACCACCCCCACCCCCCAGCCACCATGGGCAGCCTCCACCAGGCCCCCACTCATGTCTCCCACCACCCCCACCCCCCAGCAGTGCAGGGCAGCCTCCACCAGGCCCCCACTCATGACTCCCACCGCCCCCACCCCCCAGCAGTGCAGGGGCAGCCTCCACCAGGCCTCCACTCATGTCTTCCAACACCCCCACCCCCCAGCCACCATGGGCAGCCTCCACCAGGCCCCCACTCATGTCTCCAACCACCCCCACCCCCCAGCAGTGCAGGGGCAGCCTCCGCCAGGCCCCCACACATGTCTCCCACCACCCCCACCCCCCAGCCACCATGGGCAGCCTCCACCAGGCCCCACCTCATGTCTCCCACCACCCCCACCCCCCAGCCACCATGGGCAGCCTCCACCAGGCCCCCACTCATGTCTCCCACCACCCCCACCTCCCAGCCACCAGGGGCAGCCTCCACCAGGCCCCCACTCATGTCTCCCACCACCCCCACCCCCCAGCCACCATGGGCAGCCTCCACCAGGCCCCCACTTATGTCTCCCACCACCCCCACCCCCCAGCAGTGCAGGGGCAGCCTCCACCAGGCCCCCACTCATGTCTCCCACCACCCCCACCCCCCAGCAGTGCAGGGGCAGCCTCCACCAGGCACCCACTCATGTCTCCCACCCACCCCCACCCCCCAGCCACCATGGGCAGCCCCCACCAGGCTCCCACCCATGTCTCCCACTACCCCCACCCCCCAGCCACCATGGGCAGCCCCCACCAGGCTCCCACCCATGTCTACCACCACCCCCACCCCCCGGCAGTGCAGGGGCAGCCTCCACCAGGCCCCCACCCATGTCTCCCACCCACTCCCACCCCCCAGCAGTGCAGGGGCAGCCTCCACCAGGCCCCCACTCATGTCTCCCACCCACCCCACCCCCCAGCCACCATGGGCAGCCCCCACCAGGCTCCCACCCATGTCTACCACCACCCCCACCCCCCAGCAGTGCAGGGGCAGCCTCCACCAGGCCCCCACTCATGTCTCCCACCCCCCCAGCACTGTGGGGCACCCTCCACCAGGCCCCCACTCATGTCTCCCACCACCCCCACCCCCCAGCCACCATGGCCAGCCTCCACCAGGCCCCCACTCATGTCTCCCACCCACCCCACCCCCCAGCACTGTGGGGCACCCTCCACCAGGCTCCCACCCATGTCTACCAGCACCCCCACCCCCCAGCCACCATGGGCAGCCCCCACCAGGCCCCCACTCATGTCTCCCACCACCCCCACCCCCCAGCCACCATGGGCAGCCTCCACCAGGCCCCCACTCATGTCTCCCACCCACCCCTACCCCCCAGCCACCATGGGCAGCCTCCACCAGGCCCCCACTCATGTCTCCCACCCCCCCAGCACTGTGGGGCACCCTCCACCAGGCCCCCACTCATGTCTCCCACCCACCACACCCCCCAGCACTGTGGGGCACCCTCCACCAGGCTCCCACCCATGTCTACCACCACCCCACCCCCCAGTAGTGCAGGGGCAGCCTCCACCAGGCCCCCACTCATGTCTCCCACCCCCCACCCCCCCAGCACTGTGGGGCACCCTCCACCAGGCCCCCACTCATGTCTCCCACCATCCCCACCCCCCAGCCACCATGGGCAGCCTCCACCAGGCCCCCACTCATGTCACCCACCCACCCCCACCCCCCAGCCACCATGGGCAGCCTCCATCAGGCCCCCCACTCATGTCTCCCACCCCCCACCCCCAGCACCGTGGGGCACCCTCCACCAGGCCCCCACTCATGTCTACCACCACCCCCACCCCCCAGTAGTGCAGGGGCAGCCTCCACCAGGCCCCCACTCATGTCTCCCACCCCCCACCCCCCCAGCACTGTGGGGCACCCTCCACCAGGCCCCCACTCATGTCTCCCACCATCCCCACCCCCCAGCCACCATGGGCAGCCTCCACCAGGCCCCCACTCATGTCACCCACCCACCCCCACCCCCCAGCCACCATGGGCAGCCTCCATCAGGCCCCCCACTCATGTCTCCCACCCCCCACCCCCAGCACCGTGGGGCACCCTCCACCAGGCCCCCACTCATGTCTCCCACCACCCCCACCCCCCAGCCACCATGGGCAGCCCCCACCAGGCTCCCACCCATGTCTCCCACCACCCCCACCCCCCAGCCACCATGGGCAGCCCCCACCAGGCTTCCACCCATGTCTCCCACCACCCCCACCCCCCAGCCACCATGTGCAGCCCCCACCAGGCTCCCAACCATGTCTACCACCACTCCCACCCCCCAGCAGTGCAGGGGCAGCCTCCACCAGGCCCCCACTCATGTCTCCCACCCCCCACCCCCCCAGCACTGTGGGGCACCCTCCACCAGGCCCCCACTCATGTCTCCCACCACCCCCACCCCCCAGCCACCATGGCCAGCCTCCACCAGGCCCCCACTCATGTCTTCCACCCACCCCACCCCCCAGCACTGTGGGGCACCCTCCACCAGGCTCCCACCCATGTCTACCACCACCCCCACCCCCCAGCCACCATGGGCAGCCCCCACCAGGCCCCCACTCATGTCTCCCACCACCCCCACCCCCCAGCCACCATGGGCAGCCTCCACCAGGCCCCCACTCATGTCTCCCACCCACCCCTACCCCCCAGCCACCATGGGCAGCCTCCACCAGGCCCCCACTCATGTCTCCCACCCCCCCAGCACTGTGGGGCACCTTCCACCAGGCCCCCACTCATGTCTCCCACCACCCCCAACCCCCGGCCACCATGGGCAGCCTCCACCAGGCCCCCACTCATGTCTCCCACTCACCACACCCCCCAGCACTGTGGGGCACCCTCCACCAGGCTCCCACCCATGTCTACCACCACCCCCACCACCCAGTAGTGCAGGGGCAGCCTCCACCAGGCCCCCACTCATGTCTCCCACCCCCCAACCCCCCAGCACTGTGGGGCACCCTCCACCAGGCCCCCACTCATGTCTCCCACCACCCCCACCCCCCAGCCACCATGGGCAGCCCCCACCAGGCTCCCACCCATGTCTCCCACCACCCCCACCCCCCAGCCACCATGGGCAGCCCCCACCAGGCTCCCACCCATGTCTCCCACCACCCCCACCCCCCAGCCACCATGTGCAGCCCCCACCAGGCTCCAACCCATGTCTACCACCACCCCCACCCCCCCAGCAGTGCAGGGGCAGCCTCCACCAGGCCCCCACTCATGTCTCCCACCCCCCACCCCCCAGCACTGTGGGGCACCCTCCACCAGGCCCCCACTCATGTCTCCCACCACCCCCACCCCCCAGCCACCATGGCCAGCCTCCACCAGGCCCCCACTCATGTCTCCCACCCACCCCACCCCCCAGCACTGTGGGGCACCCTCCACCAGGCTACCACCCATGTCTCCCACCACCCCCACCCCCCAGCCACCATGGCCAGCCCCCACCAGGCTCCCACCCATGTCTCCCACCACCCCCACCCCCCAGCCACCATGTGCAGCCCCCACCAGGCTCCAACCCATGTCTACCACCACCCCCACCCCCCCAGCAGTGCAGGGGCAGCCTCCACCAGGCCCCCACTCATGTCTCCCACCCCCCACCCCCCAGCACTGTGGGGCACCCTCCACCAGGCCCCCACTCATGTCTCCCACCACCCCCACCCCCCAGCCACCATGGGCAGCCCCCACCAGGCCCCCAATCATGTCTCCCACCACCCCCACCCCCCAGCCACCATGGGCAGCCTCCACCAGGCCCCCACTCATGTCTCCCACCACCCCCACCCCCCAGCCACCATGGGCAGCCTCCACCAGGCCCCCTTTTATGTCTCCCACCCACCCCCACCCCCCAGCCACCATGGGCAGCCTCCACCAGGCCCCCACTCATGTCTCCCACCCCCCACCACCCCCCAGCACTGTGGGGCACCCTCCACCAGGCCCCCACTCATGTCTCCCACCACCCCCACCCCCCAGCCACCATGGGCAGCCCCCACCAGGCCACCACTCATGCCCCCCTGCCCACAGGCCCTGACAATCCTCAAGCATGGGCCTCATGGCCAGCCACCACAGCCCAAAGACACAACCAAGTATTACATGCACCCATGATACTACTCCAATGGAAACAATGTAAATGAACACATGTGTCTCACACACACACAATGGTTGCAAGTGAACCTGAAAACCCATATCATGACATGCATGAAAACAATGAGATGAAACCACACATTGAAGAATGAAAAAATCAAAATAATGTATTAAAAACAACCGTAATGGCAATCAAAATTAAACAAAATACACAAGTAAAAAAAACAAAATTAAGCTGGCTGTCCCTTTTCAAATTAAAATCAATAAATGATAATCCAAAAACATTTCTTCCAAAGTTCAAGTCCATAAAAAGGAAATGAAGGGAAAAAAGAAATAGAAAACCATTGCTCCATGGAAAAAAATATTCATAGTAAAAAAAATATCCAAATGCAAAGTCCAACTATGTACAATGTATTCAGGGTCCATCATCACAACAGAAGAAATGAAACCTACCTAAAATGGAACTATATACAAAAGGTGGAGCAATGTCCGTCGACTCCAAATAAAAATAAACTATAAAGGAAACCTATCACTAAATAATTATATACAATGGCGGCGGGCCAGTCCAGCGGCACACTCAGTGGTGTTCCGGGCATCATCAAACTCCTCGTCTATGTCCCGGAGGCGGTCCTGTTCCATGGCCTCGAGGGTCCGCAGGGACGCCGACATGTTCACCTCCAACTCCCTGCGGATTGCCTCGAGGCACTCGGCCCGCCTCAGGGCCCTCCGCATGGAGTTCTCCGCCCTGACCATCGTGAGCCGCGCCTCTTCCGCCCGCCGCCGCTCCGCATCTATGGCGTGGCCCAACCGCTGCCACACGAAAGACACTTCCCGTCCAGGGTCCGCCTTCCCTCCGGCCGATGCCTGCCCCTCCGATGTTGAAGGCCCCGAGCTATCGTGGCTCCCACCTACAGCCTCCTGCTGCTGCAGCTGCTGCTGTCCATGTGCCCTGTCCGATGGTGCCTGCACATCCTCCTCCAGCTGGGGTGCAGTCGTTGATGTGGCCACCCCTGCTGGACGTCCGACTCCCGACTGTGGCAGGGATCTGTTGTCCACCAGCCTGGCCGCACGGTCGGAGGCAGCTCCACAGGGCACCCAGGTGACACATGGGTGGGAAGATGGCATGGAGGACGACTGGGGCATGGGGGGTTCTGTGGAGGAGGGGGTCGGAACAAGGTCCAGGAAACGGAGGAATCCAGCCCTGGTGAGCTGTCCCAGTGGGTCAACGCGGTCAACGAGCCATGCGAGAAGACGTGCAGACTCATCATGAAAAGACTGCAGGTCAGCTCGCATGGCCCGTTGACGCAACGCCACCCCACCCTGGACAGGCTCAACCTGGTGCAGGATAGCCACATCCGCAGGGAGAGGAAGGCCAGGTGTTGTAAGCCAATCCCCTCCCTGAGAACGGGTCTGGAGGTAGGCATCTCCGCTGGTGCAAGATGATGCAGTGACAGGAGCAGGGACAGGATTGCACACAGGCACCTCCGCGGCGGCCTGTGCTGCCTCCTGTCACTGATCCTGCACTGCACCACTAGCACCAGTGGAATCCCCACCTCCAGACCCCACCTCTGTTGCTTGCACGGCCTCCTCCTCCTCCAAACCCCCCACCAACTTGATTGACTCCATGCCATCTTCCTCCGTTGGGCCCTGTGGGGTCCCAGCTGCCCCTTCTGCTGCCGAGGAGTCCAACTCCAACCTCCGCCTCTTGGACCTCCCCTCGGCAGCTGCGGCCTGGGACACGGCACCGGACTCCTCACTCCCCGACGAGATCAGAACCTGGGAGGGGATCCAGGCCTTGCGTCTCCGGCTGGTGGTGCGACCCCTGCCGCTGTGCTCCACAGCACCTTCTCCGCCCTCTTCATCAGTTGACGCTGCAGACAGGGAGAAAGAAAACACAGGCATCAGGGCACTGTACAATGGACTCATACACACATGACAGTTATACATGAGTGGCATTGGTAAACCTCAGACATGGCATCACAATCCCCAACACACATGTCATTTCAACTTGCACACATGAGCCATACCACAGCCATATTGCAACAGCCAGCACCATCCATTCACATACAACAGCATGAGCAGCCAAAGGTCATCCACACATCACATGCAACATAGGGAGTACACTACACATGCACACACACCACCAAACTTGCATGCATGTGTACACCTCCGCCAACTGTCGCAGTGTTCCGATCGACATCCATGTCACACCTGACAATCATTCCTCCACATCCTGTGCCATGCAAGCCCACACACACAAGCACCATCCATGTGTCACACATGAGACCCCTCGCATGTGTCACCCTCACGGCCCTGTACACCCACCCTACTTGCCCACATAAAAATACATGTTCAACCTGCACACTCCTGGCACACCACACGCACAGCTTACAATCACTATGCATGTACACTTACCGATCGACTCCAGACGGGTCTGCCTCTCAAGGGCCTGGACGTGGAGCGCTGGGGATATGCGTTCCAGGACCCTCATCTGATCTTCCGACTAGTGGCCCCGGCGCCCCTTAGCATCCGCTGCCTTCAGGAGGCGCCGGGCCTTGTTGAGGGTCCTGGACCTGAAGTCCTCCCAGCGCTTCCTGACACGTTCGTAGTCGCAGACTGCCACCTCCTCCGCGTTGATGGCAGTCATGATGTCCATCCAGATCCGAGTCTGTCCTTCCTTGTCGGCGCGTAACCTTCCGAAGAGGGCATCATACTGCCCCAGGACAAGCTCCACCAGGACACCAACTTTGGTGGCAGTGAAGCTGGTGCCCCTCTGCCTCCTTGGCCGGGGGTTGCCACTGGTGCCAGATGTTGCAGTGCCCGACATGGCAACCCCAGAGGCAGGAGTGGGTGGGCAACTGGGTCCTGGGGCTGGGCTGTGGGGCGATGGAAAAGCAGTCGGGAGTCTTCGGTTCCAGCAGGGGTGGTCACAGCAACAGCACCCCTGGCTGATGTGCAGGCAGCAAATGTCAGGGCACGTGGGCAGCAGGCAGTCAGGCAGCAGCAGATGGCAGGTGGGAGCGTGCTCAGGGCTCTGGGGGGGCAGTAATTCGGCCTTCTGGGCAGGAGCGTGGTCTTCCGTGTTTGAACGCGTGGCCAGCTTGATACGGAGTGATTTTGCATGTGAAAATCCAGCATGTCTGCGTGTAATTCGAGGAAAGGCCCTTAGCCGTAAGCGCGTCAGCACACGTCTGTACATTCATTGGCCCAAAGGCCACCAGCGTATTCGCGTCTATGAAGTCACGTGCACGTTGAATATGGCACACGTTTGAAATGTTGCGTGTTAAAAAAATGAAAGACACGTCCGAGTGTCAAAGCGTGTAATTGGTGGAAATGGCCTTAGCGCGTACACGCGGAAGTGACAAAGCGTGTAATTGGTGGAAATGGCCCTAGCGCGTACACGCAGAAGTGACAAAGCATGTAATTGGTGCAAATGGCCTTAGCGCGTACACGCGCAAGTGACAAAGCGTGTAATTGGTGGAAATGGCCCTAGTGCGTACACGCGGAAGTGACGCTGGACGTGTGGGCCTGCATAAAAGGTACGTGTAGAACACCATTTCCTTGTACGTGCTTTTCGTGGAGAGCGAGTGGGTGAAATCTGTACTTCTTGTCGTTTCACACGCGATTTACTTCACGGTGTTTCAAGTTCGTACTCCCTGTTACCTCTGACAGCTTTTTCTCTTTTTTCTCTTTTTCTGGTTTTCCTGGGCCTGTTCCCTCAAACAGCGTTCCATTCTACTGTTGTCCTGTCTCCTCAGACAGCGTACAATTCTTCTTTTGGCGGGGGTGTTGCCAACGCGCACGCGCGCTTCTTTTTCACGCTCTTTTTCCTGGCAGACGGTGAGTCACGCACGTATCTAACATCTGTGCTTGCCCCGTGTGTAGCCTACCCCTTCAGAGGTCATTCTAGGCTGCGTGTGACACGCATACGTTCATTCTTGTGTTACTGGGTGCCACAGCGTAGTGCAGGTTTATTATTCCGCACACGTGGTCTAGGAGGGGTTGCGTGCACGTTATCTCCCTTTTTTGGGCTTCCTGTGCGTTGCGTGACCCGTCATCTTTCCCCAGGGGTCACATTCAGCCTTGCTAGAGCACTAGGGTACGATTACCATCTGGTACCCAACCCCTTTGACCCCCAATTGCCCAGGACAATAGTTTACAGCCACTCCCATACACACATTAACATCAGTGCCATGTTTGGGAGGCGAGGAATCCATAAGGGTGGCAAAGGTGGACGAGCCACAAGTGGTGGCCGTGGTGGATCTGGTAGGGGACGTGGTCGTTACTTGCAGGGTGACCCTGTCCCCCCATGTGTGGAGGACCAGTCAAGGGCACCCATAATCCCCCCCGCCCCCCCTGGTTGAGGGTGATGTGGCTGACACCATCCATGCTCAGCCCTTGTTGGACCAGCCCATTGTGGCACCAGACCTGGCTGACTCCATGGCTGACTTCCAGGTCAGCAGGCCTATGACACGTGCGCTGGTGCACGTTGATGTCATCAGGCCACGTGGATCAGGGGCAGCAAGGTCATCTGCTGCCCCAAGTAGGCAGGGTGGAGAGGCTGCAGGGGCAGCTGCGGCTCCATCCACCCCAGCTCTCATACACCCAGCCAGGACAGTGTCGGTCCTAGTCCATCCTGCTGACATTCCCCCTGACACCATTACACTTGAGCCAATGCCTGCACCAACTCCCATGCTGAGTGTGCAATCCCACACTCTTGATACAGAGTCCACCAGGGCTCCTGCCCCTAGTGTCCAGAGCGGCGTAGGACACTCAGGATCACCACCACCTTCCAAGCGGAAGAGGAAGAGTGCTCGTCCGGCACAGGCTGATGCCCCAGACATGGCTACACAGTCCGGCCCGTCGAGGAAGCCCAGCTTCACGGATGCCGAACTGAATGCACTTGTCGAGTATGTGTCTGCACATGATAACAAAATGGTCATTGTTGCAGGATCCAAGACCACACCTGCACAACGCCAGGCACACTGGCAGACCGTTGCGGACATCGTAAGCGCCCTTGGAATCGTGAGGCGCACAGCCAATGATTGCTATAAGCGCTGGAATGACCTAAAGCGCAGGGCAAAGAATAAGCTGGCCTCAAGTCATGCCGCAACTCTAGTGACAGGAGGTGGGTCTCCAGTAGAAGACATGGAACTCACTCCACATGATTCAGTCGCTGGGACCTACGTCACGGAGGAACAGATCCAAGGCGTGGGAGATCTGCCAGATTATGAGGCATTGTCCGGTGAGTGCACATGCATGTGTGTGTCATCCATGTGCATGGTGTGTGTGTGAGGGCTTCTGTTTGTGTGCCAGGTGAGGGTGTGTGCGCCTGAGTTGTTTGGGTCACCCATGTGCTTCATGCAATACATTCTGCGCAGCAGCATTTGGCCATAGCAGTATCCCTTCTGCCAACAGTAGACATCTAGCCCAACAGCACGCCAGTTGCCCTTGAAGTGTCACCTTGCCACAACATTGTTGCTTATTTTTCTCTGTTCATTCAGGCAGATTGTTTGCATTCCACCACTTTTACTAGGCATTTCTCAGTCCTCTAGTCACATGTCTGACATGGCTATGGTAAAGTGGAGTGACTTTGTTACCTGGATATCATTTGTTTAGACATGTCCCTGTGCAATTGGACCATTTTGGACTGGCAGCTCCAGGTGAAAAATCAGACCTGTTTGAATTAGAAAAGCTATTACATGAGGGAACTGGACTGAATGGATAAGTGCTGCCCTCCTCCCCATCTTCACTCAATAGCAATGGTACATGCCATCTGTGTGATGGCATGTGTATTTCACCTGGCAATCACAGGCCAATGTGTGATGCCACTGCTAGGCAGCATGCAGCAAATGTGTTCATCTTCCATCTTGGTGTCATCAATGTGTGCCATTTTCCTCCCCTTCATACGCAGTGAGTGTGCATGCATGGGAGGGTTTTAGTCATGTGGGACATGTGTCAATCAAGTACTAGTTCTGTTTCTTCTCAGCCCTCATTGTGTGCCATGGTGCTAATGCCTGTTTCCATTTGTTTTCTTTTATGTCTTTGCAGGGGAAGACGCACCTGATACTGCTGGGGTTGTGGAGATGGTGCAGACCCAGTAGGGGTCTGAGGGCCGACCGACCACCAGTGAGGGACGTGGTGTGGTGGTGGGTGAGAACCCACAACTGCTGCAGGTCGTGCTCTCAAGGGGTGTCTCTGGCTGCACCTCCCCCGAGCTGTACTCAGGTGTTGATTCGGATGATGAGACCTACCTGCTGTCGCAGGTGAGTGTTCCTGGGAGGGATTCTGTTCTGTCCGACCCACCTGCACCAGGGTTAGAACCCTCAACGGGGATGTCAGTGTTGGCAGCTACGCCTTTGGTGGTTACGGATGCAGGGTCACACTCCGCAACATTTGATCCTGTTCCTGGGCCAGCAGATCAGAGGGGGAATGCAGTCCTGCAGCCTCAGGCAGTGCCGGCACAGCAAGGCGCAGTTCACCTTGCCCCAGACAGGTGTGGTGCCCGCCGACGTGGAGCCGTACGCCACCTGGCAATACCGCATGGGAGCAATCCATTTACGGTATGGCAACCCAACAGGCAGCATCATCAGAGATGATGGCTCAGGCCATGGATAGGGTGGCCACTTCCATTGTCCCCCGCGAAAGGCTGATGGAGTGACTGCAGCAGGCAACTGACTCCATCTGCCAGTCACACAGGGAGGACATGTTGGCGTCCAACAGGGACAGGCGGGCGGCACTGGCGACTCTGCAGGAAGCCATCTCCATAGAGTCCCAGGGCCACAGGGAAGCCCTGAGGCTGGAACTCCTTCACCTCAGGACGACTCTTGTTGAGCTTGAGGTTTCAACAAACCGAAGGACAGAACAGCAGCTGGAGCATCTCACCCGTACGCTCTCAGCTGAGATGCAGGCAACTAGGGCGGAGGTCCGGGCATCCCGTGAGTTGTTGCATGGGGACCTCCGCACACTCATCCTCCAGAACGAGACCTACCACACCCGCATGCTTGCAGCCATGGAGGAACAGACTAGGGCCTTGCGTGGGCTGCCTCCCATAGTGCCACCACCTCCGGATGCAGCTGCACAGGGTGAGAATAGCGACAGCAGTGATACTCCCACAATAGGGTAGCCGTGTGGGCCATGAGCCCATGGAGGTGTTTTTTTTCCGCAAGATCCACACAGGTGGGTTTTGGTGTGCACCCTGTCCTCGGACCTCCTGGGTGGCCTCCCCAACCCCCCGGGCCCATTAATGGTAATTTTTGATTTTTTTTTTTGTTTTTTTTTTGGGGACAGTGTGTTGCCTTGTGTGGCTCCCGTGGGCATACGCTGCATTGTGGCTGGGCACATGCAGGCTTGTCATGTATTTGGTTCAGATGCTTGGGTTTTTGTCACACACACCCCTCCTGCTTCCCGTTTCCATGGGCTTGCAAAGGGTGTGCCCAAGTGACATTGATGTACATGGTGACATTGGACTCCCACTACATGTGTGGGTAGTCTAGTTAATACTGTGTATACATTCCTAGTGCATATTGCTGTTGTGTTGTACACTGCATGTTGCATAGATGTGTAACTCATCATCCATGTCTACCTCCTAATTTGCAGGTCCTTTCCTTATGTCTACACAAGGCCCTCTACTTTGGAGATGGAGTCCAGGTTGGCAGCAGTGCACCTACAACTCTACATGGCGGCAACACTGTACAGTTGGAAGTGGTGGGAGTGCAGGCATTTCCAGGTGGTGAGACTACTAATTTCTTACATTCGTAATGTCATGTTAATGGTAGTTTTGAGGGTCAGTAGCTGATAAGTGTTATTGCTAAATACCTGCTCAAGTGTGTTGTTGGTCCTGCATTACTGTGAGCATTTCAGGTGTCACGAGTTTCAATTAGGGACACTGTACTTTGTGACACTTGTGTCATGTTGTGGGGATTACTTTGTTTACCCACACATAGCATGACATGGCATGGTGTGTCGTGTGGCGGTGCTGGGGATGGGTTGGGTGACATGGCACTGTCCTCATGTTGCATTTTGCAAGTGGGTATTCATTTTAGCTGCATGAATGTGTTTTTTCACGAAACTGCATTGGTGGTGTCTGTGTAGGTAGGGATGCACACATTGTAACACTTCCAGGTGAACAATCTCAGGCTGATATGGTTTTGACGGTTGATTCTCCAGACATTCAGGATCATTGTCAGGTTGAGTCATCATTGATTGTCAGATGGTATGTGCCAGGGCAGTGTGCACTCCACAGGGGTGTGATTTCTATGTGAAGTAATTAGCCACTAGCTGTGTACGGGCTGCCTCCCCCCGTGTCCTTTCCCCTCCCATGCGCAGCGGGCGTGCATGTGGTTGGGGATGTGGGGGCACCACCATGTCCACGGCCAGGCCCTGGCGTGTTGCAACATTGTGCAGGACACATGCTGCCACTATGATCCTGCACACTACTGGGGGAGCGTATAACAGCTGCCCGCCAGAACGGTCAAGGGAGCGAAAGCGTGACTTAAGCACTCCGAATGTGCGCTCCACTATGCCCCGGGTTGCAATGTGGGCTGTGTTATATCTTACCTCGGGTGGCGTGGTGGGGTTCCGAATTGGCATCATCATGTGGGGGCTGAGAGGGTAGGCACTGTCCCCTGTGGAGGTGGTGATGGGTATCATTGGTGGGGTTGTGACCTTGCTCAGTATCTGACATGCATGCATGTGCAGTGGCATTCATACTCACCAAGCAGCCATGTATCGCCATGCCGCCCAGCTTCTAGGTCCCGGCTTAGGGTGGACATTCGGTAAATGAAGCTGTTGTGGGTGGACCCGGGATAGTTGGCATATACTGAGGTGATGATTCCCTTGGCATTGCATACTACCTGCACGTTGATGGAATGCCAGTGCTTGCGGTTCCTATAGATGTGCTCAGATGCCCTGGGGGGACGTAGAGCCACATGGGTGCAGTCGATGGCACCTAGCACTTTGGGGAATCGTGCCACACCGTAAAAATCCAGGGCGGCAGCATGCCTTTCTGCAGGTGTTCTGGGCAGGTATATGTGCCTGCGGACTGATGGGCGTGCAGTGATGATGTTCAAGACCTGGTGTAGGCAGCGTGACTGCGTGGCCTGTGACACCCCACTCACAATGGCACTTGTCCGCTGAAATGATCCAGTGGCTAAGAAGTGCAGTACATTGAGGACCTTCTCCAGGGGGCTGAGTGCTTGGGAGCACAGGGTGGGTGATGTGAGGTCATCCTCCCACTCACTCACCAGGTCCAGTATTATGTGTGGTGGAAACCTGTACCTCCCATACACCTGGTCATCGGGCATCCCAAAAAGGCTGGTTCTGGGTGTGAAAATTCTGGCCCTGACTATCCTCCTCCTCCTCCTTTGGTAGCCCACGGCCACTGCTGCTAGGAACGGTATATTCATCCTGGCGTCTGAGCTTGTTAGTTTTTTGCGCGCAAATGTATGCGTCGCGGGTCGACGTATGCCTGCTTCCTACTGGCGTACGTGTTTCTTTGCTCGTGTTGTAGGCGAGCGTGTGAAACTTCCCGCGCACCCCTGAAATCCACGTACCCAGGCCAATAGCGTGTGCAAATTCCCGCGTACCCCGGAATACACGTGCGCTGATGTACTCACGTGTGTAAGTGCCCATGCACCCCTGAAATACACGTACATAGGCCAATCGCGTGTACGCGCACTTTTGTCCAATTACACGCGATGACACTCTGACGTGCAGTCTTTCCACGTGTGCTCCGTCATCACGTGCTATGAGGGAAACACCCGTGCGGGTCACGTCACAGACGCGCTTACACGCTGAGGGCCTTTGGTCCAATAGAATCGCGTATGCGTGCTGACGCGCTTACGCGCTAAGGGCCTTTCCTCGAATTTCACGCTGACGTGCAGGATTTTCACGTGCCAAATCACTCCGTATCAAGCTGGCCACGCGAAAACACACGGAAGACCACGCTCCTGCCCAGAAGGCCGAATTACTGCCCCCCAGTGCCCCGAGCAGCCTCCCACGTGCCATCTGCTGCTGCCTGCCTGCCTGCCTGCCTGCCTGCCTGCTGCCACCATTCCCTGCCATTTGGTGCCTGCACATCAGCCATCTAGAGGGGTCCAGTTGCTGTGTCCACCCCTGCTGGAACAGAAGACTCCCGATTGGGATAACATCGCTCCACAGCACAGCCCCAGGACCCAGTTGCCCACCCACTCCTGCCTCTGGGGTTGCCATGTCGGGCACTTCGACATCTGGCACCAGTGGCAACCCCAGGCCAGAGGGGCAGAGGGGCACCAGCTTCACTGCCACTGAAGTTGGTGTCCTGGTGGAGCATGTCCTGGGGCAGTATGATGCCCTCTTTGGATCGTCCCGCGCCAGCAAGGAAGGACGGGAGAGGATCTGGGCCGACTGTGTGGTTGCCATCAACGCGGAGGGGGTGGCAACCCGCGACGTCCAGAAGATCAAGAAGCGCTGGGAGGACTTGAGGTCCAGGACCCTCGTGAAGGCCCGGCGCCTCGTGGAGGGGGGCCGGGGCCGCATGAGTTCCATCCAGATGAGGGTCCTGGAACGCGTACGCCCAGCGCTCCACGCCCAGATCCTTGAGAGGGAGACCCGTCTGGAGTTGAGCGGTAAGTGGCCAAGCATTGCTGTGTGAGACAGGGCATGTTGCGGTGTGCTGGTTGTCTGATACTTACCTGTATGTGTGACATAGGCCATGTACGCATGTATGTGTGCAGGGACATCATGGTAATGCATGTGCGACCAGTGATGTGTGAACCACATGGTCGTTGCATGTGTTTAAATGCGACATGGGGAGCCCTATGCAGATTTTACACATGAGAGCATGCCAGTCTCTGTTCCTGGACATGGGTGGGGGTGAGGGATGGGTGCTGATGCCAGGTACATATATGGTAGCCATGTCTGTGTGCCTGACCTGCGTGTCTGTGACTTGTGAATGCCATGGATGCATGACACATGTCTGTGACAATGCACAGATTCACTGATGCAGCCTAGTTATCCTTGTATCCGCTGTGTTTGGGGTGTATGAGGCCAGATGGATGTGACTGAGGTGAAGTGTGTGCATGTGATAGGCATGACCCATAATGCATGTGAGTTCCATATCATTGTATGTTTCAAGAGTCCATTGGACATGTATGGAAATGTCCATGGCATGCACCATGCCTGTTACTGTGTGTGTTTTGCCTGGATTGACCCATGTGTTGTGGAGGGACATGATGGAAGTGTACTTTGACAGTGGTACTCATCTGCTATTGCTTCCTGTCTAGGGGAACATTGTACAGTACCCTGATGCTTGTGTTCTATGTCTCCCTCTACGCAGCGGCTAGTGCAGAAGAGGGCGGAGACGGCGCTGTGGAGCAAGGTGGCGGGGATGCCCCCACGGCTGCAGCGGAAGGGGTGGGTGAGCCCCCACAGGGGCCTGCTACGGCCGAAGACGGTGAGGAGCCATCCAGGTTGGTGGTTTCCACAGAGGAGGAGGAGGCCGCCACTGAGGCACACATGGGGCCTGGTGGGGGCATCCCTGCTGGTGCAAGTGGTGCAGTCCAGGGGCAGGGGCAGGAGGCAGCACAGGTCACCGTGGAGGGGCCTTTGCATGTTGCTGTCCC
The DNA here is from genome assembly GCF_040938575.1 of Ambystoma mexicanum. Lineage (NCBI taxonomy): Eukaryota > Metazoa > Chordata > Amphibia > Caudata > Ambystomatidae > Ambystoma > Ambystoma mexicanum. Next base: position 532,608,652 of record NC_090927.1, on the reverse strand, counting down.
TGACCCTGTGAGTGCACCACCATGCACCAGCAGGGATGCCCCGTCCCAGGCCCGTCCGCAGGTAGAGGGGATGTCCATGTCACCTGACTCCCCTCCACCTGTGGACGAGGGGACCCGTGGCCGTATGGAGAAGGTCCTGATTGGGGTCGCGATGCGCGCGGGTGCAATCCGTGATGATGTGCGTGCTTCCCGGGAGGAGCATGCACGTCATCACGAAGAGCACCGTGCCGACTTGGCCCAATTGGGATCTTCCATGTTCGGGGGTTTCCTGCATGTGTCGGCCAATCTGGCGGCCCTCTCCTCCTCTGTGGAGGCTATACGCCGGTCGTTCTCCTTGCCGTCTTCCGGCCCAGATGCCACCAGGGCCCCCTGTGGACCTGCCCTGACCAATGCAGCCAGCTCGGTGGGGATCCCATTCCTGCCACAGTCGGGAGTCGGAGGTCCAGCAGGGGTGGACACCACAGCAACTGTACCCCAGCAGATGGAGGATGTGCCGGCATCATCAGGCAGGGCACGTGCACAACGGCGTCGGTGGATTCCATCAGCCTGGATGCCGTCGTGCTGGCAGAGGCGGTTGCGTCAGAGGCAGCAGCAGAGTCAACGTGGGAGGCATCATGGCTCGCGGCCATCAACATCGGAGGGGCAGGCATTGGCCAGAGGGCAGGAGGACCCAGGATGGGCAGTGTCTTCCGTGTGGCTGCGGTTGGGCCAGCAGATAGGTGCGGAGCGGCGGCGGGCGGAAGAGGCGCGGCTCACGATGGTCAGGGCGGAGAACTCCATGCGGGGGGCCCTGAGGCGGGCCGAGTGCCTCGAGGCAATCCGCAGGGGGTTGGAGGAGCAGATGGCGTCGTCCCTGCGGACCCTCGGGGCAATGGAACAGGACCGCCTCCGGGACATCGAAGAGGAGTTTGATGATGCCCTGGCCCGGAACACCACAGAGTGAGCCGCTGGACTTGCCCGCCGCCTTTGTATATAGTTCTTTAGTTTTAGGTTTCCTTTGTTTCTTCTTATGATTTGGAGTCGACGGACACTGCTCCACTTTTTGTATATAGTTGCATTTTAGTTAGGGTTTTTTGTAGGTTTCCTTTGTTCAGTTGGGCTCATGGATCCTTGGATGTTTTGTACATAGTTCTTCATTGGATTGTTTTATTTTTTTTGTTTATATTTATTCACCATGGAGCAATGGTCTTTGCATTTGTTTTTCTCTCTCGGATTGATTTTATTTTTAATGTGACTTTGGACAACATTTTTTTGAATCTGGATTTGTAGTTTTAATTTTTTTTGACGGACATGCAGCTTATTGCCATTGTAGTTTGTTTCATTTCATTTGCATTCAATTTTTTTTAATACAATTTTGGTTTCATACTTCACTGTGTGGTATCATCTCATTGGTTTCATGCATATCATGTTGGGTGTTTTCCCATTCAATTGCAACTATTGTGTGTGACGGACATGGGTTCATTTGCTTTATGAACATTGGGGGTGTAACATGTAATTTCCATTTCCATGTGGGTGAATGGGTTACTTGGTAGGGCCTTTTGGCTGTGGAGGCTGACCATAACGCACATGATTGGGGATTGTGAGGACCTGGGTGCAGGGGGACATGAGTGGGGGCCTGGTGGTGCTGCCCCTGCACTGCTGGGGGGTGGGGGTGATAGGGGACATGAGTGGGGGCCTGGTGGAGGCTGCCGATGGTGGCTGGGGGGTGGGGGTGGTGGGAGACATGAGTGGGGGCCTGGTGGAGGGTGCCCCACAGTGCTGGAGGGGGTGGGGGGTGGGAGACATGAGTGGGGGCCTGGTGGAGGCTGCCCCTGCACTGCTGGGGGGTGGGGGTGGTGGGAGACATGAGTGGGGGCCTGGTGGAGGCTGCCCATGGTGGCTGGGGGATGGGGGTGGTGGGAGACATGAGTGGGGGCCTGGTGGAGGGTGCCCCTCAGTGCTGTGGGAGGTGGGGGGGTGGGAGACATGAGTGGGGGCCTGGTGGAGGCTGCCCCTGCACTGCTGGGGGGTGGTGGTAGACATGGGTGGGGGCCTGGTGGAGGCTGCCCCCGGTGGCTGGGGGGTGGGGGTGGTCGGAGACATGAGTGGAGGCCTGGTGGAGGCTGCCCATGATGGCTGGGGGTGGTGGGAGACATGAGTGGGGGCCTGGTGGAGGCTGCCCATGGTGGCTGGGGGGTGGGGGTGGTGGGAGACATGAGTGGGGGCCTGGTGGTGCTGCCCCTGCACTGCTGGGGGGTGGGGTGGTGGGAGACATGAGTGGGGGCCTGGTGGAGGCTGTCCCTGCACTGCTGGGGGGTGGGGGTGATAGGGGACATGAGTGGGGGCCTGGTGGTGCTGCCCCTGCACTGCTAGGGGGTGGGGGTGGTGGGAGACATGAGTAGGGGCCTGGTGAAGGCTGCCCCTGGTGGCTGGGGGGTGGGGGTGGTGGGAGACATGAGTGGGGGCCTGGTGGAGGCTGCCCCTGCACTGCTGGGGGGTGGGGGTGATAGGGGACATGAGTGGGGGCCTGGTGGAGGCTGCCCCCGGTGGCTGCGGGGTGGGGGTGGTGGGAGACATGAGTGGGGGCCTGGTGGAGGCTTCCCCTGCACTGCTAGGGGGTGGGGGTGGTGGGAGACATGAGTGGGGGCCTGGTGGAGGCTGCCCCTGGTGGCTGGGGGGTGGGGGTGGTGGGAGACATGAGTGGGGGCCTGGTGGAGGCTGCCCCTGCACTGCTGGGGGGTGGGGTGATAGGGGACATGAGTGGAGGCCTGGTGGTGCTGCCCCTGCACTGCTAGGGGGTGGGGTGGTGGGAGACATGAGTGGGGGCCTGGTGGAGGCTGCCCCTGCACTGCTGGGGGGTGGGGGTGATAGGGGACATGAGTGGGGGCCTGGTGGTGCTGCCCCTGCACTGCTGGGGGGTGGGGGTGGTGGGAGACATGAGTGGGGGCCTGGTGGAGGCTGCCCCTGCACTGCTGGGGGGTGGGGGTGGTGGTAGACATGGGTCGGGGCCTGGTGGAGGCTGCCCCCGGTGGCTGGGGGGTGGGGGTGCTGGGAGACATGAGTGGGGGCCTGGTAGAGGCTGCCCATGGTGGCTGGGGGGTGGGGGTGGTGGGAAACATGAGTGGGGGCCTGGTGCAGGCTGCCCATGGTGGCTGGGGGGTGGGGGTGGTGGGAGACATGAGTGGGGGCCTGGTGGAGGCTGCCCCTGCACTGCTGGGGGGTGGGGGTGATAGGGGACATGAGTGGGGGCCTGGTGGAGGCTGCCCCCGGTGGCTGGGGGATGGGGGTGGTGGGAGACATGAGTGGGGGCCTGGTGGAGGCTGCCCCTGCACTGCTGGGGGGTGGGGGTGGTGGGAGACATGAGTGGGGGCCTGGTGGAGGCTGCCCATGGTGGCTGGGGGGTGGGGGTGGTGGGAGACATGAGTGGGGGCCTGGTGGAGGCTGCCCCTGGTGGCTGGAGGGTGGGGGTGGTGGGAGACATGAGTGGGGGCCTGGTGGAGGCTGCCCATGGTGGCTGGGGGGTGGGGGTGGTGGGAGACATGAGTGGGGGCCTGGTGGAGGATGCCCATGGTGGCTGGGGGGTGGGGGTGGTGGGAGACATGAGTGGGGGCCTGGTGGAGGGTGCCCCACAGTGCTGGGGGGGGTGGGGGGTGGGAGACATGAGTGGGGGCCTGGTGGAGGCTGCCCCTGCACTGCTGGGGGGGGGTGGTGGGAGACATGAGTGGGGTCCTGGTTGAGGCTGCCCATGGTGGCTGGGGGGTGGGGGTGGTGGGAGACATGAGTGGGGGCCTGGTGGAGGCTGCCCATGGTGGCTGGGGGTGGGGGTGATGGGAGACATGAGTGGGGGCCTGGTGGAAGCTGCCCCTGCACTGCTAGGGGGTGGGGGTGGTGGGAGACATGAGTGGGGGCCTGCTGGAGGCTGCCCCTGCACTGCTGGGGGGGTGATAGGGGACATGAGTGGGGGCCTGGTGGTGCTGCCCCTGCACTGCTGGGGGGTGGGGGTGGTGGGAGACATGAGTGGGGGCCTGGTGGAGGCTGCCATGGTGGCTGGGGGTCGGGGGTGGTGGGAGACATGAGTGGGGGCCTGGTGGTGCTGCCCCTGCACTGCTGGGGGGTAGGGGTGGTGGAAGACATGAGTGGGGGCCTGGTGGAGGCTGCCCCTGCACTGCTGGGGGGTTGGGGTGATAGGGGACAAGAGTGGGGGCCTGGTGGTGCTGCCCCTGCACTGCTGGGGGGTGGGGGTGGTGGAAGACATGAGTGGGGGCCTGGTGGAGGCTGCCCCTGCACTGCTAGGGGGTGGGGGTGGTGGGAGACATGAGTGGGGGCCTGGTGGAGGCTGCCCCTGGTGGCTGGGGGGTGGGGGTGGTGGGAGACATGAGTGGGGGCCTGGTGGAGGTTGCCCCTGGTGGCAGGGGGGTGGGGGTGGTGGGAGACATGAGTGGGGGCCTGGCGGAGGCTGCCCCTGGTGGCTGGGGGGTGGGGGTGGTGGGAGACATGAGTGGGGGCCTGGTGGTGCTGCCCCTGCACTGCTGTGGGGTGGGGGTGGTGGGAGACATGAGATGGGGCCTGGTGGAGGCTGCCCATGGTAGCTGGGGGTTGGGGGTGCAGGGAGACATGAGTGGGGGCCTGGTGGAGGGTGCCCCACAGTGCTGGGGGGTGGGAGTGCTGGGTGACATGAGCAGGTCTGCAGGGTAGTCCCCTGTGGTGTCGGCTGCCTGCAGAATTTCCCGCGTACCCCTGAAATACACGCCAAATCGCGTGAGGAAATTCCTGCGCACGTACCCGGCCAAATCACGTGTGGAACTTCCCGCGCACCCCTGAAATCCACGTACCCAGCCAAATCGCGTGTGGAAATTCCCGCGCACGTACCCGGCCAAATCGCGTGTGGAACTTCCCGCGCACCCCTGAAATCCACGTACCCTGCCAAATCACGTGTGAAACTTCCCGCGCACCCCTGAGATCCACATACCCAGCCAAATCGCGTGTGGAAATTCCTGTGCACGTACCCGGCCAAATCGCGTGTGGAACTTCCCGCGCACCCCTGAAATCCACGTACCCCGCCAAATCGCGTGTGAAACTTCCCGCGCACCCCGAAATACACGCACACGTTATTTTTCAGTCAGCGGGTGTCCGTGTTTGTGGGTACCCCTTTGCACGTCATTTGTCCTGGAGGGCCACAGTATAGGACATTCATCATAGCTGTATATTGTAAGAGGATTCAATTCAACACTACAGCTAAGTCAATGCCTAGTCTGGGATACTGAATGGAAACCCTTATTGATATATCTTTATGTCCAGTTCATGCGTTCTGGATGACTACCCCTATATAACACCCCTCTCTTCGAATCCCCCTGACCCCACTGAGCCAAGAAGTAGTTCTGTTTTGCAAGTTAAAAGGTTTATTTGAGAATTTAAACAATATAGATATATATCACACTTTATAATAAATTAATAATTGGATATCACACTTAATCTGATATGTAATCAATAATGGATAGTCTGGCACTAGCACACTTCTTTATAATCAATGATGAGTGGTTATAGGATGGATAAGATAGCAACAATACTTTATGGTTTCAAATGGATGCAAGGTGGAATGAAAATGCAGTACAGAAAATACTCAATATGATTTCAACAAAACAATGTAATCACTTTTCTCTGGCAATTCCCTCCCCCCTTTTTTGCAATGCAAGGAAATGGAAGAAAAGCACACAGTTCTCAGAAATGCAATCAAATGTAATTCAGTTCACCCCAGCAAGCTTAGATTACAGATCGAAGTTTTAAACACAGGCCCAAAATGCTTTTACATGTGCTGGCAATGAAGTGAAAAATATGCTAAAATGCTTTTAATTCCCTCTTGAGGTTCAGGGTGAGTGGTATCAAGTTAATATTAGTCCAGGCTCACTTTAGCAAGGATCTAGGAGTAACTAGCAGGTTAAACGAATTTTTGGCAAATGAAAGCAAGAAAACTGCTGTTTTCACACGTGAAGAAATTTTGCAAATCGCGGCAAATTCGCGAGTGCGTTTTTCCCGATTGCGGCAAAACTATAGGGAATCGGAATGCGGTTCTAGGTCCGTTGAAAAGCTGAGATTCTAAGCTTTTAAAGGAAAGTTACTGCAAGTCTCTAGGATAAACGGTTACGGAGATATGAGCGATTAAATAAAGGTCGTTTTTCAGATTTGAAATTTTAAAGTTCAAAAAGACAAGTGCAGCTTGCAACTAGAAAATGACAGGTGACAGCTTTACAAATGACAGGTGACAGGAGGCAGTTCTACTTAGATTAAAATAGCTTGGATTATATTATTTTAACTAAGAGATTGGTTCTGCACAGTTCTGCTAGGTACTCACACTATATTCTTGAATTAGAATGGGCCTCGCCACGGATCTGGTCAGGTTTTAGACTGGACTCTGGTCTCTGCACTTCACAGTGATCTGGGTCAGCTCTCTCTGGTTCTGCTAACAGCGGTCTGGTCTGGGTCTCTGAAGGTGGATAGATTGAAGTCTCTATGTTAGCTCTCTGGAGGTTGATGGAGGTAAAGTATGGATTTTCCGGCAGAGCTTCCAGCTGCAAATGGATTTGAAGGTCCCTATCTGTCCTGTCTGTCTGCTTTTATCTGTTTTTAAAATGGGTGTGTGTGTAGCATTACTAGCTCTACCCCTCTCCACTTGTCATTGGCCACTTCATCCGCTTCCACTTGATTGGGGGAATGAAATGAAGTGTCATCATGATGAGGTCTGTTTATGATACAGAGAACCCACCCCTGTCAACTTTACACACAATCTATATTTGCTCAAAAAACATATTTGCACAGGTACACATTTGTTTAAAATTACATGCACCCCTCACATATCACAGGAGGTATCCCCTGTTCAAACTCTGCTCTTCCTGGGGGCTTACATTCAGAAATGGCAATATTTGCACTTTTTAACTGATTTTGCAATTTCGGACATTAACCCAAATTTACACACATGTGCGCAAGGAGTATGGACATTAGTTGATGAAGTGTCAGATTTTTCACATGCACACATTTTGAGTAATATCCTCTTTTCCGCTAAAACCCCCCTGAACATACCACCGGGTCCTAACACGTCTTAAATTGTGGGCAGAAAAATCACAAGAATCATGGTATCATTTAAATAATTTTCACAAGTCCGCTCTATGAATGATCCATCTTTTTAGAGTTAGGTTCTGGCCCCAAAGGGGTGTGGTTTCCCCCCAGCACAAGGTTGAATTTCTGGTTTTTCCAGTTCTGCCAAGCCAGCTTGCTCTCACAGGCAGTGCCCCTCCCCTGTCCTTCCAGGAGGAAGCTCCATTTACGACTCCCGCCAATAAAACATTTGCCTGAGTCAGGACAGGGCTTTGTTCAGAGCTCCTGTATTCTGTGGGGGCTCCCCTTAATTCAATTATCAGAGAGATGGCATATCCTTAGTGTGGCCAGCAAAAGGCAGATAGGCCTGGGAACACAGCTGTGACTCAAGTCTCATCTCCTGTCGGGGGTAGCTGGTGGGCAGAATTCAGTTCCTTAAGCCAGGTTTCAGATAAAATGTCACTTTTTGTTACCCAGTTTAAGTCAAGACAATGTTTACATATGCAGCTAGAATGCTGATTCTAAGTTTAAAACTATGACATTTAAACAATTGCAACCTATGTGACACTCAAAGTAGGTCACTCATTTCTTTTAAACATTTAGATTTTTAGTGTCTTTCAGTCCAGATTTACTTAAACTGCTGAAATCCACAGCTCAGCCAGTCTTGTTATAAACCTTCAAGTCACTTCAGAATATAACTTTACATTGGATCCACCTCTCAGTAAGTCTTTCTTTGGCTTGCCTTGGGTTCATTTATTCAGTTTTACACAAAAAAAAATAAAATCTGGTGGTTTTAAAACGCCGGCTTTCTGATAGTGGTGAGTACTGGTAATGCACCCATTTTTGGGATTTAAGAAAATGAATTCCCAACAGTTATGGGTTTGCTTTTGGCAATCAGCATTGCCATTCCCAATGGTTTCAGACTACTGTGTGGGTAGTCCAATGGTAGTTTTAGGCAGTGTCCTTCTGTGCCCATAACATCGGCAAAAATGAGTGGCAGCCTATTCTTCATGCATTTCCCTGTGCATTTTCTGGGAAGCTCTGGCCATCATGATGTTTTCCATGTCAGTACTGCACAGTTTTGAGGTAGGGCTTGGATGCGTGGATAAAAACATCCCACAAGATAGGTGCTATTTGTTGGCGCACCTTTTGGCGCACATTTATTACAGGCGCAGAGACGCTACCGCCTGCTTTCTTGTGGCGGTCGTGTTTGTGCCTGTGCGCTGGTTTGACCGTGCGCTTTTTTGCCCTATTCGATTCCATGAATACGTGTTGTAGGCGAGCGTGTGGGCGTTCTGCGCACTTGCACCCTGTACTTCCCCCGTGACGCCCACATTTTGGCAAGTTGTTCCCCATTCCGAGTGTTACGCCCCGTGTTCCGCCTACTTTTGTTGTGTGCGCCGCGCTATGTGCGATTTTCGCTGTGGCCTGTGCGATTTTCGCTGTGACCTGGCGCACGCCGTTAGATGGCCTGTGCGCCAACGTGCGCCGCACACTTTTTTAGCGCACATCCGATGGTTTTCTCGCGCACGGCCTTCCATGAATCGATTTGCACTGCTTTTCGTGCGATTTTCACACTTGCACTGCGATTTTCGCTATTCCACTGCGAATCGCACGTTTTTGCCCACTTGCGCCGCGCTAATTATTCCATGAATCGGCCTGTCATTCTCGTGTATATTTTTCTGAGCAGCAAACAGATTTGTATATGAGAGATCTGGAAGTGCAAGTTCACAAATCACTGGATGATTATACAGCTAACAAATATGGCCTCAGCATTGTGGCCCTTCCCAAAAAGAAACTGCACGAGGGTTTATTTTATACAATGATATATGCTACTTGATAACGCTGTATAATAAATGTCGGTATTTGTGCTACAAAATGAGGTAGCACCTCAATTACTATATAGAAGTGGCTTCATTTGAATAAATGGCTCAACTTTGTTGTGGCTAAAATCCTTTCTCTCTACTGGGCCTCAGTCGGTGTCTCAGTCTCTATACAAGGCCAGAGAAATCTCTGTAGGATGGGTTATCCCACGGGACTCTGCCTTGTCGTATGAGAAGGCAATCTGGTTTACGCCATAAGCACAACACAGAAACTCCACTGCTGGATTTAAAAATCCAGATGGATAAGATCAGTGACTCTGGCATTCTAGCCATCCTTCTCCTACTATAGCTCTCAGCTGCGTTTGATCTAGTAGACCAAAACACTAGCTGCCAAAACCTCAGCCAACACTTCCATTTCTCCCCTCAAGCCACCCCATGGATCAAATATTTCTTCAGTGGCTGCACCACAGTAGTTTCCATTGGTGAATCACCAGCCAACCCCATCCCTGCTCCACAAAACCGCTATTTCATCTCCTCTACACACGGGAGATCATCGATACTAACTTTGCAGATGATACCCAAATACTCATCCGTGTTACGGGCGATCACACCTGTGACAATGCCACAATCAACACAGTGTACGGGACAATCAAAACTGAATGGCCTCCCACAATTTTTGCTTTAATGGTGATAAAACTGAGCTCCTCATTGTTGGCTCCCCTTATCGGCTCAAACACCTGGATGCTTCTTTTTCTTCCTTCTGCATCGATGGCATGACCATCCTCGTCCTGAAACAACTTTGGGGGTCCACCTTGAAGCAGACTTATCCATGACCAGGCATGTCAATGACCTACCATTGTCTCCTGCCTACACTGCCAGGCTCATCTCTCTGAGTAAGTGATTCCTATCTCTGAGCAACTGCCTCACACTTGCACGAACACTTATTCTTACAAAAATGGATTACTGAAATGTCTTACTTATGGACACCACCGCTGCCAATATGTTCTAACTTCAATTACTACAAAATAAGGCACTTTGTGCTGCCCTTGGACTGAAACGATCGGATAGCATCACACCAACCAGATTCGAGACTCATTTCCTCCCTATCAAAGGGCGTGTGGACTTTTAAACGTTGTCTACCACGCACCGATGTATCTATAAGGAGACACCCCTCTACCTCAACAATTGTATTACTCAAAATGTCCCTGTGCAAGTGCCAAGATCCAATGCTAGCACTTTGTTGGTCACCCACTGCTTCAAGACCAAAAGAGCAAGTGTTGTCAGCTTCTGCGTCACGGCTCCGTCTCTCTGAAACTCTTTGCCTGCACCCATCAGAAACAAACAATTCTACACTTCCTTCAAAATGCTAGTAAAAACCTGGCTGTTTGATAAACATGAATAACACCTGAATTCTGTTTCTATCACTACCAATGCTTTGCGGCCTAGTGTACCTTTTCTTATTTATTGTACCAAAAGCTGGGGTACCCCAGGGTCTGAGTGTTACAAAAATGTAAAAAATAAAAAAATAAAAATAAATTAATATCCTACTTAATATATACATGCAACCTTTAATGTCTATCATCCAACCTTTTTTATTTTTCTATTGATATGCAGACAACACACAGTTGGTTTTCTGGGTCGATCAAGACCTCACTTTATCTGCCACACAGATTAGGAACTGTATATCTGCTATCGATAAATGGATGAATCAGAACTGACTCAAATTAAATGGGGACAAGACTGAAGTTTTGATTTGTTGGTACTCCGGCATCAAAAGACATTTGGACCATGGACTGTTGGCCACTGGAACTTGGCCCTCTACCGACACTAGTGAAGTTGGTAAAAAATATAGTTATAAAAATAGCTGAGTCCCCGTCCATGACATTTCAGGTCAGCGCCAGATTAGCACAGGCCACATCAAACTGAAATCACTACGAAAAATGTGTCCTTTTCTAACCCAGGAACTTTGTGCCCTGTTGATCTCTCTATTTTAGGGTAATAGACTACTGCAATGCGACAATGCTGGCACAGTCTAAACATCATATCAAGTGAATCGGCTGCAAGTCCGACAGAACTCGACTGTCAGATTGGTAACTAATTCACCTAAGTCTGCTCATACCTCTGCCCTGATTAGAAAACTACACTGGCTCCCAGTAGACTGCAGAATTATGTTCAAGACCCTGTGCCTGGTGCACCGGGCCTATTACGACAAAGGCACTTTATTCCTTTAGGAAAGGCTCTGCAAATATACTACACCTAGAGTATTGCGCTCAACGGACAATCTGCTTTTGTCTATTCCTCGATTCCTAAAGTGTATGGTGGGTGGTCGGACCTTTTCGGTGGCTGCACCAAAACTCTGGACCAGACAGCTGCCTCTTCATGCAACCGAATGAAACGTTTCTGTTTCCACCTAGTGATTAGCTATGTAGTCCTATTTTGTATGATTCTAACTATCTACCTCTTAAGTTGTTTATTGCTTTGCTCTTTGTTTAGTGCCAGGATATCCTTTTGGTCACAGTTCCTCTCTTTAAGTGTCTTTACCATACGATACCATACCATACCATAAAGCGTATATGTACATTCAGCACTCCATTTGCACAGCTGGAGGGAGACATATCCTAGAATTATGTATTTACGAAAGTACAAACTGTGATTAAGCCAGGGGGCTGTGCCGCCCACAGGAAGACCTTAGAGGCCTCACAGCGAGTGGGGATGTCCACAAGACGGGAGACCACTGACCTGGAAAGTAATGGCAGCACGGGACAGGGGGGGAGAGAATGCAAGGGGAGAGAGCATGGGAACATCTAGGTGTAGGGTGCAATCCTGGGAGGAAGGGTGGGATGGGGTCAAGGGCCAAATAAAAGGGAAACAGCAGGGGGGAGTAGCCCCATTTTATCCATATTCTGCGAGCAGGGTGGATGAGGACGGACTTGGATAAAGGTATGCAGGCCAAGAAAGGCGGGGGCAGTGGCCAATGCTGATGATGACTCACCGGACTGGGCTTCATGAGCCTGGTCCCACTCCTCATGGGAGGCTTTATCCACTAGCCCTAACAGCCATTTTGCATCACCCTCTGGCCTTGGCCCCCTGGGTCAACCTCCAATCCTCGTTGGTCAACCCAACACACCCAGCCCCTCCCCGGCTTTAGTGTTGATCGCTCCATTGTTATCCTCTTCCCATTCTCTCCATTCCTTCCATTCTGAGTCTTTCTACCTCGAGCGCATCAGTAGCTTAAGACCCACCCTTGACCATCCTTCCATTGCGTGCAGCTGATCATGTTGCCTCCAGCGTCTGCATGGTGACACCAAACTTGCTGGCATTGAGTAAACTCTATTATTATTCCCAGATCCCCTTACTAGGTGTGTTTTCCTCAGGGCAAACGTGCTGCTCGAGTATAAGGGTGTGGCCAGTGAGACTTAAGATAGGGATGCACTGGGTGCCTTTGTACTGCACTGTTGCTTACAGCCTTCCCCCTTCTCCATGCTTTCACTCGGTTCCCGGACATCCCCATCCCACCCCATTGCACTCACGTAATAGGCACTACCCCGTCCTGTGGTATAGTGTCGCCATTCCTACAATCCCACTCAAGCCCCCTGCATCTGTATTGAATTTAGAGGAATTTTGAGGGGAGTCAATGTTTTGAATTTAGAGGAATTTTGAGGGTAGCCAATGTATAGAATTTAGATACATTTTGAGGATAGCCAATACATTAAATTTAGCGGAAGGTGATACAACTGTCCACAAACCCACTAACTCTCAAGTATTCTGCTTACTCACCTTAAAACACAGAACAAAATATGCCATACCTCTACCACAGCTAAATATTAAACCACCACAAACTACAAAAAACTGCACACACCACACAACACCGAACAGGAAACAAATCCAACCACATGCAAATCTCTAACCACATACACTCACACACCAAGCACCACATAACGACTACGTACCAAAAACAAGCCAGCACACAGTGACAGTTTTTTCCCGAACTGAAGCTACCAACAGCAAATCATAGCTCTCTTGTGCTTTTCCCTCTTAATCCCACTAACAAAGCCCACCCAGACCTCCTTCCTTTTCAGATCCGCCAGGGCGCCAGGAGACCACAGAAGTGGCAGCTATGCACAGTGTAAGCTCCAATAACATAACATAACATAGCCAGTCCGATAGCACCGCGAGTAGAACGCTCGCTTTGTCATCCATTCAGTGCCTGCCATGCAGGTTTGAATCCCGACATGGCCAAACTCAGCCTTTCATCCTTCCAAGGTCGATAAATGAGCACCACGCACTGTGTGTAATAATAAGCAGCGCTCATATTCCTGAGGGTTCGCAGCACTATGTAAATGCTAAATTATTATTATTATTATTATAGCATAACAACATAATATCTGAGTGGGCCTGCTGCCTGCAGCCAGGCCCAAATCTATGCATTTCTTGGCAGGGCCTGATGAGAGAAAGGAACCATGTTACAATATGATTCTGCTTCTTGGCTCTGTCTGCTGAAGCTACCCCTACATGTGGGCCATGCAGCTATGCAGAGCCTCAGGGCGTTCGGAAGGGCTGTGGCCGGGTCAGCGCCTGCCCTCTCACCCACGCTTAGGACTTACCTGACAGGGGAGAATCTGTGATCAGAAAGGCAGATCTCAAAGGGGAGGCGCATCCGTGGCATTTCAGATGTACTGACCACTGTAATGTGCCCGAAGAGGGGACCCCTGTTGTCCCAAAAGGAAAAAGTGTTTTTTCAAGATCACATTAATAAGGTTAGATTGAGAAATGTAACTCATAGCTTCAATGTTAGAAGCAGTTAACTCTCTCCTTCACATCGGCCCCAAACACTTAAAGACTCCTGTGACATGCAATCTTTAACACCCATCACCATTTCAATTGCCTCGAAATGTCTGCATAGGAATGCAGTTGCCAACAATGAAAAGCTTCACATTAGTAATTGCCAGACCTTTGGGAAATGTGCATCTGCTGGCACTCTTTAATGCCTACTAGTGTGAAAGCCTGTTTACACGTCCAAAGTGCATTTCCTAAGGCAACAGCTCCCTCTAGCGGTGACAACAGGTGAAGCTACTGCATTGGACAAACATACAGGGACAACATACATCTAGCCTTTTATTATATTGTTGGATGTCCTGTCTGGTCCTGCCACAGCTCTGTCGGCAGCCAAATCAAGTCACCCTAACCCAAAATTTCAGCAGAGGCACAAGGCTGCCATAAGGGCTGGGGATGGGTCAGTGCCTGCCTTCTCACCCTCGCTTAGTACTTACCTGGCAGTGGATAATATGGGATCGAAAAGGCAACCCTCCTAGGGTGAGGCTCAAACGTTGTTTATTGTTTCCTTGTTAGGCGCTTATACAGCAAGTAAAATACCGTTTCAAAGCGCCCAAAGGGCGAAGGGAGGGAACAGGGGAGTGAAACACATTACAAAACACAATATTTAAAAGCAAGGAAAAAGGACGAACCTACTATGCCTTGTGAGTATGCAGCACGTGAAACTGCAGCAAGGAAGAGGGCAGAGGGGGTAAGTTCAGGGGAGTCCGAGCTCATGGGTGAGCCACAGATGAAGTGCTAGGATTGTTGAGTGCTACATGGTCTGAAGCTGCGTTATTTGTAAATGCAAACCTCCAGGGTGGAGGGTGTGCCAATGCAATTGCTGAGGGTAGACAGGAGCTGGGCCTATTGGGTGTGGGAGGTCAGGGTCCCCGAGGATGCATAAAGGCCCCGGGCACCAAACACAGCAACTGTGGGATTAGCAGAGGAGAGAGTAAGAGAAGGAGGAAGTCTTAAGAAGCTTCCGGAATTTAAGTAAATCCTTTTCAAGGCGCAGCGGGAGGGTGAGGCTGTTCCATAGGAGGGAGCCAGCTGATGAAAGCGAACAACCACCTACCTTCTGTTTAGCAAAACACTTTACACCCTTCCCAGGTGCAGACCCCTGTGGTGTCACCAATTGCATGATCCATGTCATCCCAAATGGGAAAATGGTTGTTGGCAAGACCACATTAGGGAGGTTAGATGTTGATTTGCAAGGATTTTCAGAAAGAGAAGGCCCAGCATGTGTTATCCTGTTAGGTTTGTGTGATGCCCTACTTTGCAAGCACTGTGCTATGGGCATGGGGCCCACGCTGGGAGTGCGCGTTCCTTTTACTAGGGAGCAACATGTTTTGTGTTTAGCGGACATCACATGACAAGAACATTGTCATTCCGAGCCAAAGTGCGCAATGGAGTAAATGCTTAATGTCTTTTATTGACACAAATAAATAAATAAACGAAAATGAAAAAAAGAAGAAAATGCACAGAATGCTAGAAAATATGCTACAGGAGAGTTAAGGTTAGCTGGGTGGTCACTGGTTAAAGGAATTTGTAGGTACACATGATTTCCTCAGATAGCTCAGTGGCTGAATCAGCAGGGCTGTAAATATTTGCCCGAGATATGCTAAAGCGGCTTTGTGTGCCGCAGGAGCCCACACCAATCAGGTAGTGTTTGCAGGGGGGAGTTCTCCTCTCAAGAATCTTTTTCAAATAATGGGTGAAAATGGTGCATGTTAGAGCACACTTTTTAGAAAAATTGTGTAAAAGCCAAACAGTTTGCAATTGGGTTTTGTAGGGTAACTCATGAAAAAAATGCTATACATGCAAGTCACAAACAGTGCACAGGAGCATTTCTCCAACACAATTTCATGATGCCTTTTCCCACAGTATGTGCCAGAATAAAACATTTTCACATTGGCTGTGCCCATACATTTCCATTCCGACTGCACCATTATTCCCTATTATTCCCATATAAGAACATACTTATGTTTGCTTTGTGCATAAAGCCAATAATGATACTATAGGAAAACATGTCCATGTTTGTTCTGCCAATATATGGCAGTATCCACACGTACAAATATACTGCAGTGTTCTTTACCATTAAAAATGCATGCCAAAGTATGAAAACATGTCCAAACTGGCTTTACTAAAATGCCAGTCGAGCCATAATAACACTTATCATGCTTGCTTTATCAAAGATGCCCAATACAAAATGTCATACCACAATAAGAAATAACTAGACTGGCTGCATTGGAATGCCAGTCTAGCTACATAATAACAATTATGCTTGTTTTACCAAAGATGCCTAATACAAAATGTCATGCCACACTAAGCATAATACCACTGATTCTGCTTGCTTTATCAGAGATGCCCAATACAAAATGTCATGCCTCAGTAAGAAATAGCTAGACTGGTTGCATAACAAATTGCCAGTTTTGCTTAGTAATAACACTTATCATGCTTGCTTGACCAAAGATGCCCAATACAAAATGTCATACCACAATAGGAAATGGCTAGACTGGCTGCATTGGAATGCCAGTCTAGCTACATATTAACACTTATCATGCTTGCTTTATCAGAGATGCCCAATACAAAATGTCATGCCCCAGTAAGAAATAGCTAGACTGGTTTGATATGCTTGTTTTACCAAAGATGCCTAATACAAAATGTCATGCCACACTAAGCATAATACCACTGATTCTGCTTGCTTTATTAGATATGCCCAATACAAAATGTCATGCCTCAGTAAGAAATAGCTAGACTGGTTGCATAACAAATTGCCAGTCTTGCTACGAAATAACACTTATCATGTTTGCTTTACCAAAGATGCCCAATACAAAATGTTATACCACAATGGGAAATGGCTAGACTGGCTGCATTGAAATGCCAGTCTAGCTACATATTAACACTTATCATGCATGCTTTATCAGAGATGCCCAATACAAAATGTAATGCCTCAGTACCTCATGGGGGTTTGGGGTCAGGCTTGACAATACATATGATGCGCTAGGAATCCCTGCAGACTCAGCTGGCAATCTTTACTGGGCATACCCAGTAAAAATGCCATGCCTGCCACCTGGGCCCCAGTGGTGCACACAATGAATGTGATTGTGTGTATGCGAGGCACTGGAGGGCACTGGGGTAAGGTATGTATTTTCTTACTGGACATCTATCATGGATGCCTAGTAAAACAAATGACACGCCTGTACCCTGGGCCCCAAGCTCCTCACACATGCACACAATCAATATGGGTATGTGTGTATGCCAGGCACTGGAGGTCCAGGGGGGCCAGGATGTATTTTTTACTGGACATCTATCATAGATGCCCAGTAAAAAAAAGACAGCCTGTCCCCTGGGTCCCGAGCTCCTCACACATGCACACAATCAATGTGCTTATGTGTGTATGCCAGGCACTGGGGGTGCAGGGGGCGGGGATGGTACTTTTTTACTGGACATCTATCATAGAAACTCGCCTGTCCCCTGTGCCCCACATGATGTTTTTTATGAGACAGCTATTATCCCTGTACAATGGGCCCTGCAGCACCTCAGACGGAGAGCTGATGTTGGCCGGAGGGGACGGGGGTTGTGCAACAAAGGCATTTTTAAATGCCTTTGTTGTCATGCATGTCTGTATGTGCAGGAGCGCCCCCTTGCACATATAGACATGCAGGTCCCCAGTCAGCACTTCCAAAGCGCCATGCGAGGCTGGGGAAGCAAACGCCCCCAGCCTTGCAGGGCTCATTAAGCTTGCATGGCTAGGAAAAAGTATTTCCCTTTGACAGTTAAGAGCACTCCCTCAGCTGAAAAAAACAGCTGAGGGAGTGCTCGTATTTCACTGGGCTGGCTCCTCCATAACGCGTGAGAGGGGGTCAAGACCCGGTAGGTCGTCGCCCCCTCGCCCATTATGGGCAACCCGTCCCTGCAGCTTGGTCTGTTCATGGGCTAGATCACAGGGCTAAGAAAACAGCAACAACATCAAACGTCCAGACAGATTCCCAATGGCTCAGAAAAAGGGCATAAAGTTGGGGCCTGTTGTTAGGGAATGTGTTGAGCCGCTCATGTGTAGGACGGAAGGCATTTGGCTAGTAACTGTAGTGCATAGGCCTTTCAAATGCGTGAGGGAGTTTCAAGTGCCCAAGGCGAGTTGGGTCCAAAAAGGAGATCTTAGCGCTATGCAAGTGGCACAGGAAGGGTTGGAGAAAATGAAAATTATCTAGAACTGTTCCCAGTGGTAGCAGCATTTCACACATGGAATCCAGGACTGACAAACAGTGTATGCGATTAACAACCAGACTGCAAATTTCCCGATAACAATGCGTTGTATCAGTCACTTTGTCAGTGTGGGACTTTGTCTAAACAATGAGCTGGGGGTGAGGCACATGCCGGGTTTACAGAACACAGCTGCCAACCAACACACTTTCACGTTCACACATCGAGAGGTTCAGGCGGGCATGTCCTCATGCAGAGGAGGCAATTACACTGTTTGACGTGCGGCTCAGTGCACTGGTGGAGTGGATGAAAGGGTGAAGGGGTTAGTGGAGCAGGCACTGGCAGATGGGACAAAGAAGAAGTACAGGACATGTATCCATGTGTTCTGGGCGATATGTCCAGAGCTGGGACAGAGTATGGACACTAAGATCACGCGTTTTGTGCTCTGGGTAAAAGACTATGAAATAAAAAATGTGGCTGGCTGAGTACTTGGCAGGTGTAGCATTTTTAGAGAAGTTAGGAGACCCAACTAGAAGCTCCACAGTCAGGGCCACATTGAAAGGTTGCAACTGGGGGAGGACACAGATTCCACACAACAGACTGCCAATAGCTTTAAGGGTACTGAGGCAGCTGATTGGCCCGTTGGGCGTGACCTGCAAATCACTGAATGAAGGGGAGCTATTCATGGCAGCTTTCAGAATAGCTTTCTTTGGGGCATTTAGGATCAGCAAACTAATTGCCCAGTCCAGAATGGACACCAGCAGCAGGGCGTTAATGAGCAAGGACATAACAATATATAGGACGCACATAAGTATTCTGATCAAGTGGTTAAAACGGACCAGGATGGAGAGGACAAAAAGTCTCATTGGGAATACTAGGCGAGGAAGATTATAGCCCATATCGCAGTGGGGACATACATGTTGGTCAGACCGGAAGTGCAAGGATATTTATTCCTACATCAGGATGGGACATCTTTGATGCAGTTTCAATTTAGTAGGGTGCTGGCCATGTCATTCGCCAAAATGTGTTTGGAATGGGAGAGATACACTCTGCACACATTTTATTTAGAATAAGGGCAGCAACCATGGCTTATGGAGAGGGGCTTGAGGAGCAGAGAATAATGCAAATGGGAAGGTGGACATCGTATCTATTCCAGATTTACATTCAGTCAGGAGTCCTCCAATGGAGAGGGAACGATGTTATAATGCAAAGGATAAAGGAGGAGTCAGTTATTAGATGATAAATCAAACACAAGTGGCGTGATATCATGGTCTGAATTGATTCCAAGGCTGGAATGGAAGGTTGCTTACTCACATACAACAGAGGAGGGGTCACAGAGGCGTTTAAATGCAGGCATGGGAAAATTCTTGAGAGCCATGCGCTTCGGGTGGGTCAGGCACAACTTAATTACCCTAAGGATGCCAGGATATCTTTCCCCAGACAAGGTTCATCTGTCTAAGGAGGGGATGGTTCTAATGAGAATGAACATCAGGGACATTTTGGAGGGGTATGGGTACAAGTGAAAATTGGAATGCAAGGAGGGGGTCCAGCAGCACCTGATCAGGGCGGAGGGGCTGCAAAGAGAAGTACAAAGAAGAGGGTAGAGAGCAAAAAGCAAACAAGGAATTCATTGAGGATTTAGGGTGGGCAGACACCCAGAAATGTTGTACAAACAAATAATAAAGAGTTGTTTATGATTCCTGGCTGGCTGGTTGTGTCGAAGGCGCATCGGGTGGGGGGTACTGGTTAGGGGCAAGGTGGATCTGAGTGGGGGAACTCGACGGCTGGGATTGCCGCATGAGAGTCTTGGCGAGGTTACCTTGTGTGTCCAAAGAGCAAAAGTGCTGTAATGGTCAAAGGGTGCAGCAGTCTTGGAGGTCAGGGTGGAAGGAGCAGTACACCACCCCAGGGTACACGGCCTTGTGGAGGCATGGGGCGGAAGTGGCCAATGGTAGGCATCCGATAGGGGGAAGTCTTGCCGTTGCTAGTTTGTTAAGGGAACTCTGGCTATCGTAAAGGTTAACACAGGGGAGGCTGGCCATGGGGAAAGTAGGGGGATTGCCCACCATAGCCACTGGGGGGTTCCCATTGCCAAAGGGCAAAGGTAGACAACTACGAGCAACTACAAAGAGTGGGGAGTCAAAGCCAGTTGGGCATAAGCATTGGGGGATGACATAGCAGGTCGACAACAGCAAGGTGACTAGGGTATGATAGGGAGGCAGGTGCAATCAGGACGACACAGTGCATCAATGGATACAAGCTCAGTGTACTGCATCTGCGATCATCAGTACTGATCACCTGTAAGCTAACTCTCGCCAAAAAAGCATCTGCGGCACGTGGCCATCCACTAAAATGGTATGGCTATGGAATTATTGGGGGTATCTGTGGGGTATTGTACAAAAGGACAGAATACCAAAAGTTCGACTCCCAAAAGTCTGAGCCCCAATTTTCTGCATATATATGAAGTGTATACAAAAATGTATAGGGGTAAAGTGGGAGGGTTGTGGGGGTCTCCCCCCACATATATATTTGCAGACATTTAAAAAAAAAATTGAACTTTTGGGAGCCGAACCTTTGTGTTCGGTAAAATCACGCAGATCCATCTGTGGGATGGTGGGTGGAAGGGAAAGGTGTGAAGTGAATGGTTGGGGGTGCAGGTGATAGAAATTATTTGTTAAACACCTGAGCATGTGGCATGGAGGATGAGGGGGCAAAGGAATCCATTTTCCCATGGAGACCTCCATCCCAGAGCTCATCTCCAGGGCAGCAATTACAGGCTGCTGATGTTAATCTCGTTATGCAAATGTACCATGACTTGCTTGCAAGACCCAATTGACCCCTAAATGAGCAATAAAAACAAACAAAATGAAAACCAAACTGTGTCTAGCAGTGATTGCTTGAGCCCTCGCAAAGGAATCACCATAATATGTGACAACAGTCTAATCCAGCTCCACTAACGCCAAGGATCCAACCCCAGTTTATCCTTTTTCACGAACATCGGGACTTCAGGAGCTCTGTCCCACAGGAGCCCTGGAACGGCTGCAGGAAGAACAACACACCATTAATTCAACATCAAGATCAGCGCAGGGGTCCTAATTTCCCTACAAGCTCCTACCTTTCCCTGTACTCAATCTAGTAGTAACCATGGTTACCAAAGACTGTCTATCTAATAAAAACATTGCAGGGTCAAAAGTACCTCATGCGTTAGGCACTGTATAAACAGTATGGACGTTTTTACAGTTTGTACAATGGCAAGAATTAGCATAGAATGTGTTTGAACACAAACGTATGTACATACTGTAAACATTAAAACGTGCAGTAACACATTTAGGGTGGAAACATTGTGTACATGTGCACATGCTTTGAAAAGGTATTCCTACATCCTGTAAGCTTTGAAAGGAGAAGTTCTGCTTATCTGTGCCAAAGTACATTACTGCATCCTGTTAGTCATATAACTTGAGGCATTTTTGAATGCATTAATTAGTCAAAAACCCACCGAAGTTATGATAGCTTAAGCATTTTGGAATGCAGGTTGGTTAATCTTTAACACCACTTGGACTGTGCGATGGAAAAGGGGGAGGCTTTCAGGAAGGGAGCGTGAAGATTCCAAAGACATGTCCGATGTTACACTCACACCTGCAGTTGGGGTACAACCAGGCGTGGACTGGCCTGTAGGACAACAGGGCAACGCCCGAACCAAAAACACACAATGCTAGTGTGGGCCCGTGTTTTGAGTCAAAGTGGGACACTTATAAGTTACTTCAATGTGCGGCTAGCATTACTGAATAAATATTCTTTAAAATGCACAATTTGAATCACATTTGATCAAAACCCTCCCCCTTGTGTACTCCTCAAACAGTCTGTCACAAAAGGAATGAATTGCCATTTGCAACTGTGGGCCACTTTTCCATTGGTGCCCGAGCCCTGTGTAAAACCAGGTGTAGTGAACAGCATATTTTCTTCAGTTAAACGTATTGACCCGTTTCTTAGCATGACAAACACAAACTTTCCTAAAAATATACACTGCCCGTATTCTTTAACATGTTTCCAAAACTTAAATCATGTAAAATAATTTTGGACAAGTTGTTCGACTTTCAAAATAAGAACGTGAGCAAACTAAAGCGTCCCATATCCAATTGCCTGATCCATAATATGCAGCAAGGTGCACGAACTGCCACTTTACCACTGACTTTAGAAATGAGCCAAAGATGTGTTTTAGTTTGCAAAGGCCCATACAACAACTACACCATATGCGCTCACGCCACACAAACACGCGTCCTGTAACTTGCACATAAACCAAATGCACACAATCCACAAAAAAGAGTGAGATGCAACAGGTAGAACTTACCCTTTGTGTGCATAATGTATCCCGCGTGTGTAACACTTATGCATGCTTAAACTGCGAGTAAGAGAAACATAGTGAACGGAGTAATGATCAAAGTTGCATATTTACCCCATTTGCTGAAGATTAACCACACGTTAGTGAAAGAGGGGTGCTCAGTCACATGTTTATGATATGTAGAGGTTTTGTTCATGCGTACCTGTCGATGTGTGCACTTCAAGGACATAGTGGTTTTGGTGTAGCAGTTGTCACAAGTGATGAACTCATTTTATAGCCTTAGCAGTCTTTGTGTAATGCGAAAGTCCTATTCGAGTGGACGGCAGCCGAAGGTTCTAGGCAGCACTTGCACTTCGGGAGAACTGCAGAGCTTGAGAAAGATGGCGGTGCCTGTTTCAGTGTCCCTACAGCCCGGACACCTGCACTTGCCTTTGCGCCTGCCACCAGTTGGCCGCACGTCTTATTTATTGTATTTATTTGCTGCTATCCTATGTACTGCACTCCTCCCTCCCCCTCGCACTTTCCCCTCCTCCCCCCTCCCCTGCACTTCCGTGATCTCAATGTCACCTGTCCTAGCAAGATCCTTGTCACTGTCTTCCCTCTGTTTCCCTTCCCTAGACACGCCTTGAAACACTTGAAACACTTGTGTATAGGCTCGTTATAAATGCCATATCATATCAGCGTAGCTATAGCCAGGGGAGTTGCTAGGTCTGGAAAAAGACCCGGGGCTAAGCTGATGTCAGAACTGTTGGGACTGGGGGCTAGCTAGTCTTTTGGCTGTAGCTCCTGAGATTCTATCCGGGGCTACAACCAAAAGATCAGGGGCTATAGCCCCCTTGGCCCCCCCCTAGCAACGCCCCTGGCTATAGCACTTAAGGTTAAATGATTGAATCGAGACGCAAGCTGACAGGTTATGTAGAGGTTAGACAGAACATGCAAAAGCATGGAGCACTGACTTGACACCAACAGGGCGTCTCGATGGGTGGATTAAAAAAAAAGATTATTTGGACATCATTAAGTGAGCACTCACATTTAAACAATTTTTTCACGCGTTACCAGGATTTTTCAATTAATATTTCAATATATATTTGGTGCCAGGTGAATAAAAAAATGAGTCACAGTATTTGGGGTCTTCGAACCCTGTCGGTTGAAGGTGAGCACATTATTTGTAACTTTCATTATTAACCTGCACGTGACAGAATGGAATGAACCGTGTCCCATGATCACGGAAATCTCTTGCCATCACAGTGTACAAAGGGTGCAAACACTGAGAGCACTTTGGCAGCAGGGTAGCCATTTTATCCTTTTCATCCCCCCATCCAATGTAAAAAAAAGTTTAGGAGAAAAGTTGGTTATGGCAGAAGGAGTGAAAGCAGAGAGGGTGGGCAACTCAGGCTTCCAGTGTAGGACCATCTAAAGGAATTAACACAGGACACATATTTCAGAAAAAAAAGGATGCGCTATAAAATATTAAAGAAACTAGAGCTAAGTGAATGGAGGGTGTATGGCTTTGTAAAGGTTCATTGATAAACAAAGGAATCCCCCTGCCGTTGAGGACCAATCAGAAGACGTTAGACGAATAGAAGCAACAAACCAATTTGAGCTTAAGTAGCACCCCAACCACATTAGTGGAATTTGGGGGGATACGAACAGTGCAAATAACAGCATTTTTAAAAGCAGATCAAATAAAGAAACAGAACCCCATGATTGAAAATAAATGAAGAACAGCGTGAGGGTGTAAGCAAACAATGGAAATTCATCAAGGATAGGAAGGATAATGAGGGTTTAACCAAATGTTTCAATCCAGAAAAGCAAGACAAGCAGCACCTCAACAGGGTGCAGCACCCTCAATTGAAACCCCTTCCAAATCAAATGCTACATCTCTAAATTACGAAAATCATCGAGTGAAATGACACATTTTAGAAGACTACAAACTATTACATATGAACACTTTCCAGTCTGTCAGTACACCAGGATGTGCAGAAGGAAGAGAAAGAGGTGCTCTTGTAGGAGCAAGCAGGGCTGATATACACATCCACATGGAAGCCCGGCACACACTGGCAAAGGGCATTCAAGAAAAGAGGAATTTAATGATCTTTATATATCTTAGCAGAAGGTAAAATTGAAGCATGTCTTTGCCACTGAACAATGCCAAACAACAGTAATTATACCAATGGAAGAACACAAATATTCTCATAATAAAAGAGCCAGCTGCATCCATGGTATTTGAAGCTCTGTGCATGGAGTTTAATGGGGAACATTTTCGCACAAAAATATGTCTTGTAAGACCACTCATATAAATTGGGAACCAACAAAGATGCCAAGATCAACGTTTAACTGGTTCATTAAGTACTCTGTGCCAGGGATCCACTAAAGAGCTTACTGGTAACTTCCTAACAAAAGAAAAGGTAACATGCACAATAAAGCAGCCAGCACGGTCCTCTCTAGCTAAATGCCTTTCGCAGCAGGTGTAGCTGTCAGACTTCCTCGTCTCTGGTGTCAAAGTCCCAGTCTTTAGAACTCCAGAGGTTTCACCACCTCCCTCTGCTTTGGTGTTGCAGGTTCAAAGGGTAACTGAACTCTCTTTTTTTCAGTTCTCTTTAAGTAAAGGGAGGTCACCCACCTCTCATTGTGTGGGTTTTGTAGACTCATCGTGTCCTTTAACCCTGTAATTTGTATGGTTGTATGTGCTGGCTTCCAGGTTCTGATGCACTTGGACTACTAATTCATTTCTGAAAGGTTCCTGAGATGCTGGGACTCTGGTCATGGCTTGCAGGGAGAGCTAGCGATGGACCCTTAAACTGGATGGACAAACCTTAGAGAGCTCACCCCCTCCTCTCTTTATTGACCATACTCCCCCTGATTTTGTTAAATTTTATGCCCACTATCTGGGAATAGCTAGATCTGGCCTTACCTGCCAGAACATTCCCATTCTGGCTGGATAGGCCCTGATCTTCTGCCTCCTAGATGTCCTTCATCATCTCTTGTCCTTTTCTGTACCGCACTTCCCTGATGTTACAATTGGTTTTGTATTACACTCATATTTTGGCATATCACATTTTCCTTATCCAGGGCCCCAATCACTTTTAACTAAATATCTCCTTAACAAGCCTTAGTTTTTGACATTACCACATCCTGCACTGCCACAACATTTCCTGTCTGCCTTAGTTGGTATCACCCCCTCTCTAATAATTCCTAATATTTCTCCCCCTTCCTTTCCACTTATATTGTTATCCAATTTTCTGAAACTACTCCAGATGTTACCTCCTCCTTCCTTTCCTCTTCTACTACTATTTGTCAAGATTTATTACATGGCACAAGCAAGTCAGGGATCTCCTTCCCCTCCAATGAATGTGGCGCACAATAAAAATGCTTTTATTTCTACAATTCAGATCCTTTCTTGAGAAGGGCTCCAACCCGTCTCACATCCTGTGTCACAATTGACTAGTGAGCTGGAAGGACCCAAGTCGGCCCATAAGACTGGGGGTCTCCAAACAGCCCTTTAAGATGAGCAGCAGCACCCTCGAGATAGATGGGGATGCAGATTCGTACTCTTGCATCAAATAATAATGACAACTACATAGTTTGGCAAAGGGAGTCAGTTTAATGATAAGTACAGAAAACGGGGAGTTCAATGAACATCAGCAACCACTCGATCTTCCTTCTCCGTTAAACTCCAATTAATTTGAGAAAAAACAACATCATTTATACCAAAAACTCATCATCATTGACGTGTAATCTTAAAACCTATCTTGCAACTCGATTGGTTATAGCAAGGTAACTTTAATATAGGTACTATATCTGTATATGGTAATGGTGAGAGGGGATTGGATAATAATGTCCGGTGGGGCAACTAAGCCCTTCCTTCAAACTGGCCACTGTAAACGTCACAAAAAGTACAACGTCCCATTTGTTCTACTCTCTATAGGACCCCAGATTACATGGTCCACTATGATTGGGTTGGCATTGAGCCCACACATACTTTTACACTTGCTCTTAGCAGCATGCAGAATAATGAGCCAGGTGCAGGGAGTAAGTCTGCACCCCAGCTTCTCTCCAATTTATGTTACAGCCTTTCATCACCTTAGTGGTCGTGTGTCAATTACTGCCTTGTAGTTTGGCCTTGTGTCTGCCTCTTGGACTGAGAAAGTTAAGGAGGATGGGTACGATAAGGCTCCATGCATAGGTGTGAAAGTCTCATCCCTTTCTGCCTTGCCACGTGCTATTTGCGTCATGACTGCCACCAATAATGGGTCTGGCACCGGTCTAGTTCAATGGGGACTTACCGCTGTAGTCCGACCTTTGCGGGACCAATAAGTCCCCATTGAAAATGCCATTCCCCATTCCCATTTGAGCCTCCATAGGGCTCAATGGGAATGGGGAGGGCGCAAATAACGGTCTGGCATATGTCAAGCCTGTTATTTGCGCCCTGGTCCCTTAACGGGTCCTGTCCACAACGCCAGGTCAGACCAGGCATTAAAGGAGGGACCCGCTAAGGGACCTCGTAGTAGGGCGGTAAAGGATTACTGGCACCGGTCTCCTTACCAGTGCCCGGTATCCCTTACCGCCCAACTTGGAATGAGGCCCAATGTCTCTTATCTGTTTTGCTTCGGATGACGTGTCGTTCCTTGTCAGCAAAAACAAAGTCCTTGGCAACATCTTCACGATCTATCCCTCGAAGGAAAGTTTTACGATCTTCTCTGGTAATTCTGCTGTTGATTATAAAGTTCAATCTGCATTATGATACGATGCAGGAGCATGCTCATCTGTTCAGAGTTTGCTGGGTCTCTAATGAAAGGGAGGACATTAATGCTGGCATGTCTCCCCACAAGTTCTGGAAAGTCTTCAATTAATTGAAAAAATACGTTGCTAGCTAGCCTGCTATCTTCTCGTGGCAGGGACATTTGTCTTGTCCTCGCTGTATTCTGGAAGCAAAAGAAACTGCTCTGCAATCACTGTGAGTAGCCTCCTTATTGTCTTTTCATTTTCAGGATCTTGAAGAAACTCTGTTATGCTTGTGATTCATCCCACCAACAAAGGGTATGACCTCAACACTAACTCAAAATAAATCAGAAAGTCTTTGGTGAGGTCACTATTGCGTGACACCATGAGTAAGTCCAAATATAGTGAAAGAGTCAGGATACCGTCCAATAGAGCTACGTGCTGCACTAGCGTGCCCTCCGCTCGGAAGTAGCCCCACCTTCTCCAATGCGCTAAGCCTGCGTGCACTGTTGACATCACATAGGCAGAGTCACTGTACACCGTTACTTCCTGGTCTGCGTGATTTTCGAGCGCGAGTATCAACACCAATAATTCTGCAGCTTGTGCTGAATAATGTGAGGGTAATCGTGCACTAATGAGTACTCAAAATTCCCCATTTGCTGTGTGCTTCAACACAGCAGCGCCTGTATAACTTTGTCTATCATTTTGATTGATCATCGAAGAACCATCAATGAAAACGATTTCTCCTCCGACCAAGGCATTTTCTTTTACTCTGGGAATCTCATCATAGAATTCTTCATAGTTCGCGCAATCATGTATTGGCACTCCTTCAGTGACTGGCTCTGCTACAAACATAGCTGGGTTCACTATTTTGCATTGAACTGTTTTAATCATTGGATTTGATATGACCACTTCATAAGCAGAAGCTCTCTGAGATGTCAATGTGCCTTTAGGTTTCTCTAAAATGGCAAAAAGTGTGTGCTTGACGAATAACATCATTGGGCATCCCATCACAATGGTTTTAGCCTTCTCTATGGCAAACGCTGTGGCAGCTAAACTTTGTTCAGATGGAAAGTGACCCCTCATCACTGGGACTAAATTCCCACTGTAGTATGCAAGGGGCTTGTACCCCAGCGTGGTTCTCTGTGTGAGTACTGCTGTCATAACACTGCCATTAGTGTATGAAAACAGGTAGAATTCCTCTGCATAATCGGAAATACCTAAAACTGGTGCCGTACAAATGTCCCTTTTTAGTTCAACAAACCCTTCTTCCATGATCTCGGTCCACACGATTTTGTTCTTTCATTGCCTGTGCTTTCTTCAAGTCTTGTAACCAGGGTCTGGTATAGGAATTATACTCAAAGACCAATGCCCTGACCTAGTTACATAATCCGAGAAAACTCTGCATGTGTTTTATTGTGTGTGGTTTGGCTGTCTTTGAAATGGCCTCAGCTCTTTCAGGGGCAACCCTTTTCCACATGTGTTAGATTAGCTGGCCTATGTACAGCACTTCTTGTTGACAATATTGTAACTTCTCCTTGTGAACTTTATATCCTTTCTCAGCCAGTATAGTCAATAGCTGAATAGAATTGTGTCTGCACTTTTCCTCTGTCATGCTGCAAATTAGGATGTCATCCACGTATTGCAAGACAATACTCTGTAGCGTGATATTGTTCAAGTCCATCTGCAGGACCCTTTTGAAAATCGAAGGAGACTCACAGTACCCTTGAGGCAGCCTTGTGCTTTTCAGACAAATTTGTCTGAACATAAACAATGTTAAATGTTGTGAGTCTTTGTGCAATGGGATTGGGAAAAATGCATTTTTCAAGTCATTCACCGTGAAATACCTTGCTTCAACTGGTATATTACATAGAATCGTGGACGGGTTAGCTACTAGAGGGAACTCGTCCTTGACTATCTGGTTCAATGGTCGTAAATCTTTGATTAAATGCCAAAAGCCTTCCTTTGATTGCTTGTCAGGGTACACTGACGTATTACAGTTTGACTCTGATGTCACTAAGATGCCCCGCACCATCATGGCAGAAATTGTCTTAAAAATCCCTTCATCTGCTTCCATAAACATGGGATACTTTCGTGCTTTTGGTAGAATTGCTCCTGGTTTCAATTTAATCTTCACTTCTCCGACTCCTTTCAATAAGCCTACGTAATAGGGGCCTGTTGTCCATACTGAGACTGGCACCTTTGCCATGTCATCCTCAAAATATTCAGGACGGTTTTGTGCCAGCATCATTCTCTGAGGCACTTCTCTTTTGATCATTTTAACCAAATAGATGAGATTAACCTCAACTGTTATCTCATCTCCACTTGTTTGTTCTTCAGATAGTCGTCAGTGACGTTAGTCAATCTGTAACCTTCTCCAATGGCGATTACTGCACACCATTGTTTGCCTTGATCATCACAACTGTCGAGCAGAGCCATTTCTCTTCACACTATGACTGCTTGTATCGTCAAGGGAAACATCCGTTCCTTTTCCTCATGCATAGGTATTCTTGGTCTAAATAAAAACTCATTGGGGGTTCTCATGGTTTTGTCTGCAAGGCCTGGTAGCCATGATATTTATATGCGCACTCCATATTTTTGGTTCCAATGGAATAAATCTCATAGCCGTTTGTCCTACATATGCTCTAATTATTTCGCATATGTTCAAATAATGCATTCCTGGAGTTGAACATACTATGCCCTTCTCTGTGAACGAGATTGTCATGTTTAACCTTGTCATTAGGTCCCGTCCCAATATATTCACTGGGCCAAGCCTTGAATATAGCAGGGGCACATTCATGTCATATTTCCCTATGGAGACTGGAAGTTCTTTTGTAAAAGGAACTTGTTGCTCCTGTGAAGCCCTGAGTATTTATGGCATTGCTGGACAAAGAAAACTTGCCTTCACGTATACACGAGCGTGTTGCACCTGTGCCAACTAAGAAATAATATTCTTTATCCCCTATACAGACATCTACCCTTGGTTCCTGGTGAGGGTTCGGTGTTACTGATAGGATAGAACACATCAGGTCTCCCAGTGAGCTGTCCTAGTCTATATATAGTCTTGTCCCATTATGAGTGAACGGATTTCCCTCGTCCGTCATCACTTGTGGCATTTCTCACCCCTGATTTCAGTATCTGTCCTGTACCTGTTGTTGGTGTGAGTTGCATCAGAGACTGTGCCTGTGGAAAATTTGTCACATTCTGGAGTTGCTGCACCGTATGATTCTGTACAACTCCATTTCCACCCTGCTGCGAGAACGCAGATGGACTCACTACCCCTTCTCTTGTGAGCTGTTCATTTTGCACCATGCCGTGAATTCTAAATGTGCGTGCTAGATGCCGTGTCATTCCACACATCCAACATATTGGCAGTGGTCTGTTCATTTGCCCATTTTGCATACCCTGGTTTCCATTTTGTCTGTCTTCGCTTTTGCTCTATGTCGTCATCAAACTCTCTAGGCTTCCTCGCTTCCTCTCTGACCCTATCTTCTTCATGTTTCCTTGCATCTCTTCATTCATTTGCCCATTGGATTTCCTCATCTCTTCGCCTTTTTATTCTCTTCTCCCATATCTTTTGCTCTTCTTCTTCTATTCTCCTTTGTTCCATTCTTTCTCGATCATCAGCTGTCCTCTGCTTGTGATCGTTTTTTCTCTGTTCTTCTGCCTTGTCCTGTTTTCTGACCTGTTCATCATGATACAGCTCTTTTTTCTGTCTATCCTTTTTCTTAGCCCTTTCGTCTCTTGATTGGTATTCCTTTTCTTTCTCTCTAACTCATCCTGGTCTCCCTTTTGTCTCATATCCTCAATTCCTTTACCACTGAGTTTCAATAAAATCTGACCTCCCATCAATTTGTTCTGTGTAAATGCCATCTCATCAGTCCTATCCTCATCTCCCTTCCATCTCTTTCCCTCTCTTCCCATATCTAGAGATGTACTTGCTTATGCTTGGTCTCCTTTTCCCTTTTCGCGCCTCTCCTTGTCCTTTGGGACTTTGGAGGTAATATCTCCTTTTCTGTCCTTCTCTGGGCTTTCGTCACTACTTTGCTTAGGTGACTCATATGCTGGGTTGCTATATCCTGTGGCTGCTTTAAGTTCCCTCAACGGGTATAATCCTTCGTCTTTACTAGCTTTGTTTTTTGTTTCAAATGGGGAGGGTGGTGCAGAAGGCACTTTACCCCCCTCTGTGCATACATTCACTATCCAATCTAAAGGTGGCTCCTCCACCTTTTCTTGTTGCCACATTTTCCAAAGCTCTAAACTAACTAGGCATGTGTCTAACTTTTTACCTATGTATGTGACATGCAAATATGTCGTCATGTGCTGTAGGATCGTTTTAGATAGCGAGCCACCTGGGTCCATGGCATAAATTTGTTAGCGGTTCCTTTAACCCCCTCTTCACTGTACTATTTAAGCTTAGGTGCATGCTTCGGCAGCTGTTTGCACATGTGCGCCAATGGGGTAATGTCTTCCATGTTTACCCTGTTTAGTTTCTCCTCTATACAACACTTTATTATGCTTTACGTTTCACAACCACTTTCAACAATATGAGCCAGCACCAATCGTCGCAAGCTCCAATCCCGTTTTTTCAAAAAATTTCACTGTTAATTTTGTCAACTACAGCCATCGATACATGCCATGCACCATCACATTACCACAATCGTGCAATTTTCATGCTATTTTTAAACGTTTTTGCCTTGTAATGTAACAAATAAAAAACATGAAACAGAAAAGACAGACTCCGGCCGGCTACACAAATCACTTGCCATCTGCTTCCTCAAATGCATTCTGCCCCTATTTTTATTCCGACATGGAATTCAAGCCCATTTCTTTCAGATTGTCTTTAATCGATCCTGGTCTTCTACGTCATCCTATCAATTCAGGACTTTAAATGAAGGTTTCTTCTAGCGCTCTTTTAAAACCTAGGAAACTGGGCATATACTCTTTACCTCAGTCATTTCCGGTATCTCTCTCTATTGCTCGGCCACCCTCGAGTCAATATTTTCCCATTATATATATACATTATACTCTTACTCTGACCTTATCTTTTTTGTCCCACCTCCCTCCATTACCTTCCCTTACTTGTTTCAAGGCCTATAACTTTTTCCAAAGCATTCAGTCTTTTTCACTCACTGTTCACATTTTTTTCCTCCCCGGACGCTCAGGATCACTACCTTTGTTACCGCCTTTCCGTGGTGCTCGTCCGATCGGCTGCTCATAGAAGTGGGAAGGGGTTCTTGGGGGTAAAGCAAAGGTTCCTTCAGAACTAACCTGCAGGTTTTTCAATTACACTAACCACTATCTACAGGGAGATTCTCATTCTATCAGCCGGATGGCAAAGGTCTTGTGATATTACTGATGACCCGAAGTTGCTTATGTCGACAGTCATTGGGTGTCTTATGTAATTGAACCATCTAATGTCTGCTACCAAGTGAGCTGGATGGACCCCAGCTGGCCCATAAGACTGGAGGTCTCCAAACAGCCCTTTAAGATGAGCAGCAGTGCCCTCGAGATATATGGGGATGCAGATTCGTACACTTGCATCTATAATAATGACAACTCAATAGTTTGGCAAAGGGAGTCTGTTTAATGACAAGTACAGAAAACGGGGAGTTCAATGAACATCAGCAACTGCTCAATCTTCCTTCTCGCTTAAACTCCAATTAATTTCAGAAAAACAACATCATTTATACCAAAATCTCATCATCATTGACGTGTAATCTTAAAAGCCTATCATGCAACTCGATTGGTTATAGGAAGGTAACTTTAATATAGGTACTATATCTGTATATGTTAACAGGGAGAGAGGATTGGATAATAATGTCAGATGGGGCAACTAAGCCCGTCCTTCAAACTGGCCACTGTAAACGTTACAGAAAGTACGATGTCCCATTGGCTCTACTCTCTATATGACCCTAGATTGCATGGTCCGCTATGATTGGGTTGGCATTGAGCCCACACATACTTTTCCACTTGCGCTTAGCAGCATGCAGAATAATGAGCCAGGTGCAGGATGTACGTCTGCACCCCAGCTTCTCTCCAATTTATGTTACAGCCATTCATCACCTTAGTGACCGTGTGTCAATTACTGCCTTGTAGTTTGGCCTTGTGTCTGCCTCTTGGTCTGCGAAAGTTAAGGAGGATGGGTATGATAAGTCTCCATGCGTAGGTGTGAAAGTCTCATCCCTTTCTGCTTGCCTTGCCACGTGACTAGGACACTGTGAAATAGGCCTCATCTTCATGCAATTTCGTGCATTTGATTTACGTCAGTCAGTCGTTTACCATCTGCGGCTTATCTTGACCATGCTGAACAGGAAACTCTTGTTATTCTTCTCTTAAATTGTATGCATTGCTAGTCTTTTCCAGTCTGACAGTACCTTGGCCTCTTTGCATGGTTACCTTCAGCAGGATCTCTTTCCGTCTTTAATTCTTGAATTGTTAGCTGAGGCCCTCTCCTCTTGAGACCTTTAGTAACCTCGATTCGATTTTGCTCATGTGCGTAATGGATTTTCACTCATCTCTGAAGAGTTTTTGAGGTAGATATGTATAGTTGGCGCTTGCGGCAATCTATTTTACCATTAAGCATAAACAAGCTTTCACAATTTCTTTGCTTCTTGCGGTTCCCTGCATATGTACACATTTAAACTGTCTTAATGTTTTCATCGTGCATATGGCATACATTTCTCCATCTTGAAATCAACTGTTTCACCTTAGGCTCAAGATGTCACTTATTCATGGTATTTCGTCTCTTTATCAGCATTCTTAGGCCATTATATTCTAAGTGTGCGTCAGTTCGATTTCTCCTGACGTCACCGGTTTTCTCTTGGTATCTTCTTGGCTTCTTCGGGTATTCCATTCTGACAACCATCCTTTTGTTGTGCCTGTAGATATTAATTTCTCAGTGGTTACCTTACTGTCCAGGTTTGCTGAGGTGTAGGTACTCCAATAGGTGCTGTTCTTCCGATAGGCACTGGGCAGAGCCCAACTGTGCTCTCTGCTGGTGTAACTGCTCTTCATACGTCACATATTTTGGCGTGAACATTCCTGGCACTTCAAAGGGGGTGGCTGGGTTGTGGATGATGCCTGGCACTTCCTCTTCACTAGGAATCAGGCCGGTGTGTATTAATTTGATATTTATTAATTGATTATTCAGGGTGTAATTCATAGAATTTAGCGCACAAGTGGCGCACGCGGCTGGCGCACAGTGTGTGCGTGCGAATCCCTGCTCATTTCCGCGCACAGCGTATTCATGGATTCCAGCTACCAAAACCAGCCGTGGCGCACAGTGGCGCAGCGACCCTGCAGCAGCGCCAGTTACGCCCCCAAGAACGCCTCTCCCGCAGAGAAAAGCCATCAAAATCCCCAATCCAGCGCGAAGGGCTGCGCTAACCCTGTACCAGCACGGCAAGCGGGCTACGTGTATCACTGGGGTGCGCGGGAAGTACCTCACGTCATTTCAGCTGGGCACGTGTATTTCAGGGGTGCGCTTGAAGTTCCACACGCGATTCCATCAGGGTACGTGTACATCAGGGGTGCGCAGGAATTTTCACACGTGAATTCAGCAGGGTACGTGTATATCAGGGGTGCGCGGGAAGTTCCACACGTGAATGTCCTGGCTACGTGTATTTCGGGGTGCGCGGGAAGTTCCACACGCGATATCAGCAGGGTACATGTATTCCAGGGGTGCGCTGGAAATTCCACACGCGAATGTCCTGGCTACGTGTATCTTGGGGTGCGCGGGAAGTTCCACACGCGAATGTCCGGCTACGTGTATTTCGGGGTGCGTGGCAAGTTTCACACGCGAATGTCCTGGGTACGTGTATATTGGGGTGCGTGGGAAGTTTCACACGCGAAATCAGCAGGGTACATGTATATCAGGGGTGCGCGGAAAGTATCACACGTGATTCCATCAAGGTACGTGTACATCAGGGGTGCGCAGGAATTTTCACACGTGAATTCAGCAGGGTACGTGTATATCAGGGGTGCGCGGAAAGTATCACACGCGATTCCATCAGGGTACGTGTACATCAGGGGTGCGCGGGAATGTTCACACGTGAATTCAGCAGGGTACATGTATATCAGGGGTGCGCGGGAAGTTCCACACGCGAATGTCCTGGCTACGTGTATTTCGGGGTGCGCAGGAAGTTCCACACGCGATATCAGCAGGGTACGTGTATTCCAGGGGTGCGCTGGAAGTTCCACACGCGAATGTCCTAGCTACGTGTATCTTGGGGTGCGCGGGAAGTTTCACACGCGATATCAGCAGGGTACATGTATATCAGGGGTGCGCGGGAAGTTCCACACGCGAATGTCCTGGCTACGTGTATTTCGGGGTGTGTGGGAAGTTTCACACGCGAATGTCCTGGGTACGTGTATCTTGGGGTGCGCGGGAGGTTTCACACGCGATATCGGCAGGGTATGTGTATTTCAGGGGTGCGCGGAAAGTATCACACGTGATTCCATCAGGGTATGTGAATTACAGGGGTGTGCGGGGAGCACCACACGTGAATTGCACCTGTGGGTCCTCCCAGGTGTTCCCTCTACACCCTCCACGGCCCCTGCAGGTGGCCCACACCACAGGGGCCTACCCTGCACATGTCCTGCAGGCACCCCATCCACCATGGCCATGCCCCCCACCCAACCCACATGTCAACTTGCACTACTGCCCACCAACGCATGTCCCCCTGCACCCCCAGCCACCAGGGGCAGCCTCCACCAGGCCCCCACCCATATCTCCCACCACCCCCACCCCCAGCAGTGCAGGGGCAGCCTCCACCAGGCCCCCACTCATGTCCCCTATCACCCCCACCCCCCAGCCACCAGGGGCAGCCTCCACCAGGCCCCCACCCATGTCCAACTCATGTTCCCCTGCACCCCCACCCCCCAGCGCTGTGGGGCACCTGCCAGCAGGCACCCACCCATGTCCAACTCATGTTCCCCTGCACTCCCATCCCCAGCACTGTGGGGCACCTGCCAGCAGACCACCACCCATGTCCAACTCATGTTCCCCTGCACCCCCACCCCCCAGCACTGTGGGGCACCTGCTAGCAGGCCCCCACCCATGTCCAACTCATGTTCCCCTGCACCCCCACCCCCCAGCACTGTGGGGCACCTGCCAGCAGGCCCCCACCCATGTCCAACTCATGTTCCCCTGCACCCCAACCCCCCAGCACTGTGGGGCACCTGCCAGCAGGCCCCCACCCATGTCCAACTCATGTTCCCCTGCACCCCCACCCCCCAGCACTGTGGGGCACCTGCCAGCAGGCCCCCACCCATGTCCAACTCATGTTCCCCTGCACCCCCACCCCCCAGCACTGTGGGGCACCTGCCAGCAGGCCCCCACCCATGTCCAACTCATGTTCCCCTGCACCCCCACCCCCCAGCACTGTGGGGCACCTGCCAGCAGGCCTCCACCCATGTCCAACTCATGTTCCCCTGCACCCCCACCCCCCAGCACTGTGGGGCACCTGCCAGCAGGCCCCCATCCATGTCCAACTCATGTTCCCCTGCACCCCCACCCCCCAGCACTGTGGGGCACCTGCCAGCAGGCCCCCACTCCTGTCCCCTATCACCCCCACCCCCCAGCCACCAGGGGCAGCCTCCACCAGGCCCCCACCCATGTCCAACTCATGTTCCCCTGCACCCCCACCCCCAGCACTGTGGGGCACCTGCCAGCAGGCCCCCACCCATGTCCAACTCATGTTCCCCTGCACCCCCACCCCCCAGCACTGTGGGGCACCTGCCAGCAGGCCCCCACCCATGTCCAACTCATGTTCCCCTGCACCCCCACCCCCCCAGCACTGTGGGGCACCTGCCAGCAGGCCCCCACCCATGTCCAACTCATGTTCCCCTGCACCCCCACCCCCAAGCACTGTGGGGCACCTGCCAGCAGGCCCACACCCATGTCCAACTCATGTTCCCCTGCACCCCCATCCCCCAGCACTGTGGGGCACCTGCCAGCAGGCCCCCACTCCTGTCCCCTATCACCCCCACCCCCCAGCCACCAGGGGCAGCCTCCACCAGGCCCCCATCCATGTTCAACTCATGTTCCCCTGCACCCCCACCCCCCAGCACTGTGTGGCACCTGCCAGCAGGCCCCAACTCATGTTCCCCAGCCAACATGTCATCACAATCTAGATCCCTGGTCCCTATGGTCAGCCTCCAAATGCAAAACACCCACCCGAGTATTGCATCCACCGACTCAGAAATGGCAATAACATGACAGAACACCAATTGCAAGTTTGGAAACAAACACATGTCCCTCACATACACCCAATGGTTGTCAGTGAATCTCAAAACCCATATCATGATATGCATTAAACCAATGAGATGATACTACACATTGAAGTTCGATCAAAAAATATGTATTAAAGGAAACATACATTGAATCAAAAATAAAGAAACAGAAATGGGAATGTACAAAAATGAAAATAAGCATGTCCGTGAAAAAAAGCAAAACCAAAAATCATAATCCAAAGGAATGGTGTCCAAAGTCACAGTCCACAAAAGAAAATCCAATGGAAAATTATAATTGAAAGCCATTGCTCCATGGGTAAATTGTGAAAGAAAAAGAAAATCCAACAGTGAACTATGTACAGACCAACAAGCCAGGGTCCAATATCCCAACAAAAGAAATGAAACCTATCTAACAGCACTAACTAAAAAAAAAAACTATATACAAAAATGTGGCCCATTGTCCAAAAGGTCCAAAATAAATTCAAAAACAAAGGAAACCTAACACTAACTACATAACTATGTACAAGGGCAGCGGGCTAGTCTGACGGCTCACTTTTGGATGTCCCGGGCCAGGGCATCATCAAACTCCTGCTCAATGTCCCAGAGGCGGTCCTCCTCCATGACCCTGGGGGTCCGCAGGGCCCTCGACGTGTCTACCTCCAACCCCCTGCGGATTGCCTCGAGGCACTCAGCCCGCCTCAGGGCCCTCCGCATGGAGTTCTCCGCCCTGACCATTGTGAGCCGTGCCTCTTCCGCCCGCTGCCGCTCCGCATCTATGGCGTGGCCCAACCGCTGCCACACGGAAGACACTCTCTGTCCTGGGTCCTCCTGCCCTCAGGCCGATGCCTGCCCCTCCAATGTTGAAGGCCCGAGCCTTCATGGCTCCCACCACGTTGCTGCTGCTGCTGTGCCTCTGCCCGTGCACTGCCTCCTGCTGCCTGCACATCCTCCGCCGGCTGGGGTGCAGTCGTTGATGTGGCCACCCCTGCTGGACGTCCGACTCCCAACTGTGG
Source organism: Ambystoma mexicanum (assembly GCF_040938575.1). NCBI lineage: Eukaryota > Metazoa > Chordata > Amphibia > Caudata > Ambystomatidae > Ambystoma > Ambystoma mexicanum. Next base: position 532,570,430 of record NC_090927.1, on the reverse strand, counting down.
CAGGGATGCCTCCTCCACCAGCCTGGCCGCACCGTCAGAGGCAGCTCCACAGGGCACCCAGGTGACTAATGGGTGGGAAGATGGCACGGAGGACGACTGGCGCATAGGGGGTTTATTTGAGGAGGGGGTCGTAGCAAGCCCCATCAAACGGAGGAATCCGGCCTGGGTGATCTGTCCCAGTAGGCCGACGCGGTCAACGAGCCATTTGAGATTATGTGCAGTCTCCTCATGAAAAGAATGAAGGTCACCTCGCATGGCCCGTTGACGCAACGCCACACCAGTCAGGACAGGCTCAACACGGACCCGGATAGCCACGTCCGCAGGCAGAGGAAGGCCAGTTGTCGTTAGCTCATCCCCTGCCTGAAAACGGGTCTGGACGTAGGCATCCCTGCTGGTGCAAGATGATGCAGGGACAGGATCAGGGACAGGATTGCACACAGGCACCTCCGCGGCGGCCTGTGCTGCCGCCTGTCCCTGGTCCCTGGTCCTGCACTGCACCACTAGCACCAGTGGGATCCCCACCTCCAGGCCCTGTCTCTGTTGCTTGCACGGCCTCCTCCTCCACCAAACCCCCCACCAACCTGGATGACTCCGTGCCATCTTCCCCCGTTGGGCCCTGTAGGGTCCCAGCTGCCCCTTCTGCTGCCGAGGAGTCCAACTCCAACCTCTGCCTCTTGGACCTCCCCCGGCAGCTGCGGCCTGGGACGCAGCACCGGACTCCTCACTCCCCGACGAGATGACAACATGGGAGGGGAGCTGGGCCTTGCGTCTCCGGCTGGCGGTGGGATTCCCGCCCCTGTGCTCCACAGCACCTTCTCCGCCCTCTTCATCAATTGACGCTGCAGACAGGGAGAAATAAAACACCAGGCATCAGGGCACTGTACAATGGACACATACACACATGACAGTTGTACATGAGTGGCATTGGCAAACCTCAGACATGCCATCACAATCCCCAACACACATGTCATTTCAACTCGCACACATGAGCCATACCACAGCCATATCGCAACTGCCAGCACCATCCATACACATACAACAGCATGAGCACGCAAAGCTGAGCCAGACCTCACATGCAACACAGGCAGTGCACTACACATGTACACACACCACCACACTTGCATGCATGTGTACACCTCTGCCAAGTGTCGCAGTGTTCAGATGGGCATCCATGTCACATCTGCCAATCAGGCTTCCACATCCCGCTGTCACATGCATCCATGTTGCATCACTGTTGCACCCTTGTCAAATACACACAAATGCACATGTACACAGTGCTGATAGATGCAGCTGAAAACAACATACATGCGTGACATCACGAACATGTCTACTTACATACACATTCATCCAAACATGTGTGCCCACACAACTGCATTTGGCATGCAAGCCTACACACACAAGCACCATCCATGTCTCACACATTACAGCCCTCGCATGTGTTAGCCTCACAGCCCTGTACACCCCCACCCGTACTCGACCCCATACAAACAGATGTGCAACCTGCACACTACTGAAACATCACCACACGCACAGCTCACAATCATGATGCATGTACACTTACCGCTCGACTCCAGACGGGTCTGCCTCTCAAGGACCTGGACGTGGAGCGCTGGGGATATGCGTTCCAGAACCCTCATCTGATCTTCCGACAAGTGGCCCCGGCGCCCCTTAGCATCCGCTGCCTTCAAGAGGCGCCGGGCCTTGTTCAGGGTCCTGGACCTGAAGTCCTCCCAGCGCTTCTTGACATGTTGTAAGTCGTGGACTGCCACCCCCTCCGCGTTGATGGCAGTCACGATGTCAGTCCAGATCCGAATCCGTCCTTCCTTGTCGGCGCGGGAACTTCCGAAGAGGGCATCATACTCCACCAGGACACCAACTTCCCTGGCACTGAAGCTGGTGCCCCTCTGCCTCTCTGGCCGGGGGTTGTCAGTGGTGCCAGATGTTGCAGTGCCCGACATGACAACCCAAGAGGCAGGAGTGGGTGGGCAACTGGGTCCTGGGGCTGGGCTGTGGAGCGATGGAATCCCAGTCGGGAGTCTTCGGTTCCAGCAGGGGTGGTCACAGCAACAGCACCCCTGGCTGATGTGCAGGCAGCAAATGGCAGGGAACGTGGGCAGCAGGCAGTCAGGCAGCAGCAGATGGCAGGTGGGAGCGTGCTCGGGGCTCTGGGGGGCAGTAATTCAGCCTTCTGGGCAGGAGAGTGGTCTTCCGTGTGCTTACGCGTGGCCAGCTTGATACGGAGTGATTTGGCACGTGAAAATTCTGCACGTCAGCGTGTAATTCGAGGAAAGGCCCTTAGCGCGTAAGCGCGTCTGCACGCATACGCAATTTCATTGGACAGAAGGCCACTCAAGTGACGTGACGCGCACAGGCGTGCATGGGCATTTCAGCACGCGTGAAAACTGCACGTCCGCGTGTAATACAAGGAAAGGGCCCATGCGCGTAAGTGACGTGACGCGCGCGTGCATTTCCTTCAGCACGGGTTAAAGGTGAGCGGGCCCAGCAGTTCGCTGTACATGCCTTTCATGGAGACCGACGTGTGTTGCTGCTTCCTGTTGTTTCGCGCGCCATCACAACTTCACAGCTATCAAGGACGTATCTCTTCTTATGACGGGAGTATTGGCTACGCGTGTTTTTCTGCATCGCGCTAGTCAGACGGTGAGTCGCACACGCTCTTTTTCCCACTGCGGGTGCCCCTGTGTATCGCACCCATTTTCGATGTCATAGTAGCCTGCGTGTCCCACGCGTACGCATTAGTCGTGTTACTGGGTGCCACCGCTTACTGCGGGAGGTTGAATCCACGCACGTAGGCTGCAGGGTTGCGTGCACGGTTTTACTGCAGTTTTGGGGTGCCTGAGCATTGCGTGACCCGTCACTACATCACCTGGGTCACATACAGCCTTGCAGGTGCAGGGGGGCTATTAACATCTTGCTTCCCACCCCCTTCACCCCAATTGCCCAGGTCAATTGTGGTGTACACCTCCCATTGGCACTACTCCATCTGTGCCGGCACTACTACATCAGTGCCATGGTTGGGAGGCCACCAAAGGTGAGGGGCGCCTCTGCTGGGCGTCCTCCTCGTGGCGGGCATGGTCGGGGACGTGGCCGTGGTGACCAGGGAGTAGGGGGACTCCAGGGTGTCCAGGGCGGCCACAGAGGGGGAAGAGGCAGGGGTGCGCCACTTGAGCACAATGTTGTGCCATGTGTCGGTGCAGTCATGCAACCACCCCCTGTGGTTCCGGGGGATGCAGCTTCTGCATCTGGCACTGGCACCCGTGTGACCCGGCAGTCCGTTCCATCGACTGCCACGGGCCCAAGGGTAGTGGTAGCTGCAGGTGCAGCTGTGGACACCGCCACCCAGGCTCGGGGTCTGCCAGCACAGGCTGCGTTGGCACTTGATGAGCCCTTGGTAGATCTCCAACAGGCCAGGAGGGAAACCATAGGGGCAGGCCGGGCTGCTCAGACCATGACACGTGTCCCTGGGGCAGTCATGTCATCTGCTGCCCCGAACAGCCGGGAGTTGGCAAGTGCAGGGGCAGATGCACCCAACAGCACCCCGGTTGTGAGTCTGCCAACCAGGACCGTTGCGGTCAATGACCCTGCCACAGCTGATGTTGCTGCGCAGGGTCCATTAGTGGGCACCCAGCTGCCACTGACACAAGTCAGGCCTTTGGTCATCCCTCCACCTGCCACTCCCTTGGCTCAATCCACCGAACCCACTGGCCATACTGGTCAGGGCGGCATTAGCCAGCCAGGGTCTGCGCCACAGTCCAAGAGGAGGAAGGTTGCACCTGCAGCACAAGCTGGGACCCCACACACAGCCACGACCTCCTGTACATCGAGGAAGAAGCCTTTCTGTAAGCAGGAACTGGACTTCCTCGTGGACTACGTGCGGGGCCACAGCCGTGACATGCTGGTAGGTGCCAATAGTCAGACTACGGCTGCCCAACGTGACACCCACTGGAAGCATGTTGCGGAACATGTCAGTTCATTCGGCCATGAGGTGCGCACAGCGCAAGAGTGCAAAAAGTGTTGGAATGACATCAAACGCAGCACTAAGGCTAAGCGTGCCTCTAATTACAACTTGACTCTGGTGACTGGCGGTGGGCCTGCACCAGAGGAGGAAGAGCTCACTCCGCATGAGGCACTCGTTGCGGAGTTCATACCACCTGAATTGGTCGAAGGAGTGGGAGAGATGCTGGAATTTGATGCCCAGTCCAGTGAGTGTTGATGCGTGTTTGTTGAGGACGTGTGTGTTTCACTTGTGGGATGTGTTGTGCATGATTGCCGCTACATGTGACGTGTACATGGTTCTGATGTGTAAGTAATGCAATGCTTCCGTCATGCATGTCTCCTCTGCCTGCATGCGGGACTCCATGTAGGCATGCTCCCTTGCCCCTCCTCCGCCACTCTGCACCCCAGTTCCACCTTTGCACTGGTGTTCTTCAATCTTGCCAATGTGTACTTTCTTGTTCATGCGTCCTGTGTAGATGCTAACTTCCAGCGTATAATCTGCCAAACATATGCCGTGTGGTACAGCCTTAGTACTTGATGCAGGGTATCTCACTTGTACTGTGCATAGGTCAGATGTCCTGCAGGGACATGAGTGCCCATTCATGCTCCATGTGCATTGCACGCATGCCCCTATGTGTCCTTGACTGGATGATCACTGTAATACAAGTCCTTGGTTACATACATTGCCTGCCATCTCATCAGCCTTCCCATGTCAACTGTGGCTCAGTCCTGCGTTGCACACATGTTTAGGGTCTGACAATCTGTGTGGCTCACAGGCCTCAGCCTGTTCAATGACCAATGACTCTGTCCATCTGTTGTTGTGTCTTCTTCACACATGGGCGGAATCCAGAGTTTTCATCATGTGTCCTGCTTACTGTCCCAGCATCATTTGCAGTGTTGTCACTTGAATCACATTAAGCTGTTGATGCCAGTCAACACTTCCTGTCAATACACAGGTGTATGGTCAGCCTTTTGATACCATGCTAGGCATCCCTGCTTTGAAACTGGGGTGGAGGGGTGCTTGGCTTCTAGATATGGTACACATTGAATTCACAATGCACGTGATGTCTGAATTTGACATTGCACTGCCTTCACATTTCCTGGCACACACCATGGAGTCCTTGTACATGTAGGTAGTAAGTGGCGTACACATTCTCTGTACTGCATAGACCCACTTCCATGTAAACTGCCACCTTTCAACAGGTCTGATCACAGAAGCAATTCAAAGTTGACCCAGCATGCATGCCAGGTTATATGTTGTGTGTCACATGTCTGCCTGATGCGTTTGCTGTCGGTGTGTGTGTGTGTGTGTTGTGTGCTTCTGACATGTGTAGTGACCTTTTTTCTCTCTATTTTTCAGGTGATGACGCAATGGAGGCGGAGGATGGTGTTGTCATGCCAGACACAGGGTTGTTACCACTACATCAACCCGGCACTAGTGGGGGTCGTGGGGTGGTAGGCCACGAAAACCCCCAAGTGCTACAGTCCATTTTGTCTCTGGCTGCCTATGAGTCCAGCCTTGATGACGACTCTGACGTCCATGTTGAGTTGGATGAGCATCAAGTCCATGTGTCAGGGGTGAGTGATTCTGATGTGGACACTCCTCTGTCTGCGACACCTGCACTGAGGGATCAGACAGTCTTGGTTCCTCCGCCCGTGGTGGATCGGGATGCAGGGTCACCCTCCACACCAGTCACTGATGTGCCTAGGACATCACGTCGATGGGGGCATGTAGTCGTGCAGCCGCGGGCGGTGCCAACACAGGGAGGACCCCCGGTCCTTGGGTCCCGCAGGGGTCAAGCCCGGCAACGCGGTCGCCACGCGCAACCGCAGTATACTGAGTGGGAGCAAGACATGACTGCCAATTCAGAACGGCAGCAGGCAGCAATGGAGAACATCGCTGAGAGCATGGAGCGTGTGGCCCGATCTGTGCTCCCCCCTGCTAGGCAGGTGCTTCTCCAGCAGCAGGCGGCACGGTCCACGGCCCGCTCGCTCAGGATGGTCATGGCGGCCTCAGACAGGGCACGCCAGGCTGAAATGTCATCTCTGCGTCAAGCAATTGCTGCTCACGCAGAGGCGCACATGGATGCCCTGAGGGAGGAGTATGCTTCCCTCAGATCCACTCTGGGTGTCCTTATGATGTCCCAGAGGCAGCAGGCAGAGGAGAGGTTTGCACAGCTTGAGCGTACCATCTCGGCTGAGCTACAGGCTTGCCGGGAGGTGCAGCGGTTGTCCAGCCAGGCCTTGCAGGAGGAACTCCGTGTTACACGTGCTACCTTGCAAGAGGAAGCACGTGTATCACGTGAGGTTCTGCATGCAGACCTACGTTACATCGCCACACAGAACCAGGCTCACCCGTCCGGCAGACTTGCTGCCGACGAGGGGCAAGCTGCGGCTAGGCGTGGCCAGGCTACTGTGCCACGTCCTCCTTTACAGGATGAGCCAGACTCGGACGACCATCTATCTCCCACATAGGTCGGGCTGTGCAGGCGTTGAGCCCATGGAGGGTTTTTTTTGGCTCAGCATCATCGCATGTGGATGTTGAGCATCACCCTGTACCTCCCCCCTCCTGGGCGCCTCCCCTCCCCCCCGGGTCGTATGTGGCCATTTTTTATTTTTATTTTAGTTTAGTTAGTTAAGTTTCTGTTTGATAGTTAGTTTAATTAGGTAATGTAGGTTTTGTAATTAGTTAATATAGTTTAAAATTGCTTGTCTATTGTGCTTTCATGTGACGGTGCGGTGCTTTGTGGCTTTTGAAGGCATCCACTGTCTGTTCCAGCTGGGCCCTTCAGGCTTGTCTTGTGTATGTGTTTGCTGCTTGGGGTCCTTGACTCACATATGCCACTCCTGCCTCCCTTATCCATGGGCTCGCAAGGATGGTTTGGTGTCACAAACTTTTACACAAGGGCTTTGGACTGTCATATCTGTGGCATGTCTGGTGCTGTGTGACTTGTGTTTACACCCCTAGTGGGGATGATTTTGGTGTTATTGTCCACTGTTCAGCTTTTGCTAAATGGGGTGTTTTATGATTAATGTGTACATTAATTGCTATGCATTGTGTAGTATGTTTCTTATCTTTACTGTACACGTGCTTGTTACAATTCATGCTGTAGATAGTGTTCCACACTTTGAATGTGAAAGACGGACTGATGGTGTGATTTATGATGTGACTCTCTGACATGGTCAAGTAATGAGATGCCTGAAGAGACACACACAGATGACTTTGAAGCATTAATCATGTGTTTCATGCCCTTTCTGCAGGGGGATGAGCCTCCAGAGCACCTTTGCCAGCAGACACGGAATTCTGGACACGTTTGTTGGTGCCCACATGCACATGTGTGCACAAGCAGAGGCACAGGGATTGCAGACCTACATCCTAGAACTGCTGACGTGTTCCAAGGAACTCCAGGCAAGGTGAGCAGCACAGGGGGGCCACAACACAGCAAAGCTTGCTCCAGGCGAGTTGCACATGCAGGCTTAGTCACAGCACTGAGGGTGAGCTTGGACGAATATTGGTGTTGGAGCACACAATGCAGCTCAGATGTGTTGGTGGACTGATGGCTGTTGATTGTAAGGTTGTCTGGGACACCTGCAGGGGCAGTGGCACATACCCTCCGGTACACCAAGGTCCATCGAGGCACTTGTATCAACCATGTAGCCTTCAGAGACATGGAAAGGGGCAGCTCACAGGGACATACAGCAAGGGACATACTCGGGTGCAGTGCATTTCATTTCCATGTACTTTATGATGAATGCACTGCCAACTTTGTTTCAGTCATGGTGGTACGTAACTTGCTCTGAAGTCATGGCTTGCTATATGGGTCTGTCTGCTTACCCAGGGAACATTGCATGCGGTGTGAATTGTGACACATTGGTGTTCCATTTGCCACGCACCCACCGGCGGCTGACTTACTGCATTGACTGTGTATGACCCATCACAGGGGTAATGTTATATATGGGTACGAAGCATCTACACCAGATTGTCTGTTTGTAGAGTAGTTTGTTGCTATGGGGCATGTCTGGTGGTGTGTTTTTGTGTAATTGGCACATACAGGTTGTTGACTGTGGCTCTCTTTGCAGTATTGCAGTGCTCCTGTAACCGGACCTGAGAGTGCGCAGGCAGGAGGCCAGCACTCAAAACCAGAGCTAAGTGTCTTGTTGTTTTTCTTTCAAACTGCTCTGCATAGGCTTGCTGGGGGGTGCACTAATGCGAGGATGTATGTGTGATTCAATTTGGTATGTTTTTTTCCACCTAATCACCCGGAATCCTATGCAATTTTGAACCCTGTACCCTCTACCCGGTGTTCCTGCTTCCCGTACCTATCCAAGCAACGTTCCCTAACCCTCTTTCCCCGCTGGGGTTGCGGATGCCTGTGTAAGCCCCGAACTTGCAGGCGCCAAAACCCTAGAGGGGGTGGTTGGTTCGTACCACTCCTAAGCCTGGACTACACAAGGCCATGACAATGATGTCCAAGTTTGTTTGGATTGTGTATGTGTTCATGCAGGTAGTACATTTTCGTGCATTCCCTACTTTCATGTGTCATTCCTCCACCCCTCGCCTGCCACTCATTCCAGTTATCCAGTGTGCCAACACCTGTCCCGACTGCATATCCCTGAACCTCCTTCCCCACCAGGGTCTCAGGGGCCTGTGTAAGTTTGACCTTGCAGGCACCCGGGACACAGTGGGGTGGTTGTTTCGTGACACTCCCGCGCCTGTACACAGGACCTGTGACAGTACACATCCGTTCCTGGTGCATCATCCTATGTTATGTACCACACATGGTTCACATCCTGTTGTGACATTGTTTTACTGTGCTACCTTGGTTGTTGCATCATTGTGGTAGTACTTGGCCTTTGTGAGGTACTGCTACGTCAAGTCATCTACTGGAGGGTGTTCTGGTTCGTTTTTATGCCTTGGATCTTGTGATTTTGGAAATGAGTGTGGATTCTGAGGGTGTAGGCACCTTTTTACACGCAAGGTGGGAGATGGTGACAAAGGGTAAAGGTGATCCTGTGGCCAGGTGGAATTGAGGGTTGAAGGCTCCATGACCCAGGTGCAGTTGTTCAGTGGGTCATGGTCATTTGTGAGGGAGGGGGGGGGGGTTGTTGTTGATAGTTGCCTTGCCCTGCAGTGTGATGGGAACCCTGACATTGTAATGGTGGTATCCTATGTACATGTTGTGTTCTGCTGATCAATGCCTGTTCATGTGTTGTTTTTACCTTTCAGGTGCGAGGGGATAGTTATGGTTTGACATGCTGGGGTGTACACATGGTGAATGTTCACATGTGATGTGTAGAGAACACTGATGGTCACTTGATTGCACATGCATATGTTGAGTGCACGTCCTTGCTGACCCACACACTTGCACTCTGATGCACTACATGTACTCCCACCCTTGCATATCCACGTGTACACTGTTTGCCTTCTGGTGCCCACTGTGTCCCTGCAGCACATGTTCTGTGACCAATTATGGATCCTGTACATGCCTAATTTGCTTTTTTATGTGGTCTGTCGCTTAGATGTGATGCTCAGGGTGTGCAGCACACACAATGGCATCATTGTCTAATGCCACTGTACATTTTGGACATGGCAATGTGTACCTTATTGTTACTGTGTTGGTGTCCGGGCTTCCTCGTCACGTGCCCTGTCCACTCCCATCGGCAGCGCCTGTGCCTGTGGTTGGGGATGTGGGGGCACCACCATGTCCACCGGGACGCCCTGCCGTGTTGCAACATTGTGCAGGACACTTGAGCACTCCGAATGTGCGCTCCACTGTGGCCCTGGTTGCAATATGGGCGGCGTTGTATCTTACCTGGGGTGGTGTGGTGGGGTTCCGGATTGGCGTCATCATGTGGTTGCTCAGAGGGTAGGCACTGTCCCCTGGGGAGGTGTAAATGGTTGTGATTATTGTGGTTTGTTTATTTGTGTGTGTGTCTGTGACATGCATGCATGTGCAAGGGCATTTGTACTCACCTAGGAGCCATGTGTCGCCATGCTGCCCAGCTTCCAGGGCCCGGCTCAGGGCGGACATTCTGTATATGAAACTGTCATGGGTGGAGCCAGGGTAGTTTGCATAGACAGAGGTGATGATTCCGTTTGCATCGCATACCACCTGTACATTGATGGAATGCCAGTGCTTGCGGTTTTGGTAGATGTGCTCAGTGCCCCTAGGTGGACGTAGGGCCACATGGGTGCAATCTATGGCACAGAACACTTTGGGGAAGTGTGACACCCTGAAAAAATCCAGGACAACGGCCTGCCTTTCTGCAGGTGTTCTGGGCATGTATATGTGCCTGCGGACTGAGGAGCGCGCTGTCATGATTGCCAGTACCTGGTGTAGGCAGCGTGACTGCGTGGCCTGTGAGACCCCCCCCACTATGGCAGTAGTCTGCTGAAATGACCCAGTGGTCAAAAAATGCAGGACATTGAGCAGCTTCTCCAAGGGGCTCAATGCTTGGCAGCAAAGGGTGGGGGATGTAAGGTCATCTTCCCACTCCCTGACCAGGTCTAGGATGATGTGGGGTGGAAACCTATACCTGCCATAGACCTGGTCGTCAGGCATCCCAAAAAGGCTTGTCCGTGGTGCGAAAATGCATGCCCTGGCTATTCTCCTCCTCCTGTGGTGTCCCACGATCAGTGCTGCGACAAATGGGGCATTCATCGTAGCTGTATATACGTGTTTGTTGTTTGCGCGCACTTTTATACTGTGCGCGGGGACGCTTCCGCCTGCCTACGTGTGGCAGACACGTTGACGCCTGTGTGCGTCTTTTGCCGTGCGCGGGTTTCCCGTATTCGGATCCATGAATACGGGTTGTTCGCGTGCGTGTGGGCATTCCGTGTAGTTCCCTGCAGTACTTCCCCAGTTACGCCTTCTTTTTCACGCGTTATTCCCCATTCTGCGTGTTACGCCCACTGTTCCGCCCACTTTGGTTGTGTGCGCCGCGCCACGTGCGCTTTTGCTGTGCGCATAGCGCACGCCGTGTATGCCTGCGTGCGCCATGGCTGGATTGGGCGCACGGACAGCGGGAAACACGCTCAGCGTCTTCCTTGAATCGCACACGTGCGCGTGCGCTGCGTTTCTCGCGCTTGCGCTACCTTGCGCCTGCTTGCGCATGGATTTTCGGCGCATGTTTGTTCCATGAATCGGCCCCTCAATGTCAAATTAGAACCAACAAATTACAACAGCCACCAATGGTGTGACAACACAAAAACGCAATGACTTCTGTAAAGTGACCAGGTTAAGATAGACTGTCACAAATCCTTCCTTTTTAATTACAAAACAGAAGAAGAAAAATTCAACGCACAATAATAGCACAATAGTTAAGCACTCCCCCTGCGAACCTCACCCCCCCAAACATCAATTGGACTTGGTTTCTTTGAATGGAATGCAGTCGCAGGGAGTAGGAATACAAGGGGAGAATCGGTTTTGGAGCGGTGCCCACAGAAACAATATGGAAGACAGAAAGGAAAAGAGAAAATTTGTTTGGCACAGCACAATGGAAGAATGGGGTTCTTAATTATTTATCACAACTGCTATGGGAAAGAATAGAAAGGAGAAAATGTGTTTTACTTATACTTAGAAAGACAGGCAGGGCGTTAGAGCATACTAGTCAGCACACAAAGGAAAATTCAGTTTTGACTTGGGATGTTCAACACATGGGCACTGTGAAAGGAAGTGCAAATGGAAATTCGTTTTTACCTCACAATGGGGAAAGAGGAACAGAATGGGAAAATCGATTTTGGGGATGTTGAGCACAATTTCAATGGGAGAAAAATGCAAATGGGAATCCGTTTTTACCTTACAATAGGGAGTTATGAACAATTTCATTTTTCAACTTACAATGGAAAAATGGGAACAATTTTGTTTGCACCTTACAATGGGAAATAGGAAGAGAATGGGAAGATGGGAACAATTTTGTTTTTCACGAGACAATGGGACACACATGGAAACAGGGCTTTTTGAACTTAATTCTTTTGGCAAATCTTTAGGACTATACCAGCTCACAATACACTGGGAAAAGATGGTTGGTTTAGAATTCCAACAATACAAATCCTGTGAAATAAATGGGGAAATTAATTGATTTGCTTATAGAAATATACTAAAGATCTACAAAGGCAAACAAGGGGTTCTTCAAGGGGAAAATAACTAAAATACACAGGCAAGTAAGGGAGGGGATTTTTCCATGGGGAATTATCTAATGCAACGCTACAAGAATACCGGGCTTACACACTCTATGGGTTTTAGGGTTTAGTTCTACTTACAGGTGAGGTCTGGAATGGACAACAGGGAACATCAGGACACTGCTGGGCCAGCAAAAAGGGGTCAGTCAATGTCTTCGCTGAGTCCTCCAGGGAGTCAGAGGTCAACTTCTAAATCTCATAGCTCTACTGCAAGCTAGGGATCACACTGCTGGCATGTTTCTCCAGATTTTGATAGCAGCAATATGTCATAGTTCCCACTGAAGGGATTGGTTGAGTGTCACTAGTACATTCCCATCGGTGTGCTGATAAGTCCGGAAAAAGTGCAAATCACATAAACCTCGTCAGGTGTCTGTGCGTCATTCCTGTGCAAAGATACAGTTTTTCTTCATTTACTCCACAATTATATCAGTGAAGAATATGGCCCTCGGTGGGCGGCATATGAATCATACTGGGCCCGATTTAATCAACTTTTTATATCTCTCAAATTCACAAGGAGGGTCACATTACATTTTCACAATTAACTTTTGTTGTGGGGGGGGTCTCACAAAAATCGTTTTTATGTGGTGAGAAGCGGTTAGCTTTCACCTTTTCAGAAATCCTACAATCACTATTGTGCGACAAATATTGTCAATTTTACATGAAAAATTGTGTACAAGCGCAATATAAATAAATTATAATTTCAAAAATATCATTTGATGATGAAAAGCTTTTCTCCCATTTTACACAATGGGCAGTCAAACCACTCCTTTGCTATGGACCCCACTTCCTGGAGCACATGACATCAGCAGAGAGGTATGTGTTTAGATTAGCCTGCTCGTTCCAAAGGCTAATGACTAGCTAATGCATGTTTTTTTGCGGCTTGTGTGACCTGGGGTCATAAGACTGGGGGACAGACCTGTCATTATCTTGCCCAGCCCGTGAATTTGATCTCAGAGCATCTTATTCAATGTATTTTTAAGGGAAGGTACTTGTTTGAAGTTACTGGTCTCTCTAGGTCTGCAAGACAACCATGGGAAGGAATGCATTCGACATCTTATAGACCTGATTGATGATGACACCACAGGCCTGCCTTCAGGACAGCAAAAGGGGAGGTCCTGAAGCAAATGGCTAGCAGCAAACCCAAATGCATTTAAATTGACCTCTTATGAAATACACATTTTCAGTAGATATATATATTCAGTAAAAAAAACTTTCTTAAAGGGACGTTATGGTTAAGTTGCGCTACTAAAAACCTATGAAATTCAGTGAAAAAACGTTGTTAAAGGGACGTTATGGTTCCAAGTAAAACCGAAAAAACCCTTGAAATTCGCCAGTTATGGTAAGCTAAGCAACCATAACTCGCGCCACCACCGTGCACTGCTAAGCCTAACACCCAGGACATCAAAGATGACATCACAAATGTCATTGATGGCATCACTGATGACATCACATGTCTGACTCTCCATTTTTTCCTTTCCTGGCATATCTAGGCCACATGATTTTCTTCAGTAACAGTCAGGAACTAAAAATTGTAAATGTACTATATTCGTAGCCTTCTCCTTCAAGTATGTTCTTACAATAATTCCCTTGTGTTCCAGTCATATCATATTAAACATATACATAGGGGAAGACGCAACCTTGAAAGACAGATATCCTTTTTGTGCATTAAAATTATCAGTAGATTTCTCAGCACTTTCTGATAGTTTTGATGTTTTCTTATTACTGTACTTTCCCTGTATATGCTCATATTTTTATATGTTATACTCACACTATTTTCCTTAGGGTCCAAACACATCATGTGATATATATAGATAGGGTAAGTAACAACTTTGAAACAGAGCAATCATTTCTCTGCATAAAGGTAATCAGTTAGGTTATGAACACTTTCTGCTACTATTGCTGTTTTTTGTCTTACTTCAATACCCTTGTATATATTCATATTTGTATGTGGTGTTGTCTCTTTGTGATTAGTCTATAATAATGCAATTATGTAGTAAGTGGGTTTTATTACCTACTTATCACAAGTTTCACTGTATGCAAAACTCTAATATGAAAACAGTTATCATTTCACTATTCAACATAGCAAGTTTATGAATATTGCATCTCCATCATGTATGCTGCACACAATGCCTATGTTTCTACATGAATATCTTAGTATACTGGATTGAAATTAATAATAGAATGCTATTTATATCAATGCATAGCTTAATGCACTGATTACCACTTGATATTTATTCCGATAATCCTTGACACTGTTTTTATTAACATTACACTAAGAATCCCTTGTACAGACTTTTCATGAAAGGTAAATGCACATGTGATGTCATCAGTGATGTCATCAATGACATTTGTGATGTCATCTTTGATGTTCTGGGTGTTAGGCTTAGCAGTGCACGGTGGTGGTGTGACTTATGGTTGCTTAGATTGCCATGACTGGTGAATTTTAAGGGTTTTTCGGTTTTACTTGGAACCATAACGTCCCTTTAACAAAGTTTTTCACTGAATTTCATAGGTTTTTAGTAGCACAACTTAACCATAACGTCCCTTTAACAACGTTTTTTTACTGAATTTCATAGGTTTTTAGTAGCGCAACTTAACCATAATGTCCCTTTAACAAAGTTTTTTCACTGAATTTCATAGGTTTTTAGTAGCGCAACTTAACAATAATAACTTTGACTTTATGTACATGTAATATGGAACATACTGAACCCCTTCTACTTAACTTGATGTCCGCGAACTCTTTTAATGTCCGCGGACATGTTCGGAGAACAGTACCACTACCTAAAAACTCTGGGGGGGTATGTTTGATTGTTATATCATAACATAGGAACATTTAACAAATTCAAAAAGCAGCACACATACACATTATATGTAGTAATACATAAGAAATGTAACCCATATATGTAACACACTAACCATTCATTTAAATACAATGGGCCTCAATACGAGTTCGAAAGGTAGCCGTGCCTGCATTACAGGCACGACTACCGCCGAACTCACATCCGTCACCGTCACCCGCGAATGGGCACTTACCGGCCCATTACGAGTTGAATGGGCCGGTAAGTGCCCATTCGCGGGTGGCGGTATTGCCGTGCTCCTCATCCCCATTCTGCCCCATAGGGCCCCATTCTGCCCCATAGGGCAGAATGGGGATGGGAGAAGGAGCAAACAACGGGCCATTACGAGATGGCCCGTTGTTTGCTCCCTCTTCCCCTCGCGGGACCCGGTAAGCATGCCTGGTTTTCCCAGGCGTGCTTACCGTGTCCCGCGAGGGGACCTCGTAATGTGGCGGAACGGGTTGAACGGCGCCGTCACCTTTGACGGCGCCGTTTAACCCGTTCCGCCAGGGTCGTAATGAGGCCCAATATGTTCTAAAATGGAATATACCAAAAGAAGATAAATTGGCTTCCAACATAATTACCTCACAGACACTACAGAACTATGAGCAATACCAGACCTACAGAGTACTTAGAACATATCTTACCTGAAAAAGTAAGTGTACTTCATTTTACTCATATATTTATAAACTTTCTGTATTAGATAAAAAAAATATATTATCTTTTTTTTTCTCACAGAAATGTCTAGTACTCTGGAATGGCTAGAGGAGCATTTCCCACATGAGGAAATGTCAGAAGATAGTGAAACTAATGGTAAACACTTTACAATATAAACCATTTCATTATTATTATTTTATGTACATTTAACATACATATATATTTTTGTACAGAGCATACCAAAATAGAAAATACCTCTGAAGAAACTGTTATGGACAACACTCTTGACAGCACAAAAGAAAACATTTATTTATTGTTGACCAATTTTAATAATTTGAAAACTTTTGTTGAAGATCATTTTAAAACAAAAACATCATACCATTGTCCCACATGTACTCGTCCCCGCTCACCATATCCCAGTCAATTATCCCCAAATCCTCTCCATAACCCAAAACGTTTTGATGAGACTTCCATCCCTTCTTCACCTGATACCAATCATGTTGAAACTCCTAATTCTCCTGTTTTTGTTTCTGTTTCTGCCTCACCTTCTCTATCATGAATTATTAATATATGTTAAATAAAGTGACATTTTTATATTGTGTTTGAATTAGTTTCCGTTTAAAAAAAAAAAACAATGTAGGTGTCCGCGGACAGCGTGGGTGTTCTGAAATGTTCGTAAATAATCAAAAATGGAGGTGTCCTGAAGAACACTATATCTGTCCATACTGTTCGCTAGCAAGTTGAAACTGTTCTAAGAACACATGCGGTGTCCTGAAATGTTCGTAAAGAAACGAAAATTAAAGTATCCTGAAGAACACTATACCTGTCCGTAATGTTCTCTAGAAAGTTGAAACTGTTCTAAGAACACAATTGGTGTCCTGCAATGTTCGTAAATGAACAAAAATGGAGGTATCCTGAAGAACACTATACCTGTCCGTACTGTTCGCTAGCAAGTTGAAACTGTTCTAAGAACACACCTGGTGTCCTGAAATGTTCATAAAGAAACGAAAATTAAAGTGTCCTGAAGAACACTATACCTGTCCGTAGTGTTCGCTAGCAAGTTGAAACTGTTCTAAGAACACAATTGATGTCCTGAAATGTTCATAAATAAACGAAAATGGAGGTGTCCTGAAGAACACTATACCTGTCCGTACTGTTCGCTAGTAATTTGAAACTGTTCTAAGAACACAATCGGTGTCCTCAAATGTTCGTAAATGAACGAAAAAATTGACGTGTACTGAAGAACACTATACCTGTCCGTAGTGTTCTCTAGCAAGTTTAAACTGTTCTAAGAACACAATTGGTGTCTTGAAATGTTCGTAAATAAACGAAAATGGAGGTGTCCTGAAGAACACTCTACCTGTCCGTACTGTTCGCTACCAACTTCAAACTATTCTAGAACACATGCGGTGTCCAGAAATGTTCGTTTTACGTGTGACGCACTTTTAATTACTTCAAGACCCGAACAGTGTCCGTAGAACATCAACGCGCATGCGCAAACCAATGTCTGTGCATTTGGTGTACTGCGGACAACCGCTTCCTTCGCGAACATGTTCGCGAAGCGATTATGTGACCGCGCCCATGCTGATCGCATGTTCTGAATGCGGACATGTCCCCGAAAAATTTAAAAGTACATTTTCAAGTAATCCACAATATTTCTCAATAAAAACTCACCATATCACAAGTCCCACATACTAATCCTCAGTTTCTACATACTTTTTGAAAGTTTTTGAACCTTTCCTTTTTTTGTGTTCGATCTGTCTGCGGACAGCGCGCATGTCTGCAAACCGCGTACAAGCACCCCTATAAAAGACCACGCCCTAGAGCTTATTCTGATTGTGTTTCTGGCTATTCTTCAGACCATAGCTATTTTTCCTGCAACTTTCAGATTACACCATCATCGAGATGGCATCCATGGCTGCACTACTGCCACCTGATGCTGCACCTGCTTCAGCACCACCCCCACCCCCTCCACCACCACCACCTTCCCAAGGGCCTAAAGAGGGGAACAGGAGTGAGCATGCAGAGGAGGAAGAAGAGGATGATGAGAATGAGGTAGAGGAAATCCCTACTACCCGCACTAGGCGTGAGTCTTGGGTGTGGCGGTTGTTTACCATTCATGGGAATGGTCCTAAGGCTCGTGCGAACCGTGTCACCTGCAATGAGTGCAAAATGGTACTCAGTCGCTGGAGGCATGGTTCGTACAGCTTTGGGACCACTACCATGAAGCGACACCTAAGGTCATTTCACTCTGGGGCCATTCGCATGGTTGTACCTTGCGAGGAGAGTAGTAGGTTGATTTCCTCTACTTCATCCTCTGTTTCTGATCCTGTCACCACAAGGACCACCTCTGTGGGGACAGCGTCTTCCTCAAGCTGCCTCACAGGCCAGACATAATTCTGATGACCCTTACCTTTTGAGGGTCACAGTTGTATGTATGTACTGAGACACAGTACTATGCAGGGGGAGCGACTCGCAGTGCTTTTGAGACTATCCACTCAGAGCATGAGAAGACCTGCTTACTGCCCAAATAAAACCCACTCTACATCTTCCTTTCTCAGCTCGCCCTTTCTTATCCCTGTGGTTGGTGTCCCCCCTTTACCCTCCTTTGCCCTCCTCTTCTTTTGTGTCGTGTATAAAAAAACAAAAAAAATACAAAATAACAAAAATCAAAAAAAATAAGGCTCTTTTCAGAGCCGCCTTTCACAGTTAAAAAATAGAAGTGAAAAAATTTGGGGTGCTACCCTATCTTAACCATTGCAATTTTCTCTGGGAGGAAGTGGTGGCTCTGAAAAGAGCCTTTGGGAGGTGTTTGTATGTCAAAAATTATAAATACTCAACACCTACTTCAAAATGGATGCTGTAATTCTAAAAAAGGTCGCAATGCATTTTGTACATTTCTCAGAAAAATCTGATTGCCAGCATAAGTAAGATGGACTCCATCTCTGCGAAAAATGTATGTACTACGAAACATAATATTTTCATTGTGAAAAGAGGACATGCCAAAATCTCTTAGAAAGGCACAAACAGCCTTATTAACATTGTGCCTTGCTTTTTTCATTTGTGAACCAAATGAAGAAGAACAAAGCCACATTTGTCTCTGTGCAATACGTGAAAATATTACTTGAGAATTAGGAAATATGTCCATGACCTTCCCAAGTCCTTCTTTAATAGCAAATTGCAAAAAAATTCCAGACACATGTCCTGAACTGTTCCCTCCACAATGAATAACAATTATGTCTGGATGTTGCTCTGTCTCCAAAGTAGCACAGAGAGGTAGCAAGTCCAACCACTTCATTCCACGTACTCCATGCCAGTGTACTTCCACATGTGGAAATCCAAGATCTACAGCTACTCCACTGCTTCCTGCATGCACCTTCAACCAATGTATCCACGAATCTTCCAAAATCCAAATAATCTGTTTTCTGAAACACACAGCCATAGCTATCTGTTGTTCTCTCAGCAAAAAGAGTATCTGAGAAACTCTCTCCTGGCACAACACACCCACTAAACTTTCCTGACCAATCCCTTTCAGTGCTCATTCTCATTTGCATGACTTCTGAACCCAAAAATCCCCAGATGTAACACCCGATGTCCGCGAACTACCGCCATGTTAGCGGACATATCGGAACATGAACAGCCCTTCTACCATTTCCACTTCACTCTCTGTGCCATTCCCTCATTGGATGTAGCTAAGAAGTCACATGACCATCCACCAATCACATTCAAGACCTCTACATCTAACTGCATCAACATAGATCAGCACTGCAAATGTACTGTGAATCTCTCTGAGTACAGGTGTCATATCATTGGCAAGCACAATCTACAAGAAATACTGTACAAGTCTCCAAGATTTCTACTTGCAGCTCCATGCATATCCATATGCATGAACACAAACTACAGGTATGCATATTTTCTGTGCAGTACATGAACACATTTTCAAACTGACCTTTAGCTTGTGTAATCTGTAAAATGAATCTACTGTCTTTATTTCAATCTCCTAAAATCAACTGTCACTTATAAACCTTTATACTATTTACTTTCTTTATACACACACACACACACTCAAATCATGTTAAACTAACATTTTTGAAATTAAATATACAGACTACATATATTCAAACAAAATTGCATGCACACTCTATGTTCAAATCTCAAAAAATAATACTTATACAATTACATAATTTATTTATTTCTTGATTTATTTAATTACTTTAAGTTAAGCATGACATTGAAGCACTATTACCTGGAAGAGCTTAGTTACAGAAATAGTGGAATTCAGTGGTGCATTATGAATTTCACAAAACATAGTAAAGATATTTTGTTTGCTACAGTTAGTCATTGCAATACAATTTGTTAATTAAGAAAATATTATATGTATTGAACTGGTGCGACGTATCTTATGTAAATAAGATAGTTTTAATGGTTTTGAGGAAGGCGCTGAGGATTTCAATTACAAAAATCAATATCTAAATTAAAAACAGTGCTATATACAAAAGAAATACTAATTTCTTTCTTTTACAATCAATTGCAGTGAAGACCATTCTCCTGAAAAGAAGCAGCTGAATTTGAAGAACAAAGAAGAACTAAGAAGTAACCTGTTCATTTTAGAAAAAAGTAAGTAGAATATCACCATAATATTTGTATTATTACTCAAACACAATGTAAAGTTAATTCATGCTATTTCTATGCCTAAAAATAGAGATTGTGCACCATTCTGTGCAAAAATCCCCATGTCTTAAACAGCGATTTGCAGCCAGAATGGCTAACAAATTCCTATTTTTGGACACACAAATTACCCAAGTAAACTGCTAGAATTTTGATATTATAGAACAAATAACTGTTTTAATTATATACATTAGATTTACTATTTGTGCTTTTCCACACCACTAGCTTACTTTTTTCTGTCATCTGAACCCCAGTTTAGTAGCACATAAATTCAAGAATACCCATCCCTACTAGTTGTAGTTCCCAATGCACAATCACACACCATTACATACATCTTTATCATCTTACTCAAACACTCATGCACAGAGCACACATACATTGCAGAACACCCCAACCCATAACTTCTTTATTTTTTTCAACAGACCCTAAAGAATGCCTACCAAAAGTCAAATCCGTAGAAAGCAACCCAGAAGTAGAGCAAATGAAAATAGAAGTGTCCAACATAAGCATCCATCTCTAGCAGAATTTGTAAAACAAGTTGAAACAAAACAGCTAATACAGTCATTTAGTGAAACACAAGAAGCTTCAAGTACACAAACTTTGCCTCCTCTATCAAAATGTAAAACAAACCAAAAAACAATTAACAGAAAATCAGCTATCACTACAGATAAAACTGCTCCTTTAAATTTTGATATAGTGCAAAGTAAGCATACCAAGAAAAGTATTTTAGCCGAAATGTACCATCACAAAGTCCTTCAAAATCTTATAAAAACAGGAGAGAAATCAGGTTCAATGCTTAAAATCTATTGTAGGAAATTAATCTTAGAAGCGTTGATAGACAGTGCAATTCTTCTCAAAAGAAAGTAATTTATTTGAGTGTTAAACAAAATGAAACCACTAACAAAACTAATAACTAAATTACAAAAAAGACTTTTCAATAAACGAAATGTCAACATAAAGAACTTCTTAAGTATCTGCGGAGGTGAATGGAATGACACTTAGAGCACATAACCATACTTTAATGAAGAAGCGTACAAACAAAAGCATACAAATTCAATTGCCATACATAGCAGTGGTCGAGGTTATGAAAAAGTGAATAATACCATAATGGAACAAGAAGTACTCCTTACGAAAATATGCCCTGAAAACTTAGAATTACCCCTCCATTCAACTGAATCAGAACATCTAGTGTACAAATGGCCATGCATGTCAATGTGTAACATTCCCAAAAAAATGTTCAAGTCTTTACACCAATTCCTCAATCAATATGTAAAAAGCAAAGACAAAATCAAAATTAAACTACTGCAAAATATGGATACCTGTCCAGTGCGCAAGTACACAGGACTACAAGGACATTCATTGGCCTGCATTACAGGACCTACTTGTAAAACCACCTTCCATGATATCAAAAGGATATCAACAAATCATTCACCTATAAGAAATCTAGTCTATAAACTGTATTATGCTAAAAGTCCTGCTTTAGCACAAGCACATTTAAATAACATTCTTCTACATGGTACAGCAAAAGACCTACTTGAAGAAATTGACTATATCCAGAAAAAATATTTTGGAAGTGAAAGCCACTTACAGAATGAAATAGCTTTAAACCTAATTAGCAACAATTCTACACATGGCAACCTTTTACTAAACACATACAAAAAATAAATAATAAAATTTAAAAGTACATCAGCTGAAGTACCAAACAATGTGTGTGTGTATGTTGCCGCAGAATTTTTAAAAAAAGTAACCCAAAACTGTAGACCCATCATACAAAATAGAAGACAATGAAGATTCTAAATGGTTTGAATTAGCTCTCTACCTTGTAGCAGAAAACAAATATGAAATAACTGACCCCTTAATACTTTCCATTTACTGCACTACAAAACTTGACAACAACCAAACTCCTTCACGTGCTATCACAAATAATTTAGAATTATACCCACTACCAAAACCCCTACAGCAACTTAATTTATATGAGAGCATCATAATTCAAACAGTGCACCCATTTCAAGCAATAATACGCCTTCAACCAAAAACAGCAAAATTACCTCCCTCTGAATTGGTAAAAGGCATTTGTGGAAAAGTAGTTTATTTACCATAAGATCTAAAAGAAATGCAGCAATCTTTAATTATCTTAATTATCTTAGTAAATGGAATACCTACAACAGACAAAAAAAATATGGCAACAGCTGGTAGATTTACATAAAGTTAGACAAACCTTGCAATATCTTAAAGGGAATAATGCATATTACAAAGAAATTAATATTGAAGAAAACCTGAAGGATACAACGGAAATAATTCAAGAAACACAAGAAACTTGTCATTTTGAGCTCTTAGATCCTGCTACAATATCAAATACTTTAGACCATTATACAATTCATCCTTTGCACTCTAATGACACCATAGAAGATGCACTGGAAACATACCAAATGCGTCAAACAAAAGGATCACCAATCAGCATATGGGAAAAAAGTATAGAAGCACATGCTTTTCCTCTAATCTTTCCTACTGGCAAAGGAGGAAGGTACGATGATAGACCTATTCCAATATCAGCATCAGAATACCGCTCATTACGGATGTATTCTGAAGATCCCAGATTTAGACAAAATGTGGAATACATATTCCACCTACTCTTTGAAAGTGAACTAGCAACTTTATGTTACGGAGTTGCACACATATTAAAATCAGGATCACACTTTCAAAATATGACAGCTACACAATTATTACAAAAAGTGCAACAAAAGGATGAGGTTTTACAATCAAATATTACAAATCTATTAGCAAATATGCGTGGTACTAAAAAGTACTGGTATCGATGTCATGGAGATGTACGTTGTATGATCAGAAAGCTTGGCCCACCCACTTGGTTTGTTACATTAAGTTGTGCAGAATATGCATGGGAAGATTTACATGATTTCCTATGCATTTCAAACAGAAACAAAACAAACATAGATATACTAACACCTGGAGAACTTTGTTCTTTGTATCCTGTTAATGTTTCAAGATATTTTCACCATCGCTTCATTGCTATGCTACATTTTATTTGTAATAAAACTGTTCCTCCGCTTGGAGAAGTGCAACACTTCTTTTGGAGAAAAGAATACCAAGCAAGAGGAGCATCACATATCCACATGCTTTTATGGATTAAAGATGCTCCTAAATTTGGTCAAGACAGTGATGCCACTGTTTTACAGTTTATTGAAAAATATGTCACTTGTGAAATTCCATTGGAAGCAACAAATAGTGATCTTCATGCACAAATTTTACAATTTTAAAGACACAAATGTGGAAAATATTGTTGTCACAAATACAAAAACAAAGGGAAATACTACACCAAATGCCGATTTGGTTTCCCTAGACCAGTTACAAATACAGGTCAAGTGAACAACCTCATGTCTTCAGTTAGACATAGTGTTAAAGGTAAGTCACCTTAAAATACATATTACATAAAAAGAAAAGAAGAAGAAAAATATATCAGTGATTATAATGCAATCATTGCCCACTTATGGAATGCAAACATAGATGTGCAGTACATTGGAGACAATTCTACTGCAGTTGCACGATATTTCACAGCATACTTAACCAAAGCAGAAAAGACAGAGCTCCAAGACCCCTGGAATGACCAGTCATCAGATAAAAATGTGTCTCAGAAATTATACAGCTTGGGCATAAAAATGCTCTCCCATAGAGAATGTGGATCATATGAAGCAGCTGATCGTTTAACTGGTACTGCATTGTATGGTAAATCTGAAAATATAGTATGCCTAAG
Source organism: Ambystoma mexicanum (assembly GCF_040938575.1). Taxonomy (NCBI): domain Eukaryota; kingdom Metazoa; phylum Chordata; class Amphibia; order Caudata; family Ambystomatidae; genus Ambystoma; species Ambystoma mexicanum. The sequence continues at coordinate 532,546,303 of NC_090927.1, read as the reverse complement.
TCTTGGTCCAGCTAAATCTAGAAAAAGAGTTCTAAAATCATACGAAGATATAGAAACAATAGCCAAACGTGATCCCAACAGCCAAGACATTTTTAAAAACAATTTATTGGACACATAGTACCCAAACGGAAGTAATACTTTGAAAACCATGTGTCTATACCACATATCCCAAAACTACACATACAAAAATAATATAAAACCTGATGAAAAAAAAGGTAAATACAGAGTGACAAACTGTGAAGGCAGCTTAGTTAAACTCACCAAACCACATTTAATTAATCATATCAAATTGTCATGAAATACTCCTCAACATAAAGAAGTATATTACATGTCCCTGCAACAACTCTTTAAACCATGGAGAAAAGAAGAAGATATACTAGATAACTATGACTCACATGAAGATGCTTTCAAAGCAAATGAAAGCACTATAACTGATGTAAACTTACACAGTACAAAACAATGTTGCACAATGAACAGCAACACGAAGAAGAACTCCAGACCCAACTACATAAAGAAATTCCTGACAGTAGTCAACCTTCTGTAACAAGAAGCCAAGAACCACTGGGAGAACCACTAATAATAAATGTGCAGAATTAGCTATGATAGAAGTAGAAAACAGCATGTGTCAGTATGAAGATAAAGAAGACTTAACTATACTACAATCTACAATCAAAACTAAACAATGAGCAACGTACCATTTTTCAAGAAGTAACAAAAGAAATTGCACATGGTGTACAACATTAAAATAAAGAATGTTCCTGCCATAATTATAAACCTATACTACTGTACGTCAGTGGTGAAGCTGGTTCTGGCAAAACATTCCTAATCAAAATCATCAGTAAGTTCCTTCAACAATTGACAAACAACAAACTGTCAGCTGTTGTCACTGCCCCCACTGGTTTAGCTGCCTACAACATAGGTGGTGTCACGTTACACTGATTACTACTATTGCCAGTAGAACACCAAAACAAATTAGAATATTACAAACTTTCTGCAGAAGCTGCAATGGAACTGAAACAAATGAAAATGCTACTAATAGATGAAGTGAGCATGGTCTCCAACCTAATGTTGGCTTTGATTCACCTCAGATTACAAGAAGTACTCAAAACAAACTATGAAGAGCTCTTTGCAGGAAAATACATTTTTGTTTGCGGAGATCTTCTTCAATTGACACCAGTAAAAGGTGAGCCTATTTTTAAAACATTAGGACACAAACCCTGCCGCAAAACTGTTGGCAGCATCGGAAATGTCATCCTTTGGCAATATTTCCAATACAGAGAATTAACAGAAAACATGCGTCAATCTGCAGATCTCACTTATGCCAACATCTTAAAAAGTATCAGAGTTGGTATACTTTCTAAAGAAGCGGAAGCAATATTGAAAACTCGGCATATTCATGCACTTTATGGCGATAATGCATGTGCTACAAATGTTATGGAACAATTAGCCCACAAAAATGTCAATTTATTGGCCTTAATGCCAACTCTTGCAAGCTTTTACAAATTCAATGAAATAATGTTAAGTAAAGAAATGCAACCAATAATGGAAATTAGCACCAAAGACAAACTAGATGTACATGGTATGACACTACCCATGTGTGACCAAGCCACAACAAGACTAAATAGTTTAGAAAAATCAATCTCAAACACAGCAGGCTTAGTAAAGATATTAAGATTATCCTTAAATTGCAGAGTAATGCTTAGACGTAACCTTGACGTGGACCAAGGACTAGTTAATGGAGCACTGGGTACAGTTGTTGGCTTTCAAACATACCCACGTGACAACAAAATTCAGTTTGTCAATATTCTCTTTGACAAACTTTCAGATGTAAAAAGGATAGGACACTCAACAGCTCGATTCCTTCTCTTCAAAGACATGTGTGTATGCAGAGAACAAATTTCTCTAACTCTTGCATACGCAGTCACGATTCATAAATCACAAGGTCTTACCCTAGACAAAGCAATGATAGATATTGGCAACACAGTCTTTAAAGAAAGTCTGAGCTACGTAGCACTATCACGCTTACGTACACTTGACGGTCTATTTCTAATCAACTTTGATGCAAGTAAAGTAAACGCTGATATTCCTTGCATTTTAGAATACAATAGACTTCGCTCACTATACACCCCCCATCTAAGCACATATTCTGTTCCACAAAAAGTAAAACGTTATAAAAGAAAAATAAATCAAATAGAAATGCAACAGGATGTCACTGCAAATCCTCCAAAGAGAGTAAAAGAAACTAATACTTCATCAAGTAACACAAGCAAAAAAGAATCAATTAGGGAAAGTAAACCAGGTACTTCTTCAAAGAAGGAAGACAAACTCCAAAAAAAGCAGTCAGATACAGAACTACCTGGTCCATTTAAACTCTCAAATTTAGTTGGTGTAAGTTGCTACGCAAATGTAGCAATGAATATTCTATTTCAATTACCACCAATTGTTGACAACATTTACTTACACAGTACAGACCCATTGTGTTTGCAAATGTTAGTACTTCATAGAAACGGAACAAACAATCCTGACAACACGTACAGTGTTTGTGGAATAAGACAACAATTGGACTACTGTGCTGGAATGGTGGAATTCACTATGAACTCACAGGAAGAGCCACAAGAATTTCTAATGTACTTACTACAAGTACTGGACAACAAAAACATACCTATATATGAAATCTTCCAGATTTCATACATGTGGAAACATACATGCACTCTCTGCAACAATGTGACACAAGAACAAATCCCCAATGAACGCTTCGTATATATATATCAATATCTAATTGTGAATCCATTCCATTTCAGCAACTTGTACAAAATGCAAACCATGGTAGATTATGTTCTACCTGCAATTCAGATAATCTCTCCACGTTAGTAATACAAACACATAGTAAATACGTAATACTAATGCTTCAACGTTACAATGCAGATGGTACCAAAAACAACTGCAAGCTGACTGGATTCACACATGGTCAAATATCACCTGGTAAGAAAACCTTCACAACAATAGGTATAATCTACCACACAGGAGCCACAACCAATTCAGGGCACTACACTGCATATATAAAAAAAATGTGGATGGTTTGAATGTAATGATAGTACCATTACTCTAAAGCAGAGATTACCAGCAAATCTTACAAACGCTTATTTAATGTTCTTAAAACCAAAATTTGATAACTAAACTGTACTTACGCCTTAACTAAACTTGTAGTAAAAAAATATAAACTGTTAGAATATTCCAAAAGCTATCTAACTGCCCAAAGATTTGACAACAATTAATCAGATAAATGAATACCACTAAATTAGAGCAAAAAATAGACAGTTAGAATACGCCAATTGGTATCTAACTGTCCCAAAATTTAACAATATCCAAACAGATAAATCAATACCACTAAAATATATCAAAAATAGACAGTTAGAATACGCCTACTGGTATCTAACTGCTCCAAAATTTTAAAATATCCAAACAAATAAATAATATGTTACTGCTCCAAAAAAATGCAACAAGCCAATGTATAAAGCATTAGTCAGAAACAACAAGTGAACACTGAAAACAAACAAACAAATAAACTGTAGCATAACAGAAAAAGGTTATTTTTTTTAATCCAACATGGATTTATTTTTTCTCCCACAGACCCAATGATTTTAGCAACGAACACAGAAACTGAGCAAATTGCAAAGTACTCTGGTTTGTAATCTACTAAATATGAGGGTAAAAAAAAATGTTGATTATACAATGTAATAAGTCATTACAAAATACTAATACTAACATGCTATTTTCTTTTATCACAGAAATGAACAAGAAATACATGTACTCCAGTTACTAAACCAAACAGTAAGTATATTATACACTCTATGCCCTGGCCACAACCATCGCAGCATATTACACCCATAGTATCTTATAACTATGTTCCTTATAAATTGGTTTTTGACCCAAAGTTATAAGCAACTATAAGTGTGATATCACACCCATAGAGTCAAATATATCAACTATGGCCTATGGAAACTTTTAATGTCCGCGGACATTATGAGTGTTCTTAGAACACTTTCAACTTGCCGGCGAACAATACGGACAGCATCTTCAGGACACCCCCTACGAACATTTCAGGTCAACGCGAGAGTTCTAAGAACACTTTCAACTTGACAACGAACAATATGGACAGCGTCCTCAGAACACCCCCATTTTCTTTATTTACGAACATTTCAGGACACCGCGAGAGTTCTTAGAACACTTTCAACTTGACAACGAACAATACGGACAGCGTCCTCAGAACACCCCGATTTTGTTTATTTACGAACATTTCCGGACACCGCGAGTGTTCTTAGAACACATTCAACTTGACAATGAACAATACGGACAGCGTCCTGAGAACACCCCCATTTTGTTTATTTACGAACATTTCAGGACACCGCGAGAGTTCTTAGAACACTTTGAACTTGACAATGAACAATACGGACAGTGTCCTCAGAACACCCCCATTTTGTTTATTTGTGAACATTTCAGGACACTGCAAGTGTTCTTAGAACAAAGAACACCCCCATTTTCTTTATTTACGAACATTTCAGGACACCGCGAGAGTTCTTAGAACACTTTCAGCTTGACAACGAACAATACGGACAGCGTCCTCAGAACACCCCTATTTTGTTTATTTACGAACATTTCCGGACACCGCGAGTGTTCTTAGAACACATTCAACTTGACAACGAACAATACGGACAGCGTCTTCAGGACACCCCCTACAAACATTTCAGGACAACGCGAGAGTTCTTAGAACACTTTCAACTTGAAAACGAACAATACGGACAGTGTCCTCAGAACACCCCCATTTTGTTTATTTGCAAACATTTCAGGACACCGCGAGTGTTCTTAGAACACATTCAACTTGCCAGAGAACAATACAGACAGCGTCCTCAGGACACCCCCATTTTGTTTATTTGCGAACATTTCAGGACACCGTGAGTGTTCTTAGAACACATTCAACTTGCCAGAGAACAATACGGACAACGTCTTCAGGACACCCCCTACGAACATTTCAGGACAACGCCAGAGTTCTTAGAACATTTTCAACTTGCCATCGAACAATATGGACAGCGTCCTCAGAACACTCCCATTTTTTTTATTTACGTACATAATATGGACAGCGTCCTCAGAACACCCCCATTTTGTTTATTTACGAACATTTCAGGACACCGCGAGAGTTCTTAGAACACTTTCAACTTAACAACGAACAATACGGACAGCGTCTTCAGGACACCCCCTACGAACATTTCAGGACAACGCCACAGTTCTTAGAACACTTTCAACTTGACAACGAACAATACGGACAGCGTCCTCAGAACACCCCCATTTTGTTTATTTGCGAACATTTCCGGACACCGCGAGTGTTCTTAGAACACATTCAACTTGACAACGAACAATACGGACAGCATCTTCAGGACACCCCCTACAAACATTTCAGGACAACGCGACAGTTCTTAGAACACTTTCAACTTGAAAACGAACAATACGGACAGTGTCCTTAGAACACCCCCATTTTGTTTATTTGCGAACATTTCAGGACACCACAAGTGTTCTTAGAACACATTCAACTTGCCAGAGAACAATACAGACAACGTCCTCAGGACACCCCCATTTTGTTTATTTGCGAACATTTCAGGACACCGTGAGTGTTTTTAGAACACATTCAACTTGCCACAGAACAATACGGACAACGTCTTCAGGACACCCCCTACGAACATTTCAGGACAACGCCAGAGTTCTTAGAACATTTTCAACTTGCCATCGAACAATACGGACAGCGTCCTCAGAACACCCTCATTTTGTTTATTTACGAACATTTCAGGACACTGCGAGAGTTCTTAGAACATTTTCAATTTAACAATGAACAATACGGACAGCGTCTTCAGGACACCCCCTACGAACATTTCAGGACAACGCCACAGTTCTTAGAACACTTTCAACTTGACAATGAACAATACAGACAGCGTCCTCAGAACACCCCCATTTTGTTTATTTACGAACATTTCAGGACACCGCGAGAGTTCTTAGAACACTTTGAACTTCACAACGAACAATACAGACAGTGTCCTCAGGACACCCCCATTTTGTTTATTTACGAACATTTCCGGATACAACGCGAGTGTTCTTAGAACAGTTTCAGCTTGCTTGCGAACAAAATGGACACATATTGAGTCCTAAGAACACCCCATTCAGTTTATTTTGAACTTTTCAGAACACCTGTGATGTCTGCAAAGAAATCGAACACAACAAGAACGTCTACCACATAAAAAAACACAACTACACAACTTTCAACCTATCTCATACTCTCCCACCCTCCCCAAACACTCCTACACACCAACACACTCTACTAAATACAAATTTTGAACCAAGTTTCACTGCGCTGTCCGTGAACGTCTGCGAATCCAAGATGGTGGGCGCTACCGAAAATCTGACACACTTCACGCTCCACACCGTCCAATCAGTGAACACGTCGCCTGTCCACAGACACCACGCAAACTGATTGGCCAATCAGGACACTGTCCGCGGAGCGAACAGGGAAGTGTGTCCACGGACCGAACACAGATATCACTAATTTTTTATGACCTACTTTTTGGTAATTTTTAAAATAACTACTGGATTGATTTTCACCAAATCTGCAAAAGCACGCTTTCGGGACCAAGCCGCTACTCCTGGTCCAAATTTGGTGAAAATCCATTTAGCGGTTTGGGCTGTAGGCACAAGCAAAGTCTTTTCTCCATTCAGTCTATGGGAAAAAAAAAGTTTTGGGACCCCCCCTCTATAACTTTGCCCCCCCTGGACGAATCCTCACCAAACTTTGGGGGAGCGAAGTTATAAGCCACCCAAAAAGTGCTCTTCCTATGGAAACACCAACTTAACCATAACTACATGGCCATGTAATATATATATATATATATATATATATATATATATATATATATATATGTGTGTGTGTGTGTCCTGCAAGGTTTTCCTTTGCATACAACTGTTAAAAGAAGATTATGATCACACTTTTAGTAGCTTTGGTGAACATTGCCACTTTGGAGGCAAAATCGAAATGTAATTTTGTTGATCACACCCATGAACGGACTCTATTTTAATGGAGCAGTTTAAACCCAGTTCAGCATCTCATTATACATTGTGTACACTGTTCTTTCCTGTGTGATGGGCTCATGATAGACAGAAACCAAGTTCGTATTTTGAAAGTCTTGGGCACATTTTTTTAATTTATAGGGAAAAACAAAATTACTCATTTTATTTAAGATTCATGTCCGAAAAAGCTCTGTTTCACTGCAACTGCTGCACACAATGCTGACATCCCATTGAGGGTTATGTGGATTAGTCAAAATATCCTTGCCATGTGTCTTTCTCTTTCTTTGTGAACCGCAGATCGCCTCTCTCCATATTTTGCAATATTAGCACCTTTCCCTTCCTTTCGATTTGAAAGTGCAGGGCCTTATATTGGACCTTATTTCTTGCATCCATCGTCTATTTCACCCCGTATATCCCCCCGCGGCTCTTTGACGTATTAATGCAGAGAGAAGAGCAAGGAGAGAGTGGGGTGTCCATTTCAGGTTGCCTAGGTTCATCCCAGGAATTTCCTCTAGAGCACAGATGCTCTTGGGTTCGTTCCAGGACCCTCCTTCAGAGCGTGTCTACTCTTTTCCTGGTCCTGATGGAGTGGTGCTCTGGCCGGTCCTCCACTCTTATCTGATTTTTATTTTTCCATGAGGGTTTTGTCCTGGGCCTCTCCAGTTCCGGCGGCTCCCCTCTGGCCTGTAGAGACAAGGAGTTATTTCATCTGCCAAGAAGAAAGAAGAGATTAATTATTTCATACAATACTATTTTCCCAGGTAGGGACGTGAAAGTTGACAACAAAACAAGAGACACGCAACAGTTATGATAATTTTTAGAACTTTTGCAATTATATATTCTTAACAACTTCAAAATAATGTATGATTTTCTTCATCCGGGTTACAATTCTTTTACCTTTACTCTTCAGATGGTTCCTGGGCTCTACCCTCACTGGGTTCTTCAATCAGTTGCAAGTTCTGCGTGGTATGACAGCTCTTCAACTGATTGATGTGAACCCATTTGTCTTCTGTTTGTTCTCCTTTAAGGATGTGGATCCTATAGGCGACAAGTGAGGTTTTATCTACAATTTCAAAGGCGCTGTGCCAGGAAATGAGGAACTTCTGCTCTTTGGTTGGGTTCCTTTGAAAATTGTACAAGTAGACCCAGTCTTCTACTCAATACTCTTTCTTGGTGGTCTTTAAGTCATAGTGGGTTTTAATATCCTCTGGCAACTTTTCTAGATTTCGCTGAGCGTAAGCAAAAGCATGCTGCAGGTGTTTTCACAAATTCTGAATGGATTCATGGGTTGTGGATGCATTGATCTGGGTATGCTCTCGAGTTCTGTAGAGCAGATGCTGAGGTAGCACCATTTTTCATCCACTCATGAGCTCGAATGATGAAATTTTTGTTGCAGAAGATGGTGTAGACCTGATGGCCATAAGGACAAGCGGTAGTCGGATGTCCCAACTAGGCCCAGAGTCTGCCATGAATTTCTTTAGAATGCCCACAATCGTTTTATTATATCTCTCAACTCCCCCACTCGAGGCTAGGTGGTAGGCAATGTGGAGATTTCTTTTTACCCCGAGTATCTTCCACATCTTTGTCATCACCTCACTGGTAAAGTGACTTCCTCGGTCCAACTGAATCCTTTGGGAAAGGCCGAAACGCGAGAAGATGTGATTGATCATCAGGGCAGCTGCTGTTTCTGCCTTGCAATTTGGGGCCGGGAGTCATTCCACCCACTTGGTAAACAAGCATGTCACAGTCAGCATGTACTTGTTTCCACTAGAGGAGCGAATTACGGGCCTGATGAAATCTACTTGCAAATCTGACCAAGTCAGTGTCATTCCCCTTTTGTGTAGGGGAGCTCTGTGAGTGAGGGAACTGGGCTGAAATTGAGCACACACAAGACACCCCTTCAAGTATTGGTCGAGGTCCTAACCCATGTGTGGCCAGTACCCGACCTCTCGGAAGATTTCCAAAGTTGTATGAAACCCCTGATGACTGGCTGTGGCCACGTCATGGGCGTGACTTAACATCAGGCTTCTGAATGAGGTAGGTGCCACCCACTGGTCACATCCAGAGATGGATATCCATACCAACACACTGTCTTGCATTCAGAAAATTTTGGAAAACTTCATCAACACCCGGGGTAATCGGATTCGGTCAGAGGAAAATTCACAGGGTCTTCAATGTGTTGATAAATGTTCCCAATAATCAGATCCCCTTTTTGTGCCGTAATCAAAGCAGCATCTGAGGTTTCCTTACTCCACTGGGCAGTTGAGAGTTCATTTTGGGCACGTGTTTGGGACCTGGTGACAGCAGCGACCTGGATTTCCCCCAACAGGGAGTCAGTTTTTATAAGAGCCCCATGGATGGCTCCGGTTTTTGCCAACTGGTCAGCCGAGCCATTTCCAGTTTTGTCTGGTCCCTCTATTCTGGAGTGATCTTTAATCTTTATTCAGTAGATGGTCATCTTATTAGAGGTGACCAGATCATCAATGGATTGTATTAATTTCCCATGCTTGAGCGGTTTGTTGTTTGCACACAGCTGGCCTTGCTTTTTCCAATTAATAAGGTGCTCCACGAACCCATTCCTGACATAATCTGAATCAGTGATTATGACCAGTTCTTGGAGTTGGTGTTGCACGGCAGTGAGGATGGCTTGATGTACCGCATCAACTCTGCCACCTAACTACTTTGGGGACCGATCTTGTACCCAGCGGAGGGCTCCAGGGCATCATTCACCAAGGCATTCCCAACGCCAGCCACCAGTTCTTTTTCCTCATGGTCGTCAGCATGGTTGGAGCACCCATCCACATAAACTGTGGGTATCCTCTGGCACGTGTCTTCCTCATAGACTTTGTGCAAGGAGGTAATGTACGACTCCATGTTGTCTTGGGTGTTTAGACTTTTGTCCTCGAGACAGTTTTCTTGAGCACAGTCATGCAAGTCAGCCAAACCTTGCGCAGGGGGACTCTTCTTTTTTGGACCTATCTGACCTCCACAGGAAAGTCTTGCATGGACAGAATTCTGGAAGTAATTCTGGAATTACTCATGTTCCCTTCTCCGATTTGGTCACTTTGGAGATATTGCAAGGGATTGTGTGGAGTCTCGAGAATGATGTGCTCCCCCTGATGAATGGGCAGTAAATTATTGAATGCCCACACCATTGCCAGAGGTAGCTTTTCACATTCGTTGAATTTTTCCTTCACAGAGGACAAAGTCTTGCTCACATACAAGATGACTTTGTTAACCTTGTCATGCTTTTGGTATTATACTGCTGTTAAGCAAGTATTTGAGAACCCCATCTCCAAGAAGAACTTCTTGTTTTGATGGGGTAAGGCAAACAGGGTGCTTGGGAAAGGCTTCTCTTGAGTTGTTTTACTACCTCGGCTTGCTCTGGACCCCACTCCCATTTGACCCTGGCCTTCAGTAAATGGACCAATGGTCTTGTGACCTATGTGTAGTCCTCTATGAACTTTCTACTATAATTAGAAAGTCCAAGAAGGTTTCTTAGTTCATGCAGAGTCGTAAGGTCTTTTAATTTCAGTAAGGCTTCCACATTTTTCGGCCTGAGGTCTGAGACCCTCAGGGGTGATTTCATGCCCTATGACGTTCATGTGGGTCTTACACCACTGCGCCTTCTGAAAGGACAGTTTTGCTCCGGCTTTCTTCAACTAGGTCAGAACATAGCATATTTCAGCTATGTGTTCCTCCACAGTTGAGCTTTTGATTAAAACATCATCTACGTAGGCTATGTTTCCCCTTTCATGGCCTTATGCAGAAAGATGTCAAATTTGTTGCCAGAGTTTATGTATACAAAGGGGGGTTCTGGCCACGTGTATTGCTGCCCCCGAGGGTAAAGGCAAGCTTGTACAGGTCTTCCCTAATCACGGGTATTGTCCAGTAACCGTTGGTTAGGTCAAAGGTCAAAGGCGGTATACACCTTTGACACTTGGATCTGGGCCAGTCCCTGATCGATGTAGGGAAGAGGCCATTTCACCATGCAGACCTGTTTATTTAACTCCCTAAGGTCTGTGCAAAGTCTTCTTTGGCCATTGGGTTTGAGTATCCCCAGTACCGGGTTATTAAAGGTACTGTTGATTGGATAAATGATCCCACAGGATTCTAAGTTCTTTATAATCTCAGTTAGTAACTCCATAGACGTGAGTGGCAACCGGTATTGTTTTACAAACATGGGTGCCATCCCACAGTCCGTCGGTATGGAGATCGAATGTATCTCGGTGCGATCACAGTCATACGAGTCCACGGCAAAGATCTCTTGAAAATTCAAAAACACCTGTGTCAGCTTCTGCTTTGCCCCTCGGTCTCACAGGCATCAGTGAGGTTGATTTGTTAAATACCACCTTATTCTTCGTGATGTCGCAGGTTACCTCTTCCCCACCATAAGGGCAGGAACAGTACACCAAGAAATTCCCCCCTTGCCGGGTGAAAATCTTTGCCAGAGTTATGTCGTTGTCACAATTGTAACAGTCATTTGGAACTTGTCCCATGATCTCATTGCCTAAGTCAATGGAAACATGTTGGGCATCAACTGCCATTCCAATAAAGTTGCCTGTGCCCAAAGTGATACTTCTAGGGTCGCTGTTATCCTCCAATATTCAAATAGTGTTGTGTTCTAGGTCAACTAGCGGTGTCGGTTTCAGATACAACTCCTGCTGTTAGAGGTGATCATTCAAATTTATATAAGCTTCCGGATTTTTGAGGTTCTTTCCTCGCTTAATTTTTAGGGGAATTGTGAATTGTTGTACCAGTCCTGGGATGGCGACCTCTTCTCCTGTTTGAACTTCAACTGCATACTGCAGAAACTGAGCTGACCAAAATGCTTTCTCAGGATTCTCAAAGCCCATGAGGTCACCCCCAATCAGGACCAGACTTTGTAATTAATTAGGTCTAAATGAATTCCGAATCGATTGAGAATGTCACTGCCTAAGTAAAATGCAGAGAGGACATCTCTCACAACCCAACAATTATGTTCTATGCATTTGTCACCAATGGACATTTTTAGCATGCACCTGCTAGACAGGAGATGTTTGGAATTTGGATTTTCCAGGCCCATTTCCCACTTATCAATCAACTTAAATGATGGTACGGTCTGATATTTCGGGAGTTTCCTGAATGATGATGCTTTTTCCATTATTCAAGCATACTCTGGCGAGAACAGACACACCCCCAATTTACCTGAATAGGGAGAAACAACTGTTCACCCTTTTTCTGGATGTCAGTCAAACTCTGAAATGGTTTTCACTATCTTTTGTCATGGAGTTTGGGTTTTCTTCAGATTATGGATCATTGTAACATTTCAGAGTATTTCCTTCCAGTGTGGAATGCCTCTTGAATCTGGGAGGAAGGTTGATTTTCAAAAATGGAGAAGGGTTCCCATCACCATTTGTCATTTTGTTCCCCTACAGAAATGACAGTGATATCAGGGACTTGGTTGTTCCTAAAGTGGAATTCAATTTGGTCAGACCGTTGTTCAATGATGTGGAATATGCCATTTAGAGTCAGATAATTTGTGCTTTGTTTCAGTTTTATTGGCTGGTTAGTATGTGCCGAGAGGACCTTTTTAACACAGTCAATCAGGGGTGACAACAACTATCACCGGGTGTTTCACCCTATGTTGGCCAATTTTGATCTCCAGATCTGCAGTCCCCTCGAAGGAAATGTAATTTCCGTCAAAGTTTTGGTGTTGTCCAGGAAGAGGTGTGATGGGAATTTTGCGACTCTACCCCTTTCCTGGATTAATTTGGTTAAATGCCTTTTTGGAGAGAAGGGTGGCTTGGGATCCAGTATCCGCCAGCGCTGAAAATGCACATTGGCCCTGTACCTTGATGGAGGCATGAAATCTGCCTTCTCTCTCTTCAAGGGGGCAAAGAAAATGTGCATTTTTAGCCAGCTTTTTAGCCAGCTTGGCAGTTACTTTCTTTATTTGGAACTCCGTCACTGTGTGATCTTGGGCAGTTTTCTGATATCTGTGGGATTGGGAAACCCCCTTTTCATGCAGACAGTCATTTGAACAGGTTTCGGGGGAGGATCCCTCATTTATTTTAGAGTCATCTGGGTCACATGGTTGGGGTTCAGGAATTGGTGGTTCCGGGTCTGTTTCCATACCTACCCAGTCTAAGTTAGGGTCTTTTGGGACCAATTTTCTCTTGGGAGGAATCCCCCCATCCCTGAAAGAGATGATTGTCTTCCCTGAATCCTAAAGGGATTCCTCTCCTTCAAACTGGATGACGCAGACTTACTCCACATAATGGGTTCTCTTTGTCCCTTGGTTTCTCCTACTTTCCCTAGGTTCCAGCTTTTTGGGGGGTAAGAGATTTTGGTTCAGGTTCAGAGGTTTCAAGGGGTTTTTCTCGGGTGAGGATGGAAGTTTCCTCTGGTGCTTTGCATTTCCCTTCCCCCGGGCCTCCTCCTCTGGAACCTGTTGGGTGTCACGGTTTGCTCCTCGTCATTGCTCCGGGGCACCAGACCCTGGGTTTGAGCTGTTCGGGGCAGCCATGTTCATTTGAGGGCCCTGCTGAGCCCTCAACATGTGACTCAGGTCTTGGGTCAGACTTTGGACCTGGTGCTCCTTTGTGTTTGGTACAGGGGTCTACAATCATACCTTTGTTGCTCTTGGGAAGGGTAGCATGGTGAATACACATTTGATGTGCAGTTCCCTAAATGCAGCAGGCCCCATCACGGTGCTGGAGAGGAGAGAGAGGTGGGGAGCAGGACTGGGAACAGGCTGGAAGAGTCTACACACCACTTTTTAAGTAACTTAGAGGACACTGATGTGTATGTTTTACCAGTTCAAACTGTGCAAGAGGTGACGCCTTGTAAAACATTGAAAGACATTACGCACATGCAGGAGAACACGCCATCTAATGAAAAGGATAACTGGATGGAAAAGGGGTGCCGGTTGCATGAGGACTCTCTCTGGCACGATAAGCAGGGTCAGTTAGTGGCTCCAAAAATATTCATGTCACATCTAGTCAGGATGCAGCACGGGTAGGAACATGTTGGTAGGGATGGAATGACAATGCTATGTGGAAATTGGACATTCGTGGTTTGGACCACAATTTACCGGATCCACGTGTTAATATCCCAGCAAAAATACGGCGATACAAATATATCGCCATATTTTTGCGGCGATATTGAGCCATGACCCTGCAGGGAACACCCCTGCAACCCCCGCTACCCCTGCATTATTTTTAAATGTGTGGGGGACACCCCTGCAACCCCCGCTCCCACAAATTACCCCCCCCCCCAAAAATGTCACCTATGGCGAGACAAACGACCATATGTTCACCAATATTTTTGGTGGGGATAATCTGTAGGGATACCAAATTTACCACTATGGCTCAGGATTACTGTCAAAGATGTGTAAATTGTCTGCAGAATAACATAGGGAAAAGTGTGCCAATTAGACCAGGGGCACATCCTTCCCTTATGGCCCATTTGTGGGGTCACCGATTGATTTTCTTCAACTGCCAAAGTACAATCAGTGGCAACACCTGTTAGTGATAGTGGATGTGTTTTCAGGGGTGGTGGAAGTCTATCCCTATAGAAAAGCAGATGCAGTGACCATTGCAAAAATATTGATTAGAGAATGTATACCCAGGTTTGCAATACCTGTATATATCAACAACGATCAGGGAAGCCACTTTGTTAACAACATCAAAACACTGTTATCCACGTTGAAATGAAAATCCAGCATGGTCTATGTTTCCCTTACCACATTCAGTCAGCAGGGGCAGTAGAGAAATGAAATGGGGTCTTTAAGAATACATTGGCCAAACTGTGTCAGGAGACAGGGTTGAAGTGGCCAGAAGCCCTTCCATTGGTTCTATTTAGTATGACAAGTACACCTGCTAAGAAAACTGGCTTGAGTCCTTATGAAATTCTTTATGGAAGACCTATGAGACTGCCTGTAGCACCACCAGTGAAAAATGTACCAGATAACATGCAATTGTCAGATGATCAATTGTTGGACTATGTCAAGACATTAATGTCTTCTGTCAGTCTCCTTCACAATCAGGTTCTGCCATGAGAACCAGACTCTCCAGGTTATTTCTTACAGCCCGGTGAAAGTGTCCTGGTAAAGGTTCACCACAGAAAGACATCACTGGCCCCCAGGTGGACCGGGCCTTTCCTTGTGCTACTCGTCTCAAATTCAGCTGCAATGGTTGAGGGGCACCCAACATGGGTGCATGAAAGTCATTACAACCAGGTTGTAACCCCTGCAGTGTAGTTCCTTTGTTTTGTTGATTTGTTTGTCTGTACATGGCTTGCACTAATATAGCTATAGAAGAGCATGAAAGCAAGTGATGTTAGGGCCTGGTTTTGGTATGAGAAATGTTGGCTAGTGCATTGGCAAGGGGGAACCTATGACCGAAGCAGAGCCTGGGAATGTGGGGTGTGTTACAGGTTTGTCCTGCCCCCCACTATAACAGTGCTCATTCAGCTCCCTCACACTGTCTGAAGCATTCCAGACACTCAGCACTCAGACACAAATAATACATAAGGCCAGAAGTGGGGTGAAAAGCGCTGTAATGCTAACACACACCAGCGCTTGGGAGGGCTGCATTTGGTTCTGCCCCTCACAGGCCTGGCTCATTCTTAGCTACAATGCAGAAACTACACATTATTCTCCACCCATTAACACCACATGTAATAGCACATTTCGCCAAAGAGAGGGAAAGAAAATACATTTTGTAACAGCAGACTGTCTCTGCATGGCAGCCTCTAGCAACCTTGGGACTTCAGCCAACAGCATCAGAACTGCATACCTCTCAGGGGAGGGCTGTTCATGCCCATCTCCGAGGCCTGATGGCATTCCACAGATCAGCTGTGCTGTGCGACATCACTTGGCACAGTTGTTCAGATGTTAGGCCAGTTCTTAGGCAAGTCTTCAGGACAGTCCATTTGTATCCGATCAATCTCAAAGAAACCAAGAGAGAGTGCAGAATCGGAAGTGTAACATGTAACATGGTGGACCTTTGGGTGGGGTTTATACCACAACCAACTGAATGCCAAGTGGGGGTAGTACCATCTCCTGGTGAGTCTCTACCAAATTGGATGAGTGATGAAGATTATTTGAAAATCCTGAACACTGAGTTGGAAAGCCCACATTGAAGCCCAAACCTAACCTTAGCAATAGTGAAACCAGTGCAACCATTAACATACCAACTACTGCAACTTTAAAACGGACTGCTTTATATCCAGAGCATTCACATGTTCTAATCCAATTTATTTCTGTCATTTTGTTTGTTTTACTAAGAGGAGAAACAAATTGATTTATGAAATCATCTATTGGTATAAACAATGGACAGAAACCACGGTGGTGATAGCACAAAGAGAACTTGGTGGTAATGGAAGCGTAGTTCCCGATTTGGTAAACTCGCCCATGGCTATGCACAGAGTGGTGGTGCCAGGGCATTGTGAGATGCAAGATCTCAATGCTGTTATAGGTAAAGATAAAGAATGTCAAGTACGTTTGGAGTGTTATTTACTAACAATAGTGGATGGGAAAAATAGTACCGGGTCAGTGAAGGTTTGTTCGAATTCTACTGATGCATTTTTCACACAGCAGAACGTGTACTATGATTCAGCATTTGCAGTCCTCAGAGATGGAGATAGGAGAGTTAATGTAGAATATTGAAGTGTATAATCAACGGTTGAGGTATAACAATGTGTTGAATCTGGATGGAGCCAGACACAGACATATGATATTAAATGCAATGGTAGCAACGGTTTTGATTGCTGTTCCTTTATCTGCTTTCCAGGTGACTACCCATTACCATAACTGCATCAGGGGGGCTGGACTTTGATTGACTCAACCGCGAGAGGAATTGTTGGAAGGACAACAGAAAAGGGAAGTATGAGATAAAAAATGGAATGGTGCAAATACTGCACTTGCAACCTGGGGTGTATATATAAAGGCACACATATAGAGGGTTGAATTGACAGACTTGAGAATGTCACTGGGGCAGAGCTGACAGGTATTGAGGCACAAATTATCAAGCTTCACGTGATAGGCTCCTTGAGTCAGCTTACCAAAGTGGTCCTGCAGAGGCTGATGGACGGTGCACTGGAAGCAGGAAGAAACTTGAAGTGGGATTTGGCATGTGAAGAGGTGTAAGATTATCTGAATACCCAATAAATATCAATCAGGGACAATGTGTGACACAATAGCTACCTACAGATGTGGAAGAATCACTATGGGCTACCTGAACGCCTATGGCAATGGAGGAACCTCTGGAAGAACAGTTGTTGGCACTGTAAAGATAAATAATGCTGGCTTACAGCACATGGGCCAATCAAATGACTGTGGGCACTGGCCAGCAGAGTACTGCATGGACTGAGAGAAGGATGTAACTGGGAGTGGGTGACACATCACGAAGTGTGGGAAATCAAACCATCCAACAATGCCTCATGATACCTGATCTCTGCCCTGGGGGTGACTCCTGATTTGTGGTTTAGTCATGATTCAAATTGGGAGCTATGGCCTTTAGAGCCCCCACTGTTGCAGTGTCTGAGTAAGTAAAGTAAAGGACAGATAGTGTTAGTTGGAAAGGTGAGGGAGTTGAATACATTTTGGTAGTGAGAAGGTAGTGAGAAGGTTGCTTCGAGGAAAGGTTTGTTGCATAGAATTAGTTGCTCCACCAGAGTCTGCTGTGCATTTTTCTATCCATACATCTGCAGAGAGGAGAACGGTAAAGATATATGTTACATTTTTGAAGGGGTGGCCACATAGATTTCAGAATTTGGAGGAGGTAGAAGAAGCAGTGAGACATGCAACAGATGTGACAACGAGTTTGCAAGTGTTGGAGACGCTATTCAATTAAGAGAAACAGGCATTTGAAATGGACCATCGCACAGCCTCGATATGTGTAACTGTGTAACAGGAGATGTTTTGTGTGTAGTAAATCAGGAAGTCACTGAACAGTCTTACATTACCACCACAGTAGGTCTCACTGTATTTTCTCTTATGTTGGCAGGAGTAATTTGGTGTTGTATGAGGTTCTGTACCCATTCATGAGCTGTGGTAATACAAAACAGACCCTCCAGCTCACAATTCTTTTCGGTTAACCCCAGACTTCAGCTGGTCCTGCGCCCTGCTTGAAATGCAGCAGGAAAATGTGATGTTGAAGAAGGACTTTGGTAGCTGTTGCAAAACCATTGGAGTGATTGTATGTACTGTAAAGAATAATGTTGTATTGATGGATGCACAAACGAAAAGCAGAAATGGACCACAGTTAGAGGGGAAATTAAAATAGAATTCCCTGTGCAAATTAAGAACAGGTGAATTGGTAAGTAGTGCAGGGGAATAAGAAGTTCAGTTAGATTAGCTGTGGGCTGATGGGCCAGATAGGCTAGCTAATATTGTTTTGATCTCCAAATCACAATGTTGGGCCAGAGCACTGCATGAAAAGCATAATACAATATGTACAACACGAGTGCTCCTGTGTAGTTGGCTCAACTCAATATTTATTCTGATACATACATGTGGCCGCTGTACAGATCCTTAGAAATATAAACTACTAGCTATGCTAGATTCTAGCAGCAACGTTTTTACAATCATTTTGTTGCAGCTATTGAATACATGGGTTAGCGATAAACACCTGATAAAACCCCAACAGCTAGGATTCAGGAAGGGCTATTCTACTATACAGGCTATGTGGGCCCTTCTCTTGCTATCAGCTGATGTCTTCAGTTGGGCTGATGGTGACTTTTACATCTGTTTTATCGATTATTCAACAGTATTTGACTGTGTCAACTGTCAAATTCTGTTGTTGAAACTAGAAAGATGGGGCATTGACAAATATTTGTTGTAATTTGTCAAGGTCCTACACACTGATACAACAGTTACAGTTTGCCTTTTCCAAGACTGAGACATCTCCTCTCCCATGCCTACCAATAGGAGTCTGAAACAAAGGTGTGTTCTAGCGCCCCTGTTACTTAACCTCTATGTGGCTGACATGGGGGAGAAACCAAGACTGACACAGACTTCTCTGTGTCGTATTGCAGGGGTGGTGTTACCGTAGATCACTTATGCGGACGACATGGTCTTACTTGACCACACCCCTCTTGGTCTTCAAAGATCTATCTGGTCCAGTTTACTGACGAGAATCATTTCAAGATCAATTTTGCAAAGTCCAAGGTTATGCATATACTGAGTAAAAGTTGACACACTACTAGTTTTCGCTAGGATATTAAGGATATAAAGTTGGAGCAGGTTAAAACCTACATTTACCTTGGGCTACCATTCCATAGTACTGCTTCATCCTCACAATACTATGCCTATGTCAAAGCCAAAGCTATGTGACGATGGCTGATATTGAGGGGATGCATCAAGAGGGTTGGTTGAGAATCAGTAGAGGGACCTTTGGAAGTGTACATCAAAGCAATCATACCATGTATATTATATGGTTTAGAACCGGTCTGGAAGATCACGTGGATTGGTTAGACAAACTGAAGGGAAAATACTTAGGTCATTACTGAGCTCACCTACGACCGTTCCTGTGGCTGCGTTGAGAATGAAATTAGGTGCCACCTTTTTTCACACTACTAGGAAATTAACCTGTAGTTAGTTACTATTGAAAATAAACCAAACTAGTGTAATTATGGATATCCCTGATATATTGTCCATGTCCATAGTGCACACATGTTAGCGATTGTGTAATAAAGCACACCTTGAACTGGTTGACAGAGTACAAAATTATGTGGAAAATATTGGTGGTCTGCCCGTGAGAGAGACAGCTGATTTTGGTTTTTAGCCACATTGGGATATTAGAGAATAAATGGCATTATGAGGAGTATGTTAAACAAAGCTTCAAATATTATAAGCCAAGTAGTTATATGATTAAGGCATGTTCCTATACATTAAAGCTCTTCATCATGCTTATGCGATTAAATATCTTGGCGGTATTCAATTATACTGTGTCTTGGCAGAACAGCCCAAAAGAAAAAAGACTGTGATGTTTGTGTGCCAACCATACAGAAACTAGTAGGCATATTTTGACAGCTTGCAAGAAGGTATCTGATCTTTACATAAAGGGCTATGAGCGTTTTTGCGCATGTCCTAGTAGTATTGCAACAGATCAGCTTTGGTCTACGATTGAGGCAGCAGAGTAGCTTGTGATTACTGCAGCTGCAATGCATGTCTGGGAGCGTATACAAGGTATGCCATTGGCGTATACTCCCAAAACACAGTAAAGTAAACTGCATATGCACCTACTAGTGGTATAAGTATTGTTGGATGTGGATTTTAATAGTAATGCTTTTATGTGTAAAATGTTAAATTGTTCTTTCAACTGATTTGTTATTGGTATGATGATTTATATGCAAAATGATTTATTGTATTAGCCATATGAATTAAATTTAAAAATTTAAAAAAAGATTAGCTGTGCAGTAAGTGTAAAAGGAGGGTCTGTGAACGTTGATGACCCTCAGTGGAGGGGGAAAAAGATTTGTGTTGTAATGATGCCATAAAGGCATGTGATGACAGTGAACACAAATGATGAAATGAGAGGAGTCTGAGAGTTTATTTGAATACCTGAAGTGTCACCCGTTTATAATATAATGGTGGTGTGTTTGTTATTTTTCTTTAAATCCTATAGGACATTGGATAGGGAAATCATCACTTAGGTGAGAGGTGTGGGGCCACCTCCACCTGATGTACATCCGGCCAAGAATAACATGTGACATGCACTGTAGGACTGCTTAGGTAATGCTTTCACAACCTCTCAGGGTACTACATGAAGGCAACCTGTGCCTCCATCTTGGATTTTGCTGGTACCGACTGGTTTGAACAATGGGACATTATTCTTGGCCAGATGTACATCAGGGGGAGGGTGAAACACGTGTATGGGGTTGCTGGTGGTACTCTCGTTCAGATTGGAATTGCCATTGTATTTCGGTGCTGGACTGCCCCATGCAGGACAAAGACTGATATGCAAATGGATATTTCCCATCTGTGAAAGGCACAGTGAGTAAAAGCAGTGGCTGCGAACTCTCAAGTGGTTAATAACCACTGAACAGGTTATCATGTCTGTTCTTGCGAGAGAGGGGCACCCGCTACCTTTGTAAAACTAATTGTTAAGGAACCTGGGATTGGTAACCCTAGGTCTCCTGGGGGCAACCAGACGTGGTCTCCCTCTCACTGTGCTTAGAGAGGCATCAGCTTCACCTCACTGATGATCCCCAACAAGGGTGAAACACGTGTATGGGGTTGCTGGTGGTACTCTCGTTCAGATTGGAATTGCCATTGTATTTTGGTGCTGGACTGCCCCATGCAGGACAAAGACTGATATGCAAATGGATATTTCCCATCTGTGAAAGGCACAGTGAGTAAAAGCAGTGGCTGCGAACTCTCAAGTGGTTAATAACCACTGAACAGGTTATCATGTCTGTTCTTGCGAGAGAGGGGCGCCCGCTACCTTTGTAAAACTAATTGTTAAGGAACCTGGGATTGGTAACCCTAGGTCTCCTGGGGGCAACCAGACGTGGTCTCCCTCTCACTGTGCTTAGAGAGGCATCAGCTTCACCTCACTGATGATCCCCAACAAGGGTGAAACACGTGTATGGGGTTGCTGGTGGTACTCTCGTTCAGATTGGAATTGCCATTGTATTTCGGTGCTGGACTGCCCCTGGGCAGGACAAAGACTGATATGCAAATGGATATTTCCCATCTGTGAAAGGCACAGTGAGTAAAAGCAGTGGCTGCGAACTCTCAAGTGGTTAATAACCACTGAACAGGTTATCATGTCTGTTCTTGCGAGAGAGGGGCGCCCGCTACCTTTGTAAAACTAATTGTTAAGGAACCTGGGATTGGTAACCCTAGGTCTCCTGGGGGCAACCAGACGTGGTCTCCCTCTCACTGTGCTTAGAGAGGCATCAGCTTCACCTCACTGATGATCCCCAACAAGGGTGAAACACGTGTATGGGGTTGCTGGTGGTACTCTCGTTCAGATTGGAATTGCCATTGTATTTCGGTGCTGGACTGCCCCTGGGCAGGACAAAGACTGATATGCAAATGGATATTTCCCATCTGTGAAAGGCACAGTGAGTAAAAGCAGTGGCTGCGAACTCTCAAGTGGTTAATAACCACTGAACAGGTTATCATGTCTGTTCTTGCGAGAGAGGGGCGCCCGCTACCTTTGTAAAACTAATGGTCTTGGTATCCCCAACCAAATTATTTGGATGATTCTATGTTCAAGGTATACAGGGATCAATATCCTGCACTACTAATGCAGGTTTCCAAGGATCCTGAGAGGCTGGGTCTTTGGTTGTAGCAGATAAGGAGCGCCACCGAGGGATTCTTTGGGTGGGGTGGACAAATGTTAGAAACCATATGATCCTCTGATCTGTACTTACCATAATCTTTCAGGCCCTGCCACAACCCTCCTCCCACTGCCTAGGACGGACCTGGCCCACTGAAGCCTACCTATTCTTGCTTTCTAGGTTCTGGTCTTCCTCATTGTCTTTCTACCTCATAGATCTTATTCTCCTACTCTTGACCTCCTCTGAAACACTCTCTGCTAATATTACTGTGGAGTATGTATTAATCCCAGATTCTGGTGATCTGTGATTTTCCTTGCCTGAGGCTCTTGTCATCTCCACGTGATCTTTGCATTTCTAAACCCTTAGCTTCCAATCTTACCTCCTCCTGGACTGTCACAGCTCCATTATATGAAAACCCCCTCTTTCTTCTCCACCATAGATACTACCACCTACTTCCCATCTGCTTCTGTTGGTGTGGCCCCCTCACATAATTCCTGTTATTCCCTCCTCCTTCCTTAAGATTCCTGATGTTCTAAGCTTTTTGAAGCCCACTTCCTTACTTCTGTCCTCGTCTACTGTTATCAGCTCCTGTTTCTCTCAATAGAAGGATTTCTATTGAGAGAAACAGGAGGAGGGTCAGGTGATGCATTAACAGATGAGCCTATAAGGCTGTCTTTAAGAAGACCAGCTCTTGATGATGTGTAAAGGGATGAAAGTCATACGAGAGAGGGCACAGGCAGTTTTTTGAAATATTTGACTCCTATCCAGATATTAGATCCTGTTTCTGTACCTCTTCTACCTCTTTGCAGTCCACTCTTGAATTTACCTCCACCCTCAGCTCATTCACCTTTCACCACTTCATCCGGCTTTCCTCTGCCACCAACTCTATATTATCCGTCACTTTTGTGGCCTCCTCGTCTTCCTCTTACCGCAGGGCATCCAGCCATCAACAAACCTGAGCCCCCGTTTCTACAACCCACTTCATTGGGCTAGGTTAGATGAGTTATATCAGTAGCTCCACCCCACCCCCTGGTTCTTACACTGGTCAGAGATCTGCATCTTTGGTCCCCAAGTGTTGAATGGCTAGACTTGAATGTGGGTCTTAGCTTCCTGTGTACCAGAAGGAAGATGGCTTACGTTGGTTTTAACCCAGGCAGCCATTTCTCTACACTAAGTACAGCTGCCATGTCAGGGACAATTGTATAATTGGGTCCAGGGTTGTAAAGAAGTGTTGGGGAGTGTTTTACCATTATTCTCATCCTCCGCTTTGTACGCGGTACTGCAGCCCCGGATTTGGCAATTAGCCTTGTGATCACGCCCAGAAGGTTCTGAAATCAAGGGCAGGGGCCCTTAGGGGTTCCATATTGAAATATGGAATTGGATAACCATTGTTGAGGAGAGGTTATGGTATTTTCACTGTGACTGACCTTTGTAGGGGTTCTGTTTTGGGGTAGAGGCCTGGTATTGGTTGGACCTGTAGAGGAGCAGGTGGACATGTCATCCCTACCTCCCGCTCCCTCACCTCCATCATATTGGATCAGTAGGAGAAGAGCTCTATGAGGGACACTAGGTACCATCCCAATACCACATTGAGTTTATGAGAGACAATATGCACTCAGACAACCATATTGAATGGACCTTCAACTGAGAGGGTGGAAGGATGTTTGCATACATCAATGGACATCATAGAGCTACAAGTAAAATCTGACACTGACGTCATAGAGGAAATATACTGAGACTTTCTAAAAACAATATGCAAATACTCAAAGAATAAGGATTTAACTGAAGTAACAAGAGAAACATGTAACTGAATATGAAGAAATAGTGTTTATGCAAAGAGTTTAAAGTAGCCTGCTGATTAATAGATGCATATACGCCGACACGCAAGGTAGATGAGACATATAGAATCTTGTTGCAGAGGAAAACATAACGTGGCTAGAGTGACAATGATGGAAAGATGGACATTGGACTTGTATTGAAAGCATGCAAGCTACATCGGAAACAGACCAGGGCTGCAGAATCAGGAGATGCTGGAACAACAGATTTGTGTGAGGAATAAAGAAGAGTCTATGGCCTGGGATCAAGGATGTTATTTCAAGGAATAATTGCAAGGCGCAAGGGGAGTCGAAAGGATAAGCCATGTACGTAAGACATATTTCTCTTAGATTTAGCAAAGGACAAAACATCTGCAAGAGCCAAGTATTAGACAATTAAAGATGCGGAAAACCCATGTAAGATGGAGTGAGCAAGTCTCTAGAGGCCAAGATGGGTAATGACACCCAATTCAATTGAATCAAATAGCAATAAAATAGAAGGTCGAGATGGACACATTTGTTGTCTCCTCACAAGTGATACAGAAGTTAAAAACAAGGGCTATTCATTAAGCCCAAACAAAGATGTAAGTGTGCCTACACTCCCTTGAATGTCCCAGATCGGAGAACAGGCTTGACTGATGAGAGACGATGAACTATTTGGGAAAGTGGGGAGTAGTCTGACTTTGCTTGCAGCACCTGCATTTCGTTTTGCTTACATTGTGCTAACGAGCCGAAAGTCCAAGGTTAGGAAAGCATGCCAAACAATCAGAGGGTCTATGTAGCAACATGCTATACAATGTTACAAAGACCAACCCGCTGTCATTTTTTCTGTTATAATCAGTAGTATATGTATTTAAAGGTAGTTTGAGGCATGCCCACCAGATAAGGAGCCAATGAAGTTATTAACACGTATATATACCATAGTAGGTACATATCTTCCCTTAACCATGCCCTCCATTCAATCCATTCAATAGGTTTTAGTTTGACACGTAGTATGGCTTCACAGATGACGCAAAGCGAGGTATAAAACATATCTCTTTTAATTTAGTGACTTATGGTTGATAGCTTCTTTTTCAGGGTTTTTGTCCTCTACCTCTCCAGCGCCACAATGCTTCCGGGCGACCGTGCGCTTTATAAGAAATCTTAACATAACATAACAAAACCTTTGTATAATCACATTTGGGGGTGAGTGCATGAATTACAGCCTGTTGTTCGCCAGATTGCCCTACTTTTTTTCTATGCTGATAATGAAGTAGTACTTTGCC
Organism: Ambystoma mexicanum; assembly: GCF_040938575.1. Lineage (NCBI taxonomy): Eukaryota > Metazoa > Chordata > Amphibia > Caudata > Ambystomatidae > Ambystoma > Ambystoma mexicanum. Next base: position 532,520,841 of record NC_090927.1, on the reverse strand, counting down.
ATATTCTTTGTGTCTGTCTGGTTATTTGGGTCCGAGATCATTATTGGTAATTCCTTCTAGCACATGAGATGCTTCAAGGTGCTAGAGCACATTTTGGTAGCAGTGGATGGTTCTGTTCTAATCGACCCATGCCCAGATCTAGACTCTCAGACTCTTGATTGATTACGCCATTAGCCAGAAGACTGTGGAGCTTCCTGTGGAGATCGGTGTGCAAATAGGCAAGTGTAAGAAGAAGTGTGTGCCCATTTGATGAAATTCCTGTCCGGTCCCCGCAGGTGCCCCGCGGAATGAAAGCGAACTGGTCGATTGGGGAAGAGTTGATGCCCAGGGACTTGACCCGAGCCACGGACATTGAAGGTGGCAAAAATAAGGGGGAAACTGTATTGAAAATATGTGTGATATTTGGTGATAAGAAAGAAGAGAAATAAATACCTCCATTCCTGGTTCCAAAAGGGACGGAAGCGTACAGACTAAAACTCCAAATATAGGGGTATTTTTTAAGGATTCCTGAGGCAAAGCCAAGAAGAAGAGTGTGTATCACACTCCAAAATGAGGTAAAAAGTGAGATGAGATACATTTACTAAAGATAGTAAAGGAAGGTGTATGCAGAAAATGTAAAAGTGCAGATGTGTATGTGGTTATAAATGTGTCAGTATACAACTTTTATTGTGTCTAGATTAGGAGATATAAAACGATAGTAAAGAAAATGAAGGTGATCATCAGATTTTTAAATCAAGAGGTTGTCAATCAGGAGGGTAAAAATCAAAGAAGAATAAAGAAGAGACTCTTAAAACATCAATAATAAAAAATAAAATGGTTAAAATTGACAGAAAGTGTAAACAAAGGAACAAAAACGAATATCACTGAATAGATTTTTAAAGTGGTGACAAAATTGTTTTTTGGTAACAAGCAGCGGTTGATGGTGCCTGCTCAAATTAGACAGTGTGGTTTATTTGATAAAAGAATAAAATATCTGATAAGTATTGACAGTAGAGATCAACTTGTCATCATGGGGGACACCAACTGTGCAGGACACTGCCGAGGTACACATCCAAGATAAGACAGTCTCACTCAGAGTGGGTCAGAGGACGACTAATAAAACACTCATGCCATGGCCACAAGTGGGTTGGGTGTCAAAAACAGTACTGTGACATATTTCAACTTATTTGTATGCTACATATAAGGGAAAGAAGATCCGCCTGGGAAGGAGTGGATGCTTAATCAGCATAAGGAGGAGGATATAACGCCCTTGGCTCCTCTTTGCACGCATTGAAAAAACTCCTCTTCCCCTTCTGAAAACAAGAGCACAGATACTGAGGAACAGGGATGTTATCCTTTAAAGGAATTCAATGCAGCAGCAGGGTATGTTAAAATGACATAAGTGCCCCCTGCTTATAACAGTAAGGACAGTGCATAAGGATGCAAAAGGAGGGAACGGAAATATAGGCCAACCCGCAATGAAAGGAAACAGCGTGATGAGAGAAAGGACAGACAGGACAGACAGATGGAGATGGAGGAAGAAGCAAGGAAACAAGGGGAAGTGAAAGATAAGGGTGGGAAGACAGATATTACTTAAATTAGATGCTAAGGACATTGATGGGGTTCGATAAAGGGAAGAAAGAGAAGAGCGGGAAAAGAAAGAAAGAGAACATGAGAGAGCATACAAAGAAGAAAAGGAAAAAGAGAGGAAGCGAAAGGAAGAATGAAGAAGGTACAAAGCAAGGTAAGGAAAAGAAAGACTCAAAGAGAAGAAGTAAGAGGAGCTAGAAATACAGAGAATGCAAGTACGCAGGTTGTAAAAAAAAAGGCAAGAGGAAGAAGAGAAAAGCGAGATGAGAAGACAGGAAGATGAGATGAACAGAAGAAGGGGACTAAACGATGATGAGATTGATTATTTATTTCATGGAAGGATAGTGCCGATCGAAGCACGTAAACAATTTGCGGAAGAGAGAGGGCCACTACAGCCCCGCAGGGAGCTGTAAGGGGTACTGAGAAGACCAGCTTCCTTCCTTTCTGTTATTGGTGAGTTTTCAAATGCCTGTTGAGGTAGTCATGTCACACCCTTTCATCATGAATGAGGGCAAGAAACCATGGATTATCACAAAATATAATCATTTTTTAATATTTATCAAAATTGCACAAATCAACAATCCATCTATTTAAAAAGACAATCACATACTAATAATTCAATTTTACATGAACAAACACATTTATACATCTAACACATATGTGACTCATATGGCAAAAAAACCTCAAAATGAGCTTTTTTTGTGTCTTCACCGTGAGCTACTTAATGGCTCTACTGGGATCCTACCTAAGGAAACCCCCTAGAAATGAGAGGGCAAAAAACAATGTGGCTGCACTTTAAACAATGGGTTTCTAGAACCAATACTAGTTTTTGAAAAAATGCACACTGTGTTTTTTGCATGAATTTGTCCTCACCCACACAGCCCCTAAAAAGAGGACCTCATAGATCTAGTTAGCTGTTGAGGGGTACTGAGAATACAGTCATGGGCTGACAACCATGAAGCAGAAAACATAGGGAAGAGGATTGGAGATTAGTATGGGTAAATGAGAGCCAATAAATAGATTGGATTGGAATCCAAGAGGATTTTGAAGGATTTCTATTGAGAGAAACAGGAGGAGGCTCGGGTGATGCATTAACAGATGAGCCTATAAGGCTGTCTTTAAGAAGACCAGCTCTTGATGATGTGTAAAGGGATGAAAGTCATACGAGAGAGGGCACAGGCAGTTTATTGAAAGATTTGAGTGTAGAGAAAGGGGTAAAATGGTCATACTTAGAGGCCCCTAAAGAAAAAACACCAGAACCGACCCCATACGGTGAGCAACCACAAGTACGGTCACACAGTGCCTTATGTAAGCAAATTAAGGTCAATACCAAAACAGAGACAAATGGACGAGACTAGCCCCACCTGGAAGACATGAAATGTAGGTGGGTATGATTATGGATCAGGCTTTTCACAATTCCCATTATTAGAAAAAGGGGAAGGACGACCACAATATATTCAGTGACCACAAATGGACAAGGATAATTTGAAATGTAAATGTCCTAGTTGACTTCAGGTGCAGGAAGATGGTTTTATGAGTTAGAAAGAATGACATCAGGAATTAAGCTAGCTATAGCTGACATAAAAGGCCTGCTAGCAGCCCTCCTATGGGAGAGGGCTGACAACATTTGAAAGTGAGCAGGATATGCGGGTGTGACTGTACAAAACATGACGCACAATGGAGCACCATTTAATATGATTGCAGAGCAGATGTATGAAGTGCGCTTATAGTACAAAGTCCCGCTACATCAGATATGGGTGCTGTAAGGGAGGCACAGTATCACAATTATGACACTGATACAAGAGATACAATTTCAAAAACTTTATTCAATTTTAGTGGTTTGGAAAAACTCTTGCTTTGCCTTATAGCTATGATGGGAGTATTCTCTACCATCAAATAATAAAGAAACACAGTCCTAGTCAGTCTCTGTCAAGTCAAAGATGCCCTATACTAACAAAACCTAATGCCTGCCCTATCTCCTATACAAATAGTGTGTAAAGGGGAATAGCTATGCAAATGAAAATCAGTGTTATAACATAAAGGATTAATGTGGCTGAGTCAGCACGGAGTAAGGCGGACCCCGTAAACAGGATGACAAACGCTGGCTCAGGTTCTCAAAACAAAGGCACTTCAAACATGGATCGAGGCCCGCTTGGCCATCCACGTTAAAGTCACTTATTTCAGCTTTCAAAAGTTCTTTCACAGTACAACAAAAGTTCACGCAGGCCTCCCTCAATCGGGCTCAGACCTCTCAAAGCAAAAATTTAATGGCGGACTCCATCAATCGGGCTCGGACCTTTCAATCACAGCACTTTCAGGGGTCACTTCCCCAAGCTTAATGCACATTCCTTATGGGTTCACTTCCCCTAATTTATCACAATTTCGGTCTCCCTCAGTCAGGCTTGGATCTTTTCCTGATATGGAAGACTTTCGAATTTGCACGTTTTTTTTCTTCGATATACCTCTCCAGGACCACTTTGACTTTCCCTTCAGCTGAGACTCCTAGGTTATTTGCCCCAGTGTCTCTTGGTCTGGGAAGTTTAGTCTCACAAGCACAAACGTTCAACATTTACCTTTTCACTTTCCCTTTTCCCATGGTTAATCTTAAGCAATACGCATTTTGGGTTCATTCCCTTTGTCACTTTATAACAAAAGATTTCACGTTTCGCTGAGACTTTTGAGTGGCTACTTCCTTTTGCCGGACCACCCCGCTACTTTGTATCACTGGCTTCACAGTTATCTGTAATTTAAAGTTCACCACAGTTCTGCCTTCCTTCGCGTCTCAACCACACGTGTACAGCCTTCAATTGTGAGGTATACTGTTGCAACTTAAATCTTTCCGTAACACACCTGCCTTTCATGTCGCTCACTAACTCACTGGCTATATGCATTTCATTCTTGTTTTTTCTGTTTTAATTCACAAGTCAAGGTTAATGCCAAAAGCTTGGCCTCGCCTCCCCAACTCTGTCGTTCACCAGGGAGGGCTGCTGGAAAATTTGAAACACGATGCAGTCTTCTTGTCTGGGATTAAGTCTTCTCTGTGTATCTTTTTTTGTGGCTCTATGGAGGCAACCACCTCCTGCAGGGATGTCCTGGGTTTCTCTACCCTTTGCTCTCATCCGTCTGTCAGTCACACTGTGGAAACAGTGAAATTGACATGAGGCCGGGAAGCCCAAAAGGAAACACACCAACACAGGTTACAAAGGACATACAAAGCGCTTTATTTCAAAGTTACAAAGTTACCAAAGTCAATTGACATGCGAATAGCTATTCGGCTCTCTGACTAACACACGAACCTTCAACGTTAGGTTCGCATTGAAAGTGGGAGAGACCGATCATCGGGATGCTTGGGTTTTTATACATTTAGTACTGCATTGGCCAGCCCTCTTACAAGTTAACCATTTCTGGAACCATGGCTAGGGTTCGTAGCCAGGTCGAACACACAATTTCCACACATTAGATCAGTTCCGCTGATACGGTTACATATTTACACATAGGTTAAACAGAGGACAGGGTCTTAGTTCATGACCCTAACAAGTAGCCTGCGGACATATTATTCATTCACGTGTGCGGAGGTCACCATGGCCGAAGTCTTACTCGAAATGTCATTCGGCCTCCATTTTGTGATTCAGGGTGACTTCCACACTGCAAGAGTACCTAAAATGGCGGCTAGATCCAAGATGGCGGCTTACACGATACATTAAGGTCAAGACCTTGCCGCGGAACCTATGTACATAGTATCCTTTAGACAGCTTGGCGTAGGCCAACATACATTTAAACGATGCGATTGGGGTTATAATATTATATCGATTTCCACAGACCCTCCTTTTGGCCTATGCCAAGTGCTAAAACATTATTTCCTAATACTTTTGAAAATACTTGAGGGCATTAGCATCCATAGGTTCCGCATCATTGTCTGAAATGTCAATAGCCATAAAGTTGTTCATAAGAACTTCTTGCAACATGAATTCTTTAGATGCTGTCTTCGGGGTATATATTCTACGCCCTATTGCGCTCATAACTTGGGCACAACATCCCCCTATCATTCCGCATATACTCGGGAGGCATTGAAAACAGCAGCAAAGGAATAACAGAGTCCCAAAAATACCTAAAATAACAGAAAGCACCTTCCACCCCCAAGATCGTAGAGAATCCCAAAACCAAGTACTAAGGCTCCAGTCTCCTACAGGGATACGGACTTCAGAACTAAGAGTGTGTAAATTCTGAATTGCTTTGAATATTGTTGGTGAAGAATCTGGTACGAAAACACAGCAAGCGGACCCCACTAATTTACATACTCCACCTCGTTCAGCTAAAATGACATCTAATGCCATTCGATTTTGGAGTGCTACCAATCTTATCGCCTTTTGCTCTAAGGTCATATTGTAAAGTATGTCCGTGGTCCGGTTGATTGTTTTCTCCAACACCCTCGCTAATCCCCTGATGTTTTCTGAATTTGCTATTTGTCCCCAGAAGGGAACTACTGATTTGGCTATATCCCCGAACACTTGTCCAGGGGTATCTCCATCATTATCCCGTCGCGGGCGAGCCTTAGATATCTCTAAGGTACTGGCTATAAATACACCTGGTAACAATATCCCTAAATAACAAGTCCCCTGCCAATCCTTGGGCAACCAGGGAAAAGCTAAACTACCACACACAAAATAAACCGGTCCCCCTACATACAAAGGCCTATTTTCCCCAGTCAAATTTACAATATTTATACAAGGCTCGAAATCTCCCATTGGCCTAGTGCCGTTTCTTTGTACACAGAAAGGGACAGAATCAGGACTGTGATTTACAGAATAAGAAGGAGGCATGGCATCCTTATTGCCTATCGGAGCCATCTTGAAAGAAACTAGATTTTGAAAAGGAAAAGAAAAATTATCAGATGGCCTAATAGAAGCGATATTAGGTCTACTCCTATTTGCGAAAAGCGAGCATCCCAGGGGAGTCAATTCACGTTTTTCAAATTCATTCAAATTAGTCCCATCGAAGTTCCCTGAGATGCTATCATTCCATCGGCCAAAAAAGAGTGCTCTAAGAGAGGCATAGCAAGAGGTTGTTAGAGGTAAGGGATGTATATACCACCCCAGTCCCTTGTTCCCATGTTGTGGTAAGTGAGTGCAGACCCAACAATTACTCCTATTAAAAATAGCATGCGTAGCATTCATCACTATCATCAAAGTGTTATTATAATATTTCTGTCTATGCCGAGAGTCCCTAGGGGACAGAGTGTGAAGGTGTACAGAGGGAGTCAAAACAGTTGGTACAATTTCGGTCGGTAACAGAGGCTTCAAAGGATACATTTCTTCAAAGTACCAAAGTCCCACGGCAGCAGTTGCAAAACTAACAATAATCAAAACGAGAACACAACAGTACGTTTTCGGGGCCCAGGCACATTGTCCATTGTTCGAATTGGTCACCTCCTTATCTAATAGTTCAATACGAGGAGCAGTGGTGAAGGCGACAGGCATCATGGTTATCCCGATCGACGGCCCCAATGTTCGTTGCTGGCGGCACTTCGGCCGCGCGACTTCTTAGTCCTTCCCAACCCTGGCCAACAGAACCCCCCCTTTTCTTTGTTCCAAAAAAAGGGAAGACGATAGTATTTCAATCACTCCTTTTTCTTCCAGATGCACGATACTCGTGCGGCGATTTTATTTGCGTGGTCGAAGGTTGTACCGGATGGTACCCAAGTTTGTTGAATCCAAAAGCAAAGTATCGTCGCTCCCTGAGGGGAGCGTCGTATCAGTAGCGACGGAAGTCGCAGGGCTCGAAACAAGGTTTTCCGGAAGTGATTGATCAAGGGAGTGCGGAGACAAAATGGACGGCTCCCCGAGCTCCTCAGGCTCAGAGAACTTCTCCGACGCACTCACAATGCTGCCTGCTACTCCGAGATCAGAGAGTGTAGCACCAGCGAGGGGTTCTGTTTCTTCTGTAACGTGTGGCATCGGGTGAGGGATCTTCTTGATATGTGTTGCATGTATCCAGTTCTTCTTTCCTGCCACCCGCACTGCCGTCCTGGTGACCAATAAAACCTGGTAGGGTCCCTGCCAGCGAGGCGCGAGACAGGAAGACCTTTCGTAGGCCTTTACCAGGACCCAGCTGCCGGGCAATATATCGTGTCCTGGGCCCGTAAACCGTACAGGTAAGGCAGCATTCACCTGGTGGTAAATGAAATACAGATTTTTAGTCAATTGATTACAATAGTCTATGAGCAATACATTCTCCACATCCCTCAGGGCTTTAGGTTTAGGGAGACCCCAAATATTAGCAGGCCTTCCCATTACTACCTCGAATGGAGAGAGCCCAGTTCTAGTCTGGGGTGTGGTGCGCATAGCTAACAACACAATAGGTAAAGCATCTGGCCATTTTAATTTAGTGTCGGCACATGTTTTTGCAAGTTTGTTTTTCAAAATACCATTGTGTCTTTCTACCAACCCCGCACTTTGAGGGTGCCTAGCTGAATGAAAACGTTTCTCTATCCCTAAGGCAACACATATTTGCAACATTACGGCTGCGATGAAGTGGGGGCCGTTGTCCGACCAAATTATCCTCGGGAGCCCAAATCGAGGAAAATAGTCTTTTACCAAGATCTTTGCGGTGGTCATGGCGGTAGCATCTTTGACGGGGAAAGCCTCGACCCATTTGCTAAAAGCACAAATGATAACAAGAACATATTTCAAGTTATTACATCGCTCCATTTCAATAAAATCAAGGTGAATGGTTTCAAAGGGGACAGAGGGGGGCCCGAAACTTCCCCTTGGAGTCACTGTCCCTTTACCCACATTATGCTGCAGGCAAATCATGCAGTTCTGAACGAGTCTTTTTGCAGTTTCCAAAATTTTATCATTCACCCAAACCTGCTGTAATATCTTCGCAATTTGCTGGGCACACACATGTGTTGGACCGTGTGCCATCGTGACCATTGCTAATACATAAGAATCAGGAAGCAACCATTTCCCGTCAGATGCGTCCACCCAACACCCTTCGTCATCCAATTTCCCCATGCCTTCAGCCCATTTCCTAGATTCTTCAACAGAGGCATCAGTCTGAATATCTCGCACAGACCCAATGCCTTCATCTATTATACAACCATCTCTCACTTCCCCCGAGGTGTACATGTCTGTGCTAAGGTCTGTAGCTGTTTGTCTAGCTATCAAATCTGCAAAAGCATTTCCTCTTCCCACATTGTCTATGACCTTGCGATGTGCTGCACATTTCATGATTGCTAATTGTTCAGGGAGTGAGAGCGCTAAAAGTAGTTGTACTATTAAGGGACCATGCTGAATCTTGGTCCCGTGTGAGGTCAGAAACCCTCTTTCCGACCACAGTTTTCCGAAATTGTGAGCCACCCCAAAGGCGTACTGACTATCCGTATAAATGTTAACTCTATGCCCTTGGGAGAGCTCACAAGCGCGGGTCAACGCTATAATCTCTGTAGCCTGCGCGGAGTTATGCGGAATCCTTTTTGTTTCTACGATCTTGTTCAAGGTAGTAACTGCATAAGCAGCTGTAGACGTGCCATTCGGAAGTTTAAAACAGGAGCCATCACAAAACAGCTCCCCTTCCGCATTCTCCAAAGGAGTATCTGAGAGGTCTATTCTGCCCTTTGTTTCTTGTTCAGTGGCATACAGGCAGTCATGTGATCCGTCATCGCCGCAAGCAGTAGTTTGCGGGAGAGGCAAAAGTTCAGCCGGATTGAGAACACAACACCTTTTAATTTGGATATGAGGAGCAAATAGAACTAATTCGTACCTGGTCAACCGGGCAGAAGTAAGGTGTTGTGTTTGAGTTTTATTCAATAGAATATCGACAGAGTGAGGTACCATCAAAATTAAATCGTGGCCTAGGACCATCCCCTCACTCTGTGTTACAGACGCAGCGGCAGCAGCAACAGCGCGCAGACATCGCGGCAAAGCGCATGCAACAGGATCGAGGGCGGAGGAATAATAGCCGCACGGCCTATTCTTCCCTCCATGTTCCTGTGTTAACACAGACAACGCACATCCATTACATTCATGCACAAACAACACAAAGGCCTTATCGTAATTTGGTGTACCCAGAACCGGTGCTGAACACAGCGCGGCTTTGAGAAGCTCAAATGATCGTTGATGTTCCGATTCCCATGGCAATGGCAGAGAAATGCCCTTCTTCGTCAAAGCCAACATCGGTTTTACCACTAGGGCAAAGTTCGGGATCCACAGTCTACAGTAGGACGCCATCCCTATCAGGGCTCTGACTTCCTTCTGTGTTTTTGGGACAGACATGCCAGAAATGTGTTTTATTCGTTCAGGTGTCAATCTTCTCCCCTCCTTTGACAGGAGGTAGCCTAGATAGGCAACCTCCTGACAACAATATTGAAATTTCTTAAGTGAAGCTTTGTGACCATTTTCAGCTAAATGAACAAGCAACAATATAGTGCCTTCTTTACAAGCTTTCTCAGAGTCTGCAGCCAGGAGCAAATCGTCTACATATTGAAGCAGCGTGCAAGTAGATGGTAATTCAAGGGTGTCGAGCTGCTCTTTTAAGGCTCTACTATAGATACTAGGACTTTCAGTATACCCTTGAGGTGCCCTTGTGAATGTAAACGAGCGTCCCCCCAAGGTGAACGCAAACAAATACCTGCTCTCCTCATGTATCGGAATACTAAAGAAGGCGTTTTTTAAATCTACAACACTAAAGTGTGTAGCCGTAGCAGGGATCATTGTTAAGATCGTTGTTACATCAGGCACGATTGGAAATTGTGGGGCTACCACCCGGTTAATAGCACGAAGATCTATTATAAACCGGTACGGAATTGCATTGTCGCCTTTCTTATATACTGGCAAGATCGGGCTATTACATAAGCTACCTGTAATCTCTTCGATCACTCCACGATGTACAAAATCGGGGACAATGCATTTCAGAGCGCGCTCTCCTTCAATTGAAATTTTATATTGCGGAATGCGCGGTAGCTTAACCCCATGTTTCAATATTATCTTAACAGGATCGATGTGCAATATCCCGACATCATTATCGTCTATTGCCCACAAACATTCTGGGACAATGTCAAATTCGGGAGGTAGAGGTCGGGTCAAGTATTGGGAGTTAAAGGGTTGCTGTGGTGAAACTGTTAATCTTATTCCGTCAGGGGAACAATGAATCACTGCATTCAGTTTCTTCAACAAATTCAACCCCAGCAAATTTTCTCCACAGTTTGAAGTAAGAAGAAAAGGGCACTGGTCTGTAAAAGGACCCAAAGAAACAGATACCGGCGCAGAAACCGGACAAACAGTTGGTATGCCAGAGAACCCTATAGAGACGTTTGTTTGCCCTGACAGTGGGATGTTTGGAACCCTCGAATGGTCGATGGAGCACTTTTGTGCTCCAGTGTCGATCAAGAACTGATGTTTCCTATTCCCCACCAATAATTCAACATAGGGGCCCTTCTGAATAACGGGAATAGGTAAAGGTTCCAAACGCTGCTTCGGGCAATCCTAGTAAGGCAGAACTTCATCAAAGGGAAGTTCCTCAGAAAGATAGGCGGCGGAAGGGTGATCAAATATATTTCTCGAGTCCATACTCGGAGTCTGATTTTCCCGTGAAAAAGGTTGCTGGGGATCTTGTAGAAGCTGACCCCTATCAGGGCCTCCTGCTCCGGGGCGGCCCCTTGGTCGCCTACCCATACCTCCAAATGTGCCTCCTGACCTCTGACGAAGGGCAGGGCACTGTGCTCGCCAGTGACCTTCCTGGCGGCAATAAGCACACTGATTAATATTTATAGAATTTGGAGGAGTATTTCCTCTTGGAATGTACTGACCTCTAGTCTGTGTCATACCTCCTCTGGGGTTTCTGACAATTTGTTGCAACAATACCTTAGTCTTTAGGTCACCCCTTCTTTTTTTCGATTTTCTCTTTTTCGTTATTAACCCGATTCTCGTAATACTGAGCCATATGCAAGACCTCTGACTGAGATTTTGCCTGCCAAGCGCTCTCTGAGGACATAATTTGTGACTGGATGTCGGGCAACAATCCACGCACAAATTTGTCCACAAACAACCTCTTCCCCGACTCTGTACCTAAATCCTGTCCACTGAAGTCGGAGAACACCTGTTCGAATCTATTAAAGAATTCAGTAGTACCTTCAGTTTTCCCTTGGACACAGGCCGTAAGTTTGTCCCAAATAATCCTTTTTTCTGGGATTATAGTTTTTAATTTGGCAACTATTCTATCAGGTAAAGTGAGTATTACCTGGGGTGGTTTCTCACCAGCTGGTCGTTCCCCATCTATTCTAGTTAAGTTTACCCATGTATCCCCTAACCCCGGCACATCATCTATTGTTCGTACCTGTTTCCATACATCAACAGGTAAAAGCACTGGAAACAATAAATCCATGTCACTTAAGGTGAACACAGAAGACTGCAAAACGGATTCTATTTCTTTGTAAAACCCTGTCGGGTTCTTCCTGATATCAGGGACTGATTGTCTAATCGTGTTCACTTCCTGTCGAGAGAACGGGACGTGAACAAACTGTGATACGTAATGTGCAGGGATATCCACCGCGGCAGCACCAGTCGCCGCGTTGGCGGGGATTTCTATTTTTGGGACAAAGGTCGGAGGGACCTCTCTCATAGGCAACTGAGATATAGGGACCTCCGACCGCTTACTGAGCAATAGGGCCAAATCGAGCGCTAAAGCAGCTGTAGAAGTGTCGGGCGAAAAAGCTCTTTTACAAATACCCAATAACTCTATGGGGCAACCAACCTTCTTCCTTATACATTCCTCCTGTAAGTGCTGTACCATCACTTGGATTACCTTCCTTTGCATCTCTACCGTGTATTGACTATATGTGTCATACACCTCATCTGGCGGTATCGATGAATCCGAGATCCATCGAATCGCGTCTTTGGTACAAATTCGTACTTCCTCAGGTGCTGAACTTCGGCACGAAAGGAACCGTTTTTGTGCATACATCCTGTCGTCCTCATCATCCTCGTTTTGTAAACTTTCAAAATCCCTCCTAAACTCAAACAATCTGTCAACATGTCCATATACTTTCTGCTCTGTATCCCTTGAAAGTGCCAAGGCATTCAGATCTCTCACCCCTTGTGGGAGATCCGAAGTCTGCAATCTACCCCACATTACACCTAAATGAATCCCCAGTCCTTCAATAAAAACGTTTTTCTCGAGAAAATCGTGCAAATTAGATAATGTTGAAAGTACATCAGTTTGATCACCTTTTTCCATGCAATGTTTAGCCCAAGCAAATAGTTCCTGTTTCCTGCCCGCAGGAACAGTACTACGAGTCACAATTTTCGACCCTGCACCGGGATCTGATTTAGTGAGCACGGGACTCCCCAGAATCGGAGGTGTAGGTGAACCTAACAAGGGTGCAGGGGAAAGAGGTAATGTAATAGACGAAATAGACAGAGGAGCGACAACCAAAGAACTAGGGGCAGTAGGCTGCGCAGGAGGAGTAGGAATAACGATAGGAGCAAATAGCAGGAACGGGCAAGGTGCCCACAACGGGAGCATACGGAGGTGGCGCTGAAGAATCAGGCCTCCGTTCGTTTAATATTTTCTCAATAAACTCCTCGGAAACATGAAAATCTTTAGAGGGGTAAATTTTCTGGACCCCGAGCGAGAAAGCTCTATCCATCTTCTGGGTTTCATCTAATCGTTTTTCCTTGTCATACAACAATGCCTTTTCGGCATTCGTTTTATGACGTCGTGCATGTTTATCCCTACTTTTAAGCTGCTGTAATGCTTCCTTTTTCCAATTTTGTAACACATCAAAGGCTGCTGGCCTAGCCTTCTTTTTAAGCAAGATCGACTCTAAGTATTCAATACGGGGGATTTCAAAGCTACCATTGATTGGCCACTGAAATTCGGAGGCATTTCTGGTCTGTCTGTGCCAAATGTCATTAAATACAATACTACCAATGCCATACTTACAGTACATAGTACACGCCGGCGACCCCTCCTGTGGTGCCGGACGGCTAAATTCCAAAGATTGTCGATCGCTGCGGAACAGAACCCTAAAGCAGCTAGACAATTTCCCAGGCATTTCTCAAAAAATTGGTGTTACCTGGTCCAATAATTGTGTCTGCAGATACAATACGCCAAATTCAAATTGTCAGGGTTAAATTAAGAGCCGGGTCACGACTGCACCTGACCAAACCTAAGGAGGACCGTACGGTTTACAAAGGACTTCAACTAACAAATTTTACCTGCGTTCGGTGGTTTCGGCAAATCTGCCCGCCTCGGAATTGGACCCTCGTCAAGATGCCGTGTCAGACCGCACGACTATCGCCCAAGGATCGGATCATGCAGCGCTGCCGAGGTATCGCGTCTCGATCGGTCGGGCCCACAGAATCACACCGTCCGATCCCGATTCGATAGTCTGCGTCAACCTTCAATGATCCGGCATCAATCTTGAGGGCCCCTATTCGGGCGCCAACTGTGGAAACAGAGAAATTGACATGAGGCCGGGAAGCCCAAAAGGAAACACACCAACACAGGTTACAAAGGACATACAAAGCGCTTTATTTCAAAGTTACAAAGTTACCAAAGTCAATTGACATGCGAATAGCTATTCGGCTCTCTGACTAACACACGAACCTTCAACGTTAGGTTCGCACTGAAAGTGGGAGAGACCGATCATCGGGATGCTTGGGTTTTTATACATTTAGTACTGCATTGGCCAGTCCTCTTACAAGTTAACCATTTCTGGAACCATGGCTAGGGTTCGTAGCCAGGTCGAACACACAATTTCCATACATTAGATCAGTTCCGCTGATACGGTTACATATTTACACATAGGTTAAACAGAGGACAGGGTCTTAGTTCATGACCCTAACAAGTAGCCTGCGGACATATTATTCATTCACGTGTGCGGAGGTCACCATGGCCGAAGTCTTACTCGAAATGTCATTCAGCCTCCATTTTGTGATTCAGGGTGACTTCCACACTGCAAGAGTACCTAAAATGGCGGCTAGATCCAAGATGGCGGCTTACACGATACATTAAGGTCAAGACCTTGCCGCGGAACCTATGTACATAGTATCCTTTAGACAGCTTGGCGTAGGCCAACATACATTTAAACGATGCGATTGGGGTTATAATATTATATCGATTTCCACAACTCTGCTCCAGTAGGTTTGCCTTTGCCCTGGAAGTTCTGCTCCTTCTCGTGCTCCACCTTGCTCAGAATGTGTCTATAGGTTCCGCCTTTTATCTCTGTGGGGAGAGCTAATTGGTATCAGATGTATGTAATTAAAGTCAAGTGCCTGACTTTGCCTGACCAGGTTAGCGGGACTTGTCCAATGAGATGTCTAAGGGATGGCCTTTTTATTATCAGTCGCCCTCTTCCTCAGCCTAGTGTTTGTGTAGAAAAGGGGGGGAATTGGAACATTCGGGGGTTCCAAGCCTGTTGTTTAGCTGACTGAAACATATGTAGACCCTGTCAATAAGCCTTGCTATTGTACATATATACATACCAACAGGAGACAAGGGTGTAATGTAAACTATTAATTGTGTACACGGACACTAGAAGGTTTCCAGTAATAGGTGGACTTTCCTGTGTTGTTTTGTAAATTGTGGCATCTGTTGAGTGAGAGAGTATATGGGTATGAAAGGTGGTACGAATTTCAATGTCAAAAGTTTAATTGGGTTTTTGTAAAAATCAAGTGGTTTTTTAATATTGTAGCATGATGTGTAATACAATTGTGATTGTGTATTGAAATTCTGGTAAATCTTGCTTTTTTCAACATCAGCACCAAGGTCCTATTTTTCGCATACAGAATTACTGTCATAAAGGCAACAGATCGTTGGCGCACCAGTCCTGAATCAAGGATAGACAGTCAGGAATGAGCGAGGGAGGAGAGGAGGTTGAGGGAAGCCGGAAAGAGATCTGGGTGTCATCCGCATAACACTGAAAGTTAGAAGTGAAGGTGGAGATCAGGTGTGCCAGATGGGGCAGATAGACATTGAAGAGCCAAGGATAGAGCCCTGGGGGACACCACATGTGGAGAGAGAGGTGGTGGAGAGAAAGGACTCAAGTTGAACCTGGAAGGGACGGTCCAGGAGGAAGGATGTCAGCCACACCAGGGCCTGGTCCATGATGTCCAGGTTCACACAGAGTCTGTTGATCAGGGTGGAGTGATTGACCATGTCAAAAGTGGAGGAAAGGTCAAGGAGGATGTGGACAGAGGGAGAGCTGGAGTCGAAGTTAGAGAGCAGATCTTCAAAGTTTTCAGGAGAGCTGTTTCTGTGCCTCTGACTGCTCTGAAGCCAAACTGATGGTCGTGGAGGCAGCCAACAGATTCAGTGTGGAGGGTAAACTGGGACATGGCCAGCTTTTCCAGGGGTTTGCCCAGGAAAGGAGCGATAGAAATTGGGCAATAGTTTGCCAGACATGTGGGATTGGCAGAAGCCTTTTTTAGGAGGGGGTGCAGAAGGGAGTGTTTGAGGAGAGAGGGGAAAGATCCAGTGGCAAAAGAGTGATTGCAGAAATCAGCCAAGGCTGGAGCGAATGTGGCACAGAGTACCTATTTCAAAATGGGGTATTTCCTTCCCCTCTCTGTCCTGCACTCTGCAGAACATGGAGCCCATCTCTATGGCTTACGTAATTGAGTGAACAGGGGTTCATTCCAGTGCTTTCCATCCAAAAATGATAGCCAAATGTAATGAGTTAATCAGGTGATAACACAGTACCTGACATATTTCATTTCACAAGCTCACGATAACTGGGACTACCACCTTCCACTTGTTAAATGTATTTACAATAATCATCACCACGTATGTATTGGTTTGTATCCTTTCTTCCCTTTCTATTGACTGATAATTATGTTCCCAGTCCCGATGCCTAAAACCAGTCCAGCAGCTCAAGGGCTATCACAAAAGATAGTTGGGATGCACCACTTGGTATCAAACAACGCACAGCAAGCCAAGGACGTTTACAAATGAGTGCCCAATTGCAAACAATGGTGAGCTCCTATTTATGCAGTAGACAACCGACTCTGACTTTCAACCAGATTTCACATTTTCACTACAAACTCAATCCCTGCCAAATTGCTCTCTGTAGCTGCCAGACTGCGACCTCAGTAATTAGCAGGATCAGCCTGTGTTTCACATTTCCCTTTTGAAGCCTTTGCATAAGTGATAGATTCACAAATGTTTGCCTAGCTAACTCTGCTACTCCTGATAGCCAGTGCTTTCTTAATTCCTATGTGTGAAGGAGCAAACTCGTATACTTTATTCTGTGTATAGTTCTAAGTCATAACGGACAAACCTGGGAATCTGCTCCTCTTGTTCTGACTATCAGACTCCACCAGCAGTTCCAGTCGTGGCACCCAGAAAAGCTTGCTCCGGGTACAGTCAGGAAATGGCTCAGACTCGCTAACACCTTTACAGATACAACAACAACACTGCTCTGTAGGGGCATCACATAGGTACACTCTGTCTAAGTGTTCCTCCAAATTCTTATTCACTAACCTAAAGCATGCCAGCTGTGCAGATGGACGACTTAAAAAAGCTGGTTCGCGCTCATCCCTTTTGCCTTGCACCACCATTTGTCACATGCTATCCTGTCTGCCTATACTGAACCTGGGGAAGTCTTGCTTTCCTTATCTGCTGATGCTTTGCCTTCGTGACCAGGCCATGCTTTGACTCCCAACTAAGCCTCAGTTCCTTTGTACCTAGGCTCTGCAGAGCTTCATCCTCATCCTCCTCCTCCTCCTTTGCACCATATTCAGCTCTTCAATTCCCCAATAGTCGCTCACTGGACCATCCACACTTGGTAAGACTGGATTGTAAGTAGTGGTGGATTGGACTATTGGGAACGCTGGAGATTTCCTGGTAGGCCTCTGCACCTTGGGCCTCTTTTGCCTGGTAACCCATTTTATTTGCAAATTTTCTCCCAGGGACGGCATTTCACCAAAATGCCTGGGGTAGCGGAAGTGACATGATATGACCCTTGACCTCTGATATCACAGGAAGTGATGTCATTTGACCCCACCCCCGAAGTGACATCTCGGGAAGCGATGGAACATGACCTTTCACCCCCTGACAAAAACAGGAAGCAGCATCAATTAGCATTGTTCCTAAGTAGACTATGAAAAATATGGTTAAGATTTCACTGTAATGTGATATAAATTTCATACAAGAATGGATCACCATATGTATCATAAATATCAGTGTGTATAGGCCCATTTTACAGTGGATGCAAGCAGGCGTACAAGGACAAATGATAAAGATGTGTTATTATATAGCACTTATGCTTAAGCGCTTTCTATAGAACGAATGTACATACAATATCACCCAACCTGTGTTGGTAGACATTTATCAACCTCAGAAGAATTAAAGGCTGAGTTCACCTTGCCAGGATTCGAATCTGCAACCTGCAGACCATACACACATCGCAGCAGCAAGCGCTCAACCCACTGAGCTATCTTACCAGCTCTAGCTATTTTACCAGCTATAGTAACATGAGCAATTACATGCCTGAATGTTCTCAAAGTCAGAAAGCAAATTACACTCTGTAGCGGACACAATTAAACTGGTAACTGAGATTTAACAGCAGGCCAGTTCATCTGCAGGTCTAGTGCAAAGTGTTAACTTTTAGAGGCCTAAACAAGAAAGCCAGCCTCTCCAGAAACAAAGAGCCCACAGTCGAGGAGCTTCAATGTAAAAAAATAAAGGTTGCAAACATCCTGCCCTGTTAAGGTGGGCAGTTCCTTTGTGGAGTGGTTGGCTTATCTCGACAATTTGTTGTTGTTGGATTATACCCCTACTGACCTACAGAAGCTGTTGAACACATTGGCTGTTTATTCCACTCTAAATGGGCTTACGATCAACATCAGTAAACGTCAAGTTATGACATTCCCAGTAAAAACTTCACACACAAAAATGGCTTGGCAAATGAACAATGAGACGCTCGAACAAGTTGATTTTTATAAATATTTAGGCGTTATAGTCGATGACAAGCTAAAATGGGATAGCAATGGCTTTCGATTAAAGAAAGATGCCTTGTATCAGCCAATTCGATCAGTGCCTTCATTGGTAGAAATAATGGATATTCAGTCTATACTGTCTTGATGTTGTATACAACAAAAAATTGTGCAATGCTAGTGTATGCCATTGAAATCTGGGGTCATAGATATATTACTAGTTTGAAGAAGTTTGAAGCCTTGTTGCTACGTAAACTCATGCGGCTACCTAGAAATATATCTGTTGAATATTTGTATCTTGAATTTGACATGAAGGGCATCGACTCAGAATTCATAAGTAGAACTGTCATGTGTTACGAAAACCTTATGAGATTGGAAAATGAAACAATTGTTGTTTCACATGTGCGGGCCTTTGAGCGAATTGATACTAGCACATCTGTGGGGACGCTAGGGAAGATTAAAACCATGCACGAAACCATGCACGCTAAATGGGCGTTGATTTTGTCCAAACCTCTGAGCATAATGTGCAACGCCAGTTTAACTCTGGCTTAACAAGAGGTTGGTACCAATTAGCCATGAACGCCATATTGTGGAGTTAGCCACGAAATCTCACAGTGGCCCCTCCTGTCAATATAGGATGGCACATGAATCTAGGCCTAAATACACCATGGCCTATCCGAGTCCTAAAACATTTCGTTTCTATCTATTGATGAAATTCAATAATTGTGATGTTTTAGAAACAAAAGGTGCACCATTTGGACTGTGTAGAGCTATGCGTATGTGCTGCCAATGTGGCTGTGAGGTAATTGAGTCCCTTGAACATTTGATGTTATGCTGTGATAGCCTGTTGGTACTGCGATCACACTTAAAATCCTATGATAATGCGATGTATATAATCAATCTTTCCAGCATATGGCATATTTTATGAAAGGCGATGACTGTAATCTTATCTATTTTATGGTGTTATTTTACTTACTTGTTGTTGATATTTCAAATTGTTTTTAGAAATTGGCAATTCCTGTATTAGATTTTGTGATACTATGTTTTTAATGTCAGAATTACTTCCTTTTGCCATCTGTCATTATATTAGATTGTTTCAGAAATTGGCAAGTTCTGTTTTAGAAGTTGTGACATTACTATGTCCTTAACAGAATTCATTTTTGGAACATTGTTATGTCATTGTAATGCATTTTATGTTGTATATACACATCCGTTTCGGTTACAAGTATATTAATAAACAATAGGTTTTTGGGGTAGCAAGGGAGGGCACAGGGGTAGCAAGGGAGAGCTCAGGGGTCACAGCTGCGACCCCTGGTGGCTCCCAAATGACATCCCTGTGTTCTCCTAGGAAAAGGGTTGGGCTTCCTGAAAATGTGTAATATGGGACCACTTTGAACATTATTTCCAGGGCTTCTTTTGGTTCCCAGTTCACCCATGAACATAAGGGGGATTTGGGGCATGGGAAGGAAGGGGTGGGGTGGGGCACTGTGAAGCTCGTCACTGATTACACTATGGCCCTCGTTACGAGGTTGGTGGAATGGGTTTACCGGCACCGGTAATGGTGCCGGTGCCGGTAAACCCATTCCGCCCTATTACGAGGCCACCTCGCGGGACCCGCAAAGGGCGCCTGGTAAAACCAGGCGTCCTTACCGCGTCCCGCGAGGAGACCAGGGAGCTAACAACATTCTCGTTATAAACGGCCCGTTGTTAGCTCCTTTCCTATTCCCATTGAACCCTATGGGGGCTCGAATGGGAATGGGGATGTACCGGGTCCGGGTTCCTCGGACGAAGAATTACCGGGTCCGCCAAGGTTGGGATGGCCCGGTAAATCCTCATTTGAGGAACCCGGGCCCGGTATGCGGTAAGGAGGCAACCATGCCACGAAATAGGGCATGGTTACCTCCAACCTCGTAATGCGGACCTATGTCGCCTTTCTCCATTAGTTTCCACTGTGCTTGTGTAATTGCACTAATGAATAGCCCTCATTATGCTGTGAACATCCACTCAGTTTGAGTACATGGCTAAGCAGACAGATGTGTTTCAACAGTGTCCCAGCAAAGAGCTCAAACTATTTTTGACTAATAAGTATGTAAATGCACCGGAAATGAAAGGACGCCTCAACTAGAAGCACACTTAACAAAAACAAAGCACTAGTGAAACTTGTTAGTTGACTTTATTGAGTGAAAGAACTAGATGTTATGAGTCGCCCACAGCCATGCTTCATGCTCGTCAATTGTTTTGATTCTTAAACCAGGAAATTGGGACTTGATCACAGTGATGCAAACACTGTCACGCATTTCCTGCTGAGTGCAGTGAAACTCCTTGGCCACTGAACATATTTAACTCTGTTCACGGGTATGACTTGCAACACGCTTTAGAATGGCATTCTTTCACCTCATAATATGTCTCCAGCAACTTACTTTGAAGCCAGATTTCAGAAAGAATTAAGTAAGCCAATCAGAAACTCAGACCTAGCCCAGTTACATCAACGGCACTGGGTGGTGCAAGTTTCGATTGAAGTGATGAACTGCATTTATTGGTATTTTCCCCAGTGGTCCAAAATTGCACAGGACACTATGGCACATGGTGACGCTAACTTGCACTGAACAGCATGTTCCAACTGGCATGTATGTGCCTTTCTTTATTTTATAAAATATTTTAAATATGTAGTTGTTTTTTATTTTTTTATTTTTTTTATTTTATTGGTTATATTACAAACCTTTAAAAAGAAAGAAGCAAGAAGAAAAGGAAAGAAGACAAAACCAAGCTGTGCATTCTACATTCATCTCAAATCAATACAAGTCCTCCTCCCATCATCTGGTTCCCATAACTTGTACTAGATGCGGATCTCATGATCTCACAACGAGCGGGACCACCGGGCTATCGTGTAAACGTTCCTTTATAGCACGAAGGAAGGAAATCAAAGCATATAACAACGCTCTGTTTGATCCATCAAACATAGCTTTCCACCAGTCATCACGAGTGAGGCACTGAGAGTTCATTATTAATGGGTTGAAGATGTTAATTCTCTCAGACTCAAACTCGGAGCACGTTATGATAAGGTGTTTAAGTGATTCCTTTGTGTTAGAACAGAATCGACACACAAGGTCCGAGTCCGAAGATTGAGACCAATAGCAAAGACGTTCTTTAGTTGACATAGCGTTCAGCCTAAACTGAAGGTAGGCGGCCCGGGCCCACTGGTCCGGGAAGCAAGCTAGATATGGAGCTACGTTTCCGTAAGCTCTTGCCTCGGCCGGTACTTCACGCATCGATTTAGATTTAGCTCTTTTGTCGCAAGTCTGGATCCAGTCATTTCGCCAAAGTTTCAGTTTTGCGGCATCCGGATTTTCGAGCAGCAATTGCATCGAAATGTCATAGAAACTGAGTACATCGTAACATATCTTATTCCATTGGAATGCAATTGTGGGTGCTTTGGCGAACTGTAGGCTGTGAAGAATCTTCATCTGAGGCAAAACGGTGTTAAGGTTTACTTTCCTGAAGATGCTTAGAAGATTCCAGGCGACCCTCGCTTGCATCGATATATAGCCAAGTTCATATCTAATACAAACAGTGGAGGTGCCTTTGGGTAGATGGAGAACCCTGGTCCAGAAAATGTTTTCTAGGGAATTCCACATTTCAAACCCACACCCAAAGGCATTTTCGCCAGCATAAATTAGAGAAGGTACCACCTTCTGCTGAAAGAAGGTTAACGTCGGTCTTAAAGTAAATTTCCCAAATTTTTTGTTGATTATGGCTGCTTGGCACGCCAATTGACGGCATTTGTTCTTCACTGAGTCCACCCAGGGAGCGTCATTTCTGCTGGCACTGAGTTGCATTCCTAAGTATCTGGTGTTAAGAACGCGTCCGATGGGTTCTTTGTTCACGTACCAGTTGAATTTATGCCGGTTTAAATTGGATCCTTGCAGTCTTTCAAGGACCATTATTTCGCATTTCCCTCTATTGATAACTAACCCGTTATCTGTTAGGTATTTTTCCACGGCATTTAGTTTGCGCTGTAAACCTATGGGGGTTGAGTCTATCAAAATGATATCGTCTGCATAGACTAAATAGTCCACATGGGAGCCATGGAGTTTTGGCGGGAACGTGCGTAGGCCACTAAATACGTCCTTGATGTCGGATATGAACAAATTAAATATGGTTGCTGCAAGCGGGCAACCTTGTTTGACACCTCGAGAGGTATTGATGGGTACAGATAGATTGCCTTTTTGATCTAGGCGGACTCTGATGGTCGTGTTCGTATGGAGTTCATGAATAGCGGCCAGCAGACTTGCAGGGCAATTCCATTTGGTCAGTTTAGACCAGAGTAAATCTCTGTTAATACTGTCGAACGCCTGAGACAAGTCTACCAAGGCGAGATAGATCTTGGAATTGGAACGCAAGGCTTCCATTTTCAGTAGGTTTAGTATTAAGAGGTTAATGCCGCAGCCCAAGCCTTTGACGAATCCCGTTTGTCTAGGGTCCATCTGATTGCATTTTGTTGACCACTCAGTCAGTTTTTGTTGAAGGAGAGTGGCATAGACCTTGCCCAGTACGTCAAGAAGTGCAATGGGTCTGTAGTTCTTAGGATTCCAACGATCGCCTTTTTTAAAGATAGGTATGATCACTGCTGATTTCCAAGACAAAGGGGTCTTGCGGTTGTTGACGATTCTTTTGAACAGTAGCTCACAAAAGGTAGTCCATAATTCAGGTTGGAGCTTGAGCGTAAAGTTTGTTAAGCCATCAGGACCGGGGGCTCTAGAGTTGTGTAGATTCCTAATGACTCTCAATATTTCCTCATAATCAAAGGCCAAGTCCCAAAGTGGCAGCGCTGGTGGGCTCCAATCAGCGACCTCATTATTGTTACAAAAGAGGTTGGTATAAAAGGATACCCACTCAGACTCAGAGACCAGGTTTGCCTGGAGAGCATGTCGAGGAGCAAAGTTGTCCTTTATCAATCTCCAATAATCAGCAGCGTTAGAGCTCTTCATTTTTGATAGCATCAACTCCGCATCATTCTGTAGCATAATAGATTTATGGGACTTAAGCCAGTTTTTATAGCTTTGTTTGAAATTTTTTACAAGCCCATTTGCAGCACTAGATGTTAAATATGTAGTTGATGCGTGCCTCCATCAAATTGTAAACCATATCAAAAAAATCACAAAACAGGTGGAACATGTGTAGTCTGTTTTGACTGGTTCGTGGGCACCAGGGCCAGCCACACAGTTGCTGGGGTCACCCAGCACGGAATAATCATATTGATGTGGGCACACAGACTTGGACTGTTGCAGGGGTCACCCTGATTGCTGTGATCACACAGCTGGACATCCGTTGCCTGGGGCTTCCGGGCTCGCAACTGAGCTGTGGTCACACAGCATGACAGTGGCCTAGGGGCTCCCAGGTTACACTTACTGATCAGTGGTGGCGGCAGTACCATAGTCACACGGCACACGGCATCAGCCTGCAGGCCTGAGTAGCAGGGTCGTGATCACACGACATCAACCTGCTGGCCAGAGTAGCAGGGCCTTGATCACACGACATCAGCCTGCTGGCCCAATAAATGAGACATGAGGTAGAAGAGTAATTCATGGAGTCTGCCTCTGGTCTGTCGCACGTGCCAGCTGAGGCTCCTTTTATTGACAGTCAGTCATGACAAAGGCATGACACATAGGGGGTCATTATGAGTTTGGAGGTAGCCATGGTGCTAACATCACCATGGCTGCCTCCAAACCTGTGTTCGGGTCCATGGTGTCGGAATGGGGACTTACCGGGACATTCCGACCTTGGCGGACCTTGTAAGTCCCCATTCTGAATACCATTCCCCATTCCCATTGAGCCCCTATAGGGGGCTCAATGGGAATGGGGAAGGAGCTAATAACGGGCCCGTTATTAGCTCTTTGGTCCCTTAGCAGGACCCGCTAAGGGACCTCGGAATGCGGCGGTAGGGGGTTAACGGAACCGGCATCCTTACCGGTGCCGTTAACCCCCTACCGCCGTACTCGGAATGAGGCCCATATTCTTAAAAGGGCAACGCCACAAGTCGTGATGTTTACCACAAACACCACAACACAGGAGCAACATGGCTCTACTCTATTTAGGACAAATGAATCAAAATAACAGAGAAATGCGATTTAGCTTGACATTCCTAATTTGCACCACCCAGTGCGGTCTCAATTATTCCCGACATGCTACATTTTAGGTCTGTTGCGAGATTTCAACAAATACAGTCTCAATTCTACAAACAGATAGGGGAAAGCATACTCGTCATGAATCCGGACTATTAATCCTAGTTCTATCATGCCCAGATTTAGTAAATGGTTGCCCTTAGCTTTCATGACATGTTTGCCAGCACACATAATGCAATTGTTTACTAGCAGATGGAAGCTGTGTAGAGGTATCTTCCGTTCTGCCGAACAATTTTTCGTTGCACATTTCTTACTGCAAATTCTTTTTCATTATTTCACACAAAATGTGGGGGTTGTGCGGAGGCCCTCGCAACCCCCCCTCTCCTCCTCACCACCACCTACCGCACCCCATTAAATATTCCGTCACCCACACAAGCCATCTGCCTTTTGCAGGAAAAATGGTGTAAAAAATGTCCGGTGAAAACATATCTGCGTTGTAAAAGCTGTAGAAAGATCTCCAGGTCAATATCACATAATATACCTACATTGCATATGAATGGTTGCCTCATGGCTCTCTAAATGTATGACGCAGTTACGACTATTCATTTGACTCTGCCACCTTTCCATGTTCGAAGGCATACGTTTTTACTAGTCATGCTTTCATAAACACAATATGACAGCACAACGCAGAACGCACTGCCCAAGAGGGAGCTAAGTCTTGACTTTTACATTTCTCTGCTTTTGACTCCCTAGATTGCTGAATTACGTCATAACATTGCCCTGTGTTCACTCAGAAAATCCACCACATAAGAGATAGCGGTTTCAAATTACCTATATTTCTTCACACCAGTGTTTCATAATAAGCCCAGCCAAGGTGAAAAGCAAGGCAAGGCATGAACGTAAGTAAAATGGCAACCAGCCAGATATGTCCTTCATTTTAAATCCATATCACGTTGCGCAGAACAAAATCAACTAATAGACACAAAGGATGACTTGTTCTGCACACCTCCCTGATGAATGGCAGCTTATGTGAGCACAGGAAGACAATGAACTAATTCATAAGGACATTTTCAGTCACGCTGACTCTGATTTATTAATGGTAGGCCAATAAAATAGCTGAATTAAAAATAATCCATCATTGTAGTATTAGAGCGACATTGTGCCTTTTATCCTTATGATTTTATCTGAGGTTTTTACTTATAACTCTTTTGCGATCATATCTGTGTTTCTTCCTCTCCATCTCTCTTTCTAAAACCTTTTGCAAATAAGTTCAGGTCATTATGAATGAATTTGCACAGTTTGGGAAAGTTTTTACAAGTGTAAGAAGGTTGAGTAATGGTAGAAAAAGAGACTAAGTTTGAAGTTAATTGATCTTTTATTTAGTATTTGCAGTTGCAGGCTTGGGACGGGGAAACACGCATATGGAAGGTATGTACAACAAAGTGGAGTCCTCCAAGTTCTTCCTGCTTAACTAGAGGTGGATTTCTTCCAAATGAAAAAAGTCTCAAATCCTGAGCATATACGACTCTGTCTCTCCAGGAGTGCCCTTTTGTGATAACCAAAGATCCAAGGTGGAGGCCAACACAGAAGTTCAAATCTACTCTTATCAATTCCATTACCCTCCTGGCTAACCCTACTCTTGCAACAAAAAAAAATCCTAAAACTTGCAACAAAGCTGTTCAAAATCTAGTTTATCAATATCTAGCCCTAGGGTACAAACAAACACATCAAACAATTGCCTGAGCAGTCCCCTCAAAGGAGATCTGACCTCATCTGTGACTACTTGATTCTTCTTGCTTGATCAAGACCTTCTACTTGGCTGTTTTCTTCAGGCCACTTCAGTTTTTTTTTAATCAAAGTCTATGGTCTATGCCCCTGTTGGGTCTCTTGTCTTCTTAGCAGCTAGATCTCTCCATGCTCTCTTCTGATCTTGCCAGGGTCTCTCAGCTTCTCAGCCCATTAACCTCGCCATGGTCTCTTGTCTAGACCCCTTCAGGCTTTCTTCTTGTGGAGGATTGTCTAGCGATAGCACAGTTCTCCAGCTTTCTGTAGCCTTTTTGGAATATGTGGCAACACCCTGCAGTGGGTACCAGGTTCTGCCCATCATTGGCCCTAATGGTGGTGTTTCTGCCTTGCATCTTGCAGAGTTCCTGCTCCAATAATGCTAGCAGATCGGCTACCTTGCTCTAAGTTGCAGTATTGTTGTTTCCCCAGGATTGCCCTTGTAATGGTTTCCCTAGCTCTTTTTTAATACACCTGGGCCAAGGGTCTGTGTGTAAGCAGGATTGGTTGTTCTCGCAATTTACCTATTTTGGGCCTTTTAATTGGCAGTTTTTCCATTGATTATTTAATTGGTGTGTAATTCCATTAATGTTACGCTATTTTTTTAATTTATTTTTTTATTTGCATTCATGGTTTATTACAGAGCTTTGTACAAAACACATTACACATAAAGTATCTATTTTATTTTAAAAAAACCATCAAATTTGTCACCAATAAAAAGTAAATAAATATACAATTATGTATTAAACAATTCAAATTTTCCCCTAAAAGAGCATATATCTGGCTCCCGATAATAGCTGGTACCATATGTCGACCCAATGTTGAATTTGCCTGGCTGCTAAATAATGAATAATATGTGAGATGTTTTATACCGTGCTACTCGGGTTTTCTCACATTGGAAAATTAGGTGTATCCAACATTCCAGTTTGGATGGATTTTTGCAAAGCCAACATGATCTCATTGCTTTTGGGATCCCCAACCTCTGACCCCAAACACCCAAAGTGCACAGCTGGTTAAACCTGAACACCATAAATAACATTCTAAGCCTAGGGTCAGGGAAACGTGTGAGCTAGACTGGGATTGCAGTGTAACTCCTCATTGTAAGCTTACATTCCTTTAAAAGGGGATACCTCTCTAAGTCCTCATATTACATGACCCAATCTGCATCTCTTGTCTTCTTTTTTACCTTCAGCTTATTTGAAGCCAAAAGTTCCTCCATAATACCACATTGCTCCCAAACAGTTATGTACTCCATTATAAAGAAATATAACACATGAGAGGAAACCTTCATTAGGATGTCTCACAAAACATTATAAAGGGAGCCTGTTGGAGGATATAACATTTTGTATAGTAGCCTTAGTTATTTATATATGACAATTGAGTGCAATGACTGGAGCCCTAATTCTAACCGTAGGGCTGGCATAGGGACGATTTTTGGGTAGATTGAATACCCTTTTCCATATTTGGCCCTCCAACATATCCAGATCTTTTATGGTCAAGGTATCTACTACACTAAGACTGTCGGGAATAGTTTAAACTGTTTTTTGCGGATCTCAGGTTGGCTGATTATGCGCTGAATTCTGGGAAGTGTCCAGGTCCGGATGGGCTACCAGCTGAACTTTTTAAAATTTTCCCAGAAGAGGTGTTTGCTTTGATGCTAGAGATGCTGCGCGCCTCTTTGAGGAATGGGTGCCTTCCAAGTTCAACAAGACATGCTTCAATCTCCGTTTTTCTGAAGGAGGGACGATCACCAGTGAAAACTGGCAGCTATAGGCCAATCAGTTTATTGAACACGGTCAACAAGATTTTCACCAAGGCGTTAGCTTTGAGGATTGAGAATGCGCTGATGGATATCATAGATGTAAGCCAATCTGGATTTGTAAAAGGCAGACATGTTTCAGAAAATGTGAGAAGATTGTTGCTGACACTGTATGAAAGCAAAGAACACCATAATGATGTGGTGACGTTGTCCTTGGATGCTGAGAAAGCTTTCGACCGTATTGAATGGACATATCTTTTAAGTACATTGAAAGGCTTTGGTTTTGGAGATACCATGATCGGATGGATAAGACTGCTGTATTCCCGGCCGACTGCTTGTGTTCGGACTAATGGCATGGACTCAGGCATTTTTGAACTTGGGAGAGGCACGAGGCAAGGCTGTCCACTGTCGCCGATTCTGTTTGTGATCGCCATGGAATTGCTGGCTGTGAGGATAAGAGAAGAGGATAGAATTGAGGGTGTACGCTTTGGTGCAGCCTCCCAGAAAGTTTGGTTGTATGCGGATGACATGCTGGTGGTGGTTCAGAATGTGGAGAGCTCCATTCCTGTGCTGATGGAGTTGATTGATGTGTTCAACAAGGTTTCTGGATACAAGATCAATTGGACCAAGTCGGAAGCGCTGCCGGCATCAACCACTTGCACTGTTTTGAAGATGCAGGGCTTTCTCTTTAAGTGGTGTCCGAATAAGATGAGATGCCTTGGGATTTGGCTAACAAATGATGTCTCGAAAATAATGGATGTCAATATTACACATGTGATTCAATCTTTGGAGCTGGACCTGAAGAGATGGAACGCACTTAAATTGAGTCTCTGGGGGAGAGTGAATGCCATCAAAATGACATCAACACCACAAATCAACTATGTGCTCAGTGTGCTTCCCCTGGACGTGAAGAAGGGCCATTGCCGGAAAATTGGGAGTTTAATCTAGTCTTTTCTCTGGGAGAACAAACAGCCACGCCTCAGCTTGTGGAAATTGCAGCTGCCCCAAGACTGTGGTGGTTTGGGGGTTCCTGACTTTGAGAATTATCATTTGGCCTTTGGAGCCAGGCATCTGGTTCCATTTATTGAAGATTCGGAGGATGTTTGGACGCTGGCGGAATCAAGTAGTTCTTCTCCGTTGCCGCCTAGGGCCATACTGTCCACGGTGGATGGATCTGGTTATCACTCATTTCCGCCGACAAGATTCCTGAGAACTTGTTGGAGGGAACTATGGAAGAAAAGTAAGCGCAAGGTATGTGATAATGATTACATCCCTATCTGATTGAATCCAGGTATTTTGCTGAATGGGAGGCCGCTATTGTAGTTTAACTGGCTGCTGAGTGGTGTACTATGGTTGAGTGATCTGATGGAAGACGGCAAATGGATCAGCTATAGAAGACTTGCACAAGTTAAAGTTCTCAGAGACTGTACAATGGGTGAATACAGAAAATTGAGAGGTTTGCTGCGGAACCAGAGAACTGTTGATGGCGGTGGTTGGCAGTTATGGCTACCTGAATATAAGACATTAGGTGGTATGGCATCCAAAGTATATAGAAATCTGAGCCAACAGTACACGCCAGCAGAGGGGTTATTAACTAAGTGGTCTGAGGTCCTTGGCTCTGATATGACTGTGGAGAGGTGGAGGTTTCTTTGTAAAAACGTGACTCTGACATCCATTAATCTTGGAGAACAATGCCGCCAAATCAAAATTCTTAATAGAGTGTTTTGGACTCCCCAGAGACTTTATGCGAGAGGGATGATTGACTCAGAGGCCTGTTGGAGGTGTAAGCATGATGTCGGCTCCTTTGAACACTTGATCTGGGACTGTTATGAACTGAGGACATTTTGGAGGAGTGTCACTGAGAAGATTAATGAGGTTCTATTACTGCAAGAGGATTTTGATTATAACACTATCATCTTGGGTGAGGATGATAAAGTGGAAGATCTCACTTATCCACAGAAATGCTGGTTTTTAGGGCTACAAATTCTGCGAAAAAAATTGTTTTGAGAAAATGGAAATGTGATGAGAGGCCGACCTGTTCAGAATGGGTGGAGGACTTGAGGCAAGTGGCCAGAATTGAGAAGGTTATCCTTCGCAGGAACAAAAAGTTGAAATTGTTTGATGATATGTGGGGTGGGTTTTTGGATGACATGTGATAATAAGTTGGCCTGTTTTGCTTTTTAGATTCTGTGAAGGTTGGGGGTGGTTATGGGGTGTGGATTCTATGCAATGAGTTCTACGATTACAATGCTGATAAGTTTGTTGCTTGTATGTTTTCTATAAAATTCAATAAACTTAATAATAAAAAAAAGAAAGCAAGGACAGCAAAGAAACAAGTGGAAAAAAAAGAAACTATTTTTTGCCTGTAGATGTTCATTAAAGACACTGATGGAAATCTACAGTATTTATTTGTTGCCTTTTAATTTGTGTGATTAAAGGGCACTGTCTTGACCTTAACATTTCCACCAACTCACCCTTCTTTGTTGAATCGATGATGACATATCCTAAGAATACTACAGAATTGGGGACTTGCAGTTTCATATTCCACATAAACCATGACTAGTTTATCAGCTTTTTCTTTGCTTTAAACATCATTACTGACGTTTTAGCAACATGAATCATTAGGTTGTTACTAATGAGGTATTTTTCAATGTGGATAAAGCCACCTGGAACCCAGTTTTGTGGTATGAAATGGTAACACATCATCAGCAAAGGCCAACATTCTTATGTATTTGTGGCCGATTTTGGGGGGTATTATTTCTTCAGGTTCCATAGGTAAATCACTCACATACAAGTTAAATAGGTAAGGGGCTAACACGCACCCTTGCCTCTGTCCTACTTTGGTTTCTATTTCTTTAGTGTCATGACCCTTCATGTCAATTCTAACCTGGATGGATGTGTTGGAGTGTAAGAGGACAATTGTTTTCAACAATTCAGGAGGGATCACAGCAACTCATGAGCTTATTCCAGATTATTTCCCTAACATTGCAGTCAACATTTGCCTTCAAATCTAGGAATGTGGCATACAACGGAGTGCTGTCACGAGGATACGCTTGAGTCATCAAAACGTTCAATATGAAGCCATTCAGGGAGGTGACATTCCTGAAGCCGGTCTGAAAGGACTTAGCCCATGCTTAAATACTAAAGACGCAAACATATTGCTGGTTGAATCTAAAAGTGCTATTGGGTGATACTTCTTGCAAAGTACCTTGTCGCCTTTTTTCTTGTATATAGGCACTTAATAGATTTTATGCCACGTTTCTGGCATACAACAACCCCACTTCATTTGTAAAAAGAGGCAGAACAACATTTTTGCCCATTGCAATGGAAGTATTTTTAACAATGCATTCAAGACTCCATCTGGGCCCATAGCCTTTAACATCTAACATTTGCGAATCCGATTTCCAATGTCCACTGTTTAAAGGAATGCTCCCAGTTAGGTAGCTCCTTAAAATGAAAAACGTTGTTTTGTCGACCCTCCCTTCCCAAATGTACCCTGAAAATATTCTACCACATGGCTTCCAGTATCGTGTCTATCTGGGTCAAATTTGAGGGGGAACCTAGCGATTTCATATAGTCCCAAAATCTACTGCTATTGCTTGAATATGTGTTTTGGGTGCATGCCAACTGGTCCCTATTATTCCCAATCACCTGCTCTGAGACTTTAAAACTGCATTGTGACCTTGTCACCATCGTTGAATCGCAGGTGTACATGGTCATTGTCAGTGTATAAAGGGAGATCTGGTGTAGCATTTTCAGCAGTTGGGTTTCTTCCTCCCCTCTGGATATCCAGGTATGTCCATTCCACTGAATGCTCACATTTTGTAAAAACCTCTGTTCTCAATCTGTCTCCATCAAACCCCACGGCCTTTGGCACTTGTAATCATCTTTCAGTAGCTAAGCGGCCTGTGTCTCCAAGACGAATTGTAGATACCATTTCTCAGATGAGCCCCAGAAATCCTGCCCCATCCCCCCGGAAGCGTATCAAATAGTAGCTAGATACTTCCTGTCTTCTTTGGCTTGCCCTCCTCATAACATAGGACTGGGAGTTCCTCTAACACATAACAAAAACATGGCAAAGTTATAGTGCAAATACCCAACAAAAATGCCCTAACAAGTTTTTGCTCTCGCTTAGCACATAATTGGCAGGATGGATTCACAAAAAATCTTGGCTTAGTAGTTGGTATCTAGACCAACGTGTAAAATGTACTTTATTTGGGCAACGCACCATACTGTTGGTTCACTTTGCAAATAGTTCTCAAGCTTCAATTGGCATCCACACCCAGGACTGTGTTTAGTGGATCTCAGGCTGAAAAGTTTTAATCTGGCAGCTATTTTGTGTTTGGTATATGTGGTCAGAGTTCATGATCCTTGCGCTTCAAAATCATCAACCCTGGGAAATACACAAATATTCAGCCCAGAGAGGTGGGGGGATTGCCATTGAAGGAAATGTTCAATTCTAAGTTTGCACGCTACCATTTTTGCTAATGTATGAGACGGGATGGTGAATTTAGGAGCCGGGCAATTCAAATTCTTGTATTTTCTAACAAACCTAGATTGCAATTGGACCATAGAAAAGGGCAATTGGTGGAGGCTTGTAATTTTAGACCCTGTGGATGGAATTTCATGAAATGTTCAAAAAATGATTTGCAGCCCATTTTCACCATTTATAGAAAGTTCAGTGAAGTTCCACCATGGTTATTACATTTATAAGGGGGGTCAAAAAATACTATTTAGCATTGGCCTCTATTGATTGAATTGCATGGAGCTTTATATAAATAAAATTCAGTCTACTATAATTAGTTTTGAAAAGTGTTCGGAAGTTCTGTCTTGACATTGAATGTTATTGGGGGACTACTCTTATTTAATAAGGTGGGTCTGAGAGTGATCTTTGGGCCAATGGTAAAGATGGAGGCACAAGGTGGATGAGGATGAAGGCACAAGCAGGGAAGGGAGCATCAAAGGTGGTGAGTGTAGTTTTAATTTCACCAAACGCTAGTTCAATTGAGTGGGAAAGTAGTGAAATGGAGCAACGATGGAGGACTCAACTTGGAGTTTGTATCAGGCCAAGGAGCTTGCTTTGAACTTTCTTTTGGTGATAGTAGATGGGTGGTGCAGGAAAATGGGACAAGCGATAGTGAAGCAGATGATTCTCTGGTCAGTGAGAGAGGGGTTATTTGATAGAGTCGAAGAGAGTAGTGTGGAGGATAGAAAGATGGGATTGGTGGTGGAGGGAGTTACCATGGATCTGGGTAGTAAGATTGTGTAAACCTACTAGGTGTGGCCAGGAAGGGCGGCATTCAGTTGCAATTGTGGAATTGTGATGTTGGATAGGTGGAGGCCACTCAGTAAGACCAAGGATATGTCAGCTGGGATTGCTCCCTTTAAGAGGGCACGTTCCGAAAGGAAGGGGTTTGTGGTGCCAGGTGAGGAGGATGATGAGAAGGATGGAGGAGGAGGAGGAGTTCAACAAGAATAGCTTTAAGGGAGGGATACAATCAGTTGGAGAAAGATGAACCAATGGAGTGTCTTTGTTATGAGGAAGCCATCTCCACCTCCTTTCTGAAAGGGTGGGGAATGGGGAAAGGTTGTGAAGTTAGTTTGGTGGGCAGCTGAGGAGACAGTGACAGCCATAATAGACAGCATAGGGTGCTGGGAGACAAAGTGGTCAGTCGGGAAAGAGGTTTTGTTGCAGAGTGATTGGGCAATCCAGAGGCCCAGGGTGAGGTCAGTAGAGAAGGGGGGCTTAGCAGTGGGCTTAGAAGAAATATGTTGCATGGGATAGGTAAGGTTGGCATGGAAAATGTAACGAGGGTGGGACTGGCCAGAGAGGTTTTTGAAGGGAGATTGGCGAAAAGGGATAGGGAGTGATAGAGAGAGAGAGAGAGAGAGACTGGGGAAGTGGTGGGAGAGAGCCTGGGGGAGGACAACGACAGAGGTAGGGAGAGGTTTTTAAGAAGGAGAAGTGGGGAAGGGAAGAGCATTCTAAGGAGAGAGGTGTGCAAGTGGTTGAGTGGAGGGGTGACGAGAAAGAATGATGGGCGACAGATTAAAGATTGCAGTGAGTGGGTCTGACATTTCTTATACAAATGTGTTACACAGGTGCCAGAGGTGCACTGTAGAACCTTGTAGAGATAAATATATTTGCAAGTCTCCATTTGATCAAAATGCAATGTTCAAGTGCACAATGAGAACAAGGGCCATTAGGTGACCATAAGGCAATGTTAAAGTACACAGTAAGAATACAGGACATTAGACAACTAAAATGCTCTATTCAAGTTCACAGCGAGAGGAACAGGGAAGTAGGCAACCAAAATTGAAGGTTCAGTTGCACAGTGAGAGTTACAGGATAGTAGATGACCAAAATGCAGTGTTCATGGACAAAGTGAACAATACAGAGTAGTAGGCAAACATAATTCAATGTTCAATTGCAAAGACAGAAATACAAGGTATTAGGTGATTAAAGTTCCAACAGTCAGGTTTTGAGAATAGCATCCTAGTAGGGCAAGAGAAGGAATGCAGAAACTGGTGGACAAAGACAGACCCAGTTAGTCAGTTATTGCATGGCAGCTTATGAACTCACGTTTCAGTGTGTTTATAATAGGAAGTATTGGAATACAAAGGAGAGGATGTGAAATGTCCAGAAGGACAGTCCCTGGGCATGGCCAGGTCGGAACTAACTGTGGTGTTGCAGACAGTGCTTTCCCAGCTTATAGTTTGAACATAAGATACAACTATACTTAATTCTAGAAATTGCACGACTGTCTTGAGAGTTATAAATGGATGAAAACAGTTTGCAAAGAGTTATATGAGTTCATCTAGAACCAAATGAATGAAACAAATGCTAGCATGTAATAGCACATGGTTGCACACTAGTGATTTGCATTAAAGTCATAAAATCATCTGAAAGCAGAGACACAATGCATTATAAACCACATGCTCCAACGTATTCACAGTTTCCATGTGCAACTTGCAAAACACTTTCAACTAGGAACATATCCCCTGTATTATTCAATCTTCTGTCAACACTTTGATGGACAAATTTGAAAGGGAGTTTTTTTTTTAATACCCCTTATGCGGATTTTAGTGAGTAATACATTGGGAGTCATCAATATCTATTTTTGAATTATGGATGACATAATTAAAATAGTTACTATTGCTCTATTTTTTTCATTTAATTAATCATCATTTATGAAGTTAGAACTTTATTCTCCTGAAGAAGCGTGTGATGTCACCCGAAATGCGTTGAGAAAAATATAACCATCTATCTTTTAAGTTGTGGATATCTAACGAAAAGAGTGCTTGAATGAATACTGCCCACTTTGGACAATATATGGTCAGAATGACCCAAATATGGACTATTGACTGTAACATTCTTTGAATTGCTTGCAATATATGGAACACTGTACCTTTTGGTTTTTTAATATCTTTTTGAACATTTTGAATGTTCTTTGCTATACTCTATTTGAACAAAAAAGAAAAGAGATTTGTGTGTAACCGATAAATAATCTATTTAAATTAATATATTACAGTTATATGAATACTGTGAAAGATACCATGAAAGATACCATGTTAGAGTGCATTAATAGTCAATTGGTAGGGTATACGAAAGAATTAGAAGCAAAGAAAATACAAATGATGAAAAGAGATGCTTTCGACTACAAAAATTACATTGTTTTCACATGGATAGGAATTTTATTCTCATTTTATTCTCCCTTCAAAATCTAGTACGCCATCTGATATATCAAGTAATGAACTCAGAGAGCTTACATATGAAACTGTAAGTAGAGACACCAGAGGGTCTACTGGCAGTAGATGAGTAGAAATTCAGAAATTCAGGTTCATCTGAATGCCGAGTTCATTTGTTAGAAGAATCAGTAAACCCTGAAGAGGGAAGACGAAAACATTCCCTATGAAACATATGATTCCAGAGACGGTTCAGTTGTTAATATCTCTAACTTTACCCTCTCAGAGTTTAAAAAAGGAACTTTGAAAGTAACTTATTTCAAGAGAAATGTTACTTCTGTAATGTTATAAAGAAGATGAAACTTAAAATATACTTTTAAATAACTGATTTAAATGAGTCATCAATTGTCTCACAGAATCGCGTCCTGAAGGTACCATTATTCCACGTATACAGCAGAAAATGTTGAATTATTTTTGAGACACTTATTTTGAATGACTTAAAAGAAACAATGTAACATCCCATCTAAAATCTAAAATGTAACCAAAAATGTATTTAGGGTCATGAAAGATCTAATTGAGAATCGTGAATTTACGATCGAACCAGCAGATAAAGGAGGCGCTTTGGCAATTATGAACAAAAATTACTATGAGAGTAAGTGTATACACCAATTGAATGATGACACTACCTATTTACCTTTAGATCACGATCTCTCTGAATTAGTTAAAGAGTTCACTAGCAAGGGTTGAGATAATGCTGAAGCTAATGGATGGATTTCAGATCTGGGATAAATATAAGGGTACCTGTAAATACTGTAGGTCCTCCAGGTAAGATACAAAAAATATAAATAATGGACCTAGGCATAAATGAGGCTAGCAGAAATCTTTTCACAATTACAAAACCTTTCTTGAAATAGAAAAATATATTTTATTTTCACATATAATGTTCAGGTTATTTCATCATATCATATTTATATAACATCAATTCTTTGACATCATCCTCTCTTCTTTCAAACTTTCACTCATACACAAAATATATAATATCTTTTCTTTTACACAGAACAGTGAGACCTCAGTGGTCACAAAGGAACATAAGACAATCCTGCCTATATCATTATTATTTTCGCTCTATCCTAATACATATTTAGGTGTTCACAGAGTAGTTATAATTCCTTTCTCTTGGATCTACAAATGATTCAGTTAATCTTGGACCCCACTGGGTCTGCTATTTCTCCGACCTTCTTCAGGATCTAGGAACCACTCATCATTAGTTCTAGCATTGGATTTATTCTCTGTGGAACTTAATTTGAATTTTCAAGTGATAAGGCCAGCATAATAGAAATCATATGGTTATTTTATCATGCACACAACATTACTAGAGTCAAATGTATGTTGAATCCTATCACTTTCCAGTACATTATTCAAACACTGGAATTTTCCCCTATTTTCTATACGTCTATGTCCAGTTGGGTGATCAGGATTCTCAAATAAATTAGGTAGTTATGTTTGTTTCCTATCAGAAAACTCATCAAGTTTCAGAATAGAACAATATTGCTTAATTTTATTGATCTGTTAAGGTTGTTTAGAGTATGTAGTAACATACAGCCAGCTTCCCAGTAATGGCTGCTAACCTGTGGAATTCCATCCCAGACCCACTTAGAGCCATTCCCTCCTTTCACATGTTTAAATTTAATGTCAAACTCTGGATACAAACCAACGATTACTAACAGCTCCTCTCTTACGACAAACCATTTAATGCTGATTGCCCCATTATGCCTGTTGTAATTGTATAGTTAAGCCTTCTTTTGTAGTATAAGAAATGTAAGATATTTATAATTTGTAAGATATGCCTATTACTGTAACACAAGAAATGTTAAGATACCTATGCAATTGCTCTTCCTTGCAACTGTAACATAAGAAAAGTAAATAATCATGTAATTGTAACACAAGATGTTTTCACGTGCCCAGTTGCCTAACAGCCCGGTTGCACTCTATAAATAAATAAACAATACAATATAGTAAATTAGGTTGTGCTTTCTGTGATCTCAATACCAACAGTGATTTCCCATCAATACCACATCATTTATTTGTAGACTCTTTTAATAAAGTATAACGGTATCCTCTTGCTATGATTTATCTTTGAGAATCTCCAGTTGTTTTTGTAACTCACCTGTGGTAGCGGCCGTGTAGTTATGATTAGGTTGCTCAACTCACAGGAAGAGCATTTTTTGGCCAGTTTATAACTTTGCTCCCCCTGGAGGAATGTTTACCAAACTTTGCAAAAAAATAGTATATGGCTCACTCTGAATTTCTTTGGTAAGTTTGGTGAGGTTTCATCAAGGGGGGGGAGTTTTAGGGGGATCCCACATTTTTTTTTCTTCCATAGACTGATTGGAGAAAAATTTTGCTCACGCATGCAGCGCAAACTGCTCGATGGATTTTCACCAACCTGTGGTGCTCTGTGTCATCTTGCTTCCAAGGTGAGCACGTTGCCCCTGAGCTGGGCAGATGGTTGCATGGCTGTATTATGCTGTGGTGGTTGTGGCCAGGGTCAAGAGTATTGGGTGCATGACTGGAGGCCGTTGACTGTAGGCTATGCACTCAAGAGTCTAGGCCCTGGGAACAAGCACGGCAGTATCAGATAACTGTGCATTTTACATTGTGATACTGGTATATGGATTGCACAAATATGTGTTAAGATTGCCATTAGAAGATTATAAAGAAGTATGACACCAATAATTGTACACTTACTGTTTATATTGTTGAGCGTCTATGCAGTTTTGTTGCGTGCTATGTGGAAATGTAGGAGCAATCGTTTCATTCTTTGTGATAAAAGAAAACAACATGATAAATCATTGGGTCTGTGGGAAAAATATCCATGCAGGATAAAAAAAAAGGTGTACATTTATTTGTTGTTATGTTGCACAGTCCGTTTTAGTGATGTGTGCACTAGTTACAGCAATGTTTAAGGTGCACTGTTGCAGTGGGAGGAATTGAAATGGCGTATGATTTTCCTTTTGGAAGTGGTGGTAGTATGGTTGCAGTTAGATACTAGTTGGCACATTTAAACTGTTTATCTGTTTCCTCTTTTTAGCAGTATTTCTTTATGCGTTTGGTTGCTGTTGATGTTTTGTAAGTACTGTGGTATTGCACAGTAATATTGCAGAATTGTGGGGGGATTAGATACCTGTGGGTGCATTCTAACTGTTGATAGTTTGGAAGTTGTTGAGAGTATGTCTGTAGCACTGTGATTGCTGAACGTTGAGTTTGGCAGTTTGACTGCTGCAAGTAATATTGAAGTATTATGGTTGCAGTTAGATACCAGTTGGCGTATTCTAACTGATTGATTTATTTTTTGTACAAAATAGTCTCGTGAGTGTTCTTAGAGACTACAGGTTTAATTACTCTACCAGCAATCCTAGTTCATTGGAGTGAATTGAGAATTCTATCCCCTAGTGTTCTGTTGTATTGTGTTCAAGGGTTTGCCTAAATCCTTGTACATTGGAGTGAATTGAGAATTCTATCCCCTAGTGTTCTGTTGTATTGTGTTCAAGGGTTCGCCTAAATTGGAGGATTCACTAGAAGTGGGACTGCATTTTCCTCATACCTCCCCTTTTGTGTTTGTTCTGTATTCTTACTGTTTACAGTTTCTCTTTTTCGCAGGGTATGTTTACAAGCACGTTCATTTGTGTTGGTACATTTACATTTTTCACTATTGTGAAGTACATTTGCAGCACTAAGGGCCTCATCACGAGTTTGGCTGTAACCCTTAAATCCGGCGGTAGCGCTATTACCGCCGGATTCGATGGTCCGCCAAATCAGGGCTTAAGCAGATTTCTCCCCAGCTTTGAGCTGGGGGGAAATCCGTCGAAAATTTGCGCTATTACCGCCGGCGGGAAAGCCGCCGGCGGTAAGAGTGCAAAAATTCCCCATTGAGCCCAATGGGGAATGGGGAATTCCCGAATGGGCTCAGTGTGGAATGGGCAATACCCATTCTGCCAAACCCATGATCCCGCGCTATTAGCGCTGGGGGGTTTGGCAGTAGGGCTATTAACGCCGGCGCTAATAGCACCAGCATTATCGCCCAACTCGTGATGAGGCCCTAACGGTGTAGTTACTGATATTTTCATATTTCTTGCATTGGTATGGGCATTGTTAGAGAGCTGTTGCCTTGTTCTAGTAGTTGGTGGTTTCAGAGGTTACTGAGGACAGTTTGTAGACTCTCATACTCAGTACTATGTAGGAAAGAATATTAGTGTGTCTTTTCTACTTTTTAGACTATAATCATTGGTTAATTAGGGAAATATTGTATAGCAGGGCAACTGATGTCTTTGTTGGATAGTTGCTGTGTGCTAAGTTGTTCCAGTTCCACAGAGTAGAAGGTTATTTTCTTTTTGCAATTATATACATACTAGTGGGTGTTGGGCAGTAGGTTATTCTAATTTTGTAGATCAGTGAGTACATTTTGGTTTCAAGATTATTCAGTAGGCATTTGCAAGCTTTGCTGGTATTCTCTGCTTTAGAGTAATGGAAGTATAATTGCATTCATACCATCCACATTTCTTTTTAATGTATGCAGTAAAGTGACATGCACTGGTTGTGGCGCCTGTGTGATATATTATACCTACTGTTGTGAAGGTTTTCTTGCCAAGTGATAATTGTCCATGTGTGAAGATAGTAATCTTGTAGTTGTTTTTGGTACCATCTGCATTGTATCTTAAATGCATTATTATTACGTATTGGCTATGTGATTGTATCTCTAAAGTGGAACGATTATCAGAATTGCAAGTAGTACCTAATATGCTATGGTTTGCATTTTGTACGAGCTGCTGAAATGGAATGGATTCACAGTTAGGTATAGATAGATAAATAGAGAAAGTGCTTGTTAGGGACTTGTTCCTGCATCACATGGTTGCAGAGAGAGTATGCATGTTTCCACATGTATGAAATCTGGAAGATTTCATTTATAGGTATGTTTTTGCTCTTCAGTACTTGCAGTAAGTACATTAGAAGTTCATGTGGATCTTCTTGTGTGTTTATAGTGAATTCTACCATTCCAGCACATTAGTCCAATTCCTGTCTTCTTCCTAAAACACTGTAAGTGCTCTCAGGATTGTTTGTTGCATTTCTGTGAAGGATATCATTTGTAACCACAACTGGTCTGAGCCGTTTAAGTTAATGTTTTCAACAATTGGTGGCAATTGGAATAGAACATTGATTACTACATTTGCATAGTAATTTACACCAGTTGTATTGGAAAATTTGAATGGACCAGATAGTTCTGTGTCTGAGTCATTTGATGCAAGTCCACGTGGTTTCTTTGAAGAGGTAGTTCTCTTTGTTTGTGCAGTTGGGCATGCATTTGCCTTTTCAGTACATCCTTCTGTGGTTGTGGTAATTGATGGAGTATGTGCTGATTTCAATTTCTTTGGCGGTACTGTTGGGAGATCCTGTATAAGATCTGATTACACTAGTTTTCTTTTACAAAGTTTGTATTTTTGAGGAACAGCGTACATTTTGAAATGGGGCGTGTAGAGTGCACATCGTCTATAGTACTCTACGATGCAAGGAATGCCAGCGTTGACTTTACTTGCATCAAATAGACTAGAAATAGTCCTTCAAGTGTACATAGGCGTGACAGTGCTATGTAACTCATGCGTTCTTTAAAGACTGTGCTGCCAATATCAATCAATGCTTGAACTAAGGTTAGACCTTGTGATTTATGAATAGTGACTGTGTATGCAAGAGATAGAGAAAACTGTTCCCTGCGTACATACATGTCTTTGAAAAGAAATAGCAATCAGTGTAAAGTGACACCAGCTATGTTGTAGGCAGCTAAATCTGTGGAGGCAGTTACAACAGCTGAAAGCTTGTTGTTTGTTAATTGTTGGAAGAACTTGCTGATGATTGCTATTAAGAATGTTTTGCCTGAACCAGCTTGACCACTTGCATACAACAGTACAGGTTTATATAGTGTTGACAGGTACAAGTTTTAGTTTCGTGCTGCACACTATGTTCAATTTCTTTAGTCTCTTCTAGGAAAATGCTACACTGCTCATTGTTTAGTTGTGATTTCAGTAGAGCAAAGTCTTCTGCAGATTGCTCACACTGACACATGGTGTTTTCTACTTCAGTCATGGCTAATTCTGCCTCATTTGCTATGAGTGGCTGTCCAAGTGGTTCTTGGCTTCCTGTCAGAGAAGGTTAACTGCTCTCAGGAGTGTCTATATTTAGTTGTGCTTGTTGGCATTCATTGTCCAACATGGTTTTGTTCTGCATAAAATTATATCTGTTACAGTGCTTTCACTCGCATTGACAGCATCTTCATAGGAGTAATAGGTGTCTAATAAATCTTCTTTTCTCCATGGTTTAAAAAATTGCAGTAGGGCCATGTGGTACAGTTCTTTGTGTTGAGGAGTTTTTAATGACAGCTTCATATGATTAATCAGGCTGCGTTTGGTAAGTTTAACCAGGCTGTCCTCATAATGTTTGACTTTTCTCATCTGGTTTAATATTATTTATGTATGAGAAGTTTTAGGCTATGTGGTATAGGCACATGGTTTCAAAAGCAGTACCCCTGTTTGTGTAGTATGTGTCCAATAAATTGTTTTTCAAAATGTCCTGACTGTCGGGATCATTTTTGGCAATTGTTTCTATGTCTTGGTACTATTTGAGAACTCTTTTTCTGGATGCAGCAGGACCAAGGCTTAGCCAGGCTATGTTTTCAGATTTCCCATATAAGGTGGTGACGGTCAAATGGGCTACAGCTTCGTATCAGCCACATTCTCTATGGGAGGGCATTTTTATGCCAAAGATGTACAATTTCTGTTACAGTGTTTTGTCAGATTATATGTCATCCCAGTGGTCTTTCAGGTCTGTTTTCTCTGCTTTGGTTAAGAAGGCTGTGACATATCGTGCCACTGCAGTGGAATGGTCTGCAATGTACTGCACATCTATATTTGCATTCCATTGATGGGCAATGATTGCATTGTAATCATTGATGTACTTTGAAACTTCGATTCTTTTTATGCAGTATGTGTTCTTAGGTGATTTGCCTTTCACACTGTCGCTAACCAAAGACATGAAGCTGTTCACTTGTCCTGTTGCTGATACTGGTCTATGGAAACCAAAGCGGCATTTGGTGTAGTATTTGCCTTTGTTTTTATATTTGTGCCAACAATGCTTTCCACACTTAAGTCTCTGAAACTGCAAACTATGTGCATTAGGTCGGTATGTGTACTTTCTGAAGAGATTTTGCAAGTGACATATTCGTGAATGAACTGCAAACAGTTGCATCACTGTCCTGACCAAATTTAGGAGCATCTATAATCCACAAAAGCATGTGGATGTGTGGTGCTCCTCTGGCTCGATATTCTTTTCTCCAAAAGAAGTGTTCCACTTCTCTGAGGGGAGGAAGTGTTTTATTACAAATGAAGTGCTCCTGGTGTTTGCATGTCTATACCTGCTTTGTTTTTGTTTGCTAATCATAGGAAAGTGTGCAAGTCTTCCCATGCATACTCTGCACAACTTAAAGTGACAAACCATGTGGGCAGGCCAAGGTTGCATAGCATACACCGTAGATCTGCGTGCCGTCAGAACCAGTATTCTTTTGTACCATGCATATTTGCCAAGAGATTTCTTATACTTGACTGTAAAACTTCATCTTTCTCTTGCACTTTTTGTAGCAATTGCGTAGCTGACATGTCATGAAAATTGGAACCTGTTTTTAATGTGTGTGCAACTGCATAACATAGAGTTGCTAGTTCAATTTCAAAGAGGAGGTAGAATATGTAGGTAGAATATGTATTGAATGCTTTGTCTGAATCTGGGGTCTTCTGAATATCTTCGTAAAGAGCAGTATTCTGATGTGCATCTTTCATCACACCTTCCGCCTTTTCCAGTAAGAAAAAGTGGAGGAAAGGCTTGTGCTTTTACACTTTTTTCCCATATCACGATTGAAGATCCTTTGCTGTTGCCGCATTTGATATGTTTCCAGTGCATTGTCTATGGTGTTTTTGGAGTGCAGTGGGTGAATTGTATAGTGGTCCAAAATATTGGAGGCTGTAGTAGGATCTAGAAGTTCAATTTGGCCAGTTGCTGAGGAGTCCTGAATTATTTCAGTGATTTCCCTCAGGTTTTCTTCAATGTTTATTCGTTTGTAGTATTCATTAGTGTCTTTAGGATATTGCAGAGCTTCTCTAACTTTGTTTAAATCCACTAGTTGCTGCCAAATTATTTTGTCTTATGTAGGTACACCATTCACCAGCATAATCAAATAGTGTTCTATTGGCCGTTGCACTCCTCGGATGTCTTCATTTTCTTTGAGATGTAATGGCAAATAAACTACTTTGCCACAAATGCCTTTCAATAATTCAGAGGGAGGCTCCTTCTCTGTTTTTGGTTGAAGTTGTATTATTGCTTGAAATGGGTGCACTGTTTGGATTACAATGGTCTCATACAAATTAAGCTGTTGGAGTGGTTTTGGCAGTGGGAATATTTCCAAGTATGTGCACAGTATTGAGGGGTTAGTAATTTCGTATTTGTTTTCTGCTATAAGGTAGAGAGCTAATTGGAACCATTGGGATTCCTCATTGTCTTCTATTTTGTACATTATATCT
Organism: Ambystoma mexicanum; assembly: GCF_040938575.1. Lineage (NCBI taxonomy): Eukaryota > Metazoa > Chordata > Amphibia > Caudata > Ambystomatidae > Ambystoma > Ambystoma mexicanum. The sequence goes on along the minus strand of NC_090927.1, from coordinate 532,476,374 downwards.
ACAGTTTTTGTGTTCTTTGTATAAAAAGTTCTGCAACAACACACACATACTTGGTTTGGTACTTCAGCAGCTGTGCTTTAAACTTTGCTATTTCTTGTTTGTATGTGTGTAATAGAAGGTTGACATCTGCAAGGTTGTTGCTACTCTTTTCTAAAGTTACTGGATTTCGTAAGTGCTCTTCAGTTCCAAAATATTTGCTTTGGATGTGCTGTATTTCTTTGAGCAGTTCTTTGGCTGTACCATGGTGGAGAATATCATTTAAATGCTCCAGCGCTAAAGTAGGACTCTTTGCACAGTACAGTTTGTGAATGAGATTTCTTACAGCAGAATGGTGTGTTGCTAACATTTTGATATGGTGGAAGGTGCTTTTGCAAGCTGGTCCAGAAATGCAGGCTAATGAATGTCCTCGTATTTCTGTGTATTTACGCACTGGACAGGAGTCCATAGTTTGTAGTATTTTAATTTTTACTTTGTCTTTGCCTTTGACATACTGATTGAGGAACTTCTGCAAAGATTTAAAAGATTTTTGGCACATGTTATAAATTGATGTGCACAGCCATTTGTAGATGGGGTATATTGGTTCGCTGGAATGGAGAGTTGATGCTAGGTTTGCTGGGGATATTCTTGAAAGCAGTGTTTCTTCTTCCATAATGGTATTGTCTACCTTTTCATACCCTCACCCAATGCTATGTATTGAAATTTGGTTTCTTTGCTCTTGTTTGAATGCTTCTTCATTGAAACATGGCTCTGTGCTGGTGGTGTGACTCCACTCACCTGTACAGATGTTTCCAATGGTATCTATGCTGATATTGCGTTTGTTGTGTAGTACTGGTTGTAGTTTACTAATTAATTTTGTTAGTGGTTTCATTCTGTTTAAGATTAATATAAAGAATTTCCTTTTGAGGAACATTGTACTGTCTACGAGAGTTTTCAGGATCAGTTTTCTACGGTAAGTTTTAAGGGTTGAGCATGGGGGCGTGGCTAGCACGCATGCAGTGAAGACTGGCTTCTGTGTAGCCCCGGTCTGTGGACCTTATGGAGATTGAAATATCGCTTTAAAATTGACTGCACAGAGACAAAAACCACACATCCACGAAGGGAAACCAGTTTCCAACACTCATCCCTGCTCCTGAAGTGAATCGGAGCAAGAAAGACAATAAACTCGGGACTTGAAGCCGAGCCCCTGTGACCTGCAAGATGGTGGTGCCCGTTATGGAAAAGGTACGAGGTGGACGACTAACTCTGGAAAGTACGGCGTCGGAGAGCATTTTTCCCCCTTCAGAGCAGACAAGGCGTCGCTCACCCCTGGCCGCAACCCAGCTCGTACGGATGCGCTGAGGGGCTGCAGGAATTGAAGACCGAGGAACCGCGGCCAGCAGCACCAACGTCGGGGGAGGAGCTCTGATGAGAAGTGCAACGGAAGGCACCGTGCATCGAGAAAACAGTCTGGCCAGCCGGCTGAATTAGAGCGGAGCGCGGGGGAAGGCACCAGCAACGGCCGCCTAGGCCGAGGGAGAGGAAGTGGAGATCACCGGAGCGAGGAGAGTGTAATCCGGCCCCAGAAAACCACAGGGAGTGAAAAGGAAAGGGTCAGGCCCCCCCCACACCTCATATAACTAGGATGCGGGACACCCCACACAATCACCTACTCAGTGGGGCTAACCAACAAGGCTTGCAGGCCCAAAACGGAGAACGAAACAGCACGGGCTAGGGGTGGGCCTAGAATGGACACTGAGCTCGTACAGGGCAAGGAGACCCCCACGGACTGGGGAGGCAAGAGCCGGTGCAGCACCACCAACGGCATTATCTGAGCCACTGGAAATGCTCAGCAGCGGACAATGAGCCCCGGTTTGCCTGCACCAAAGGCAACTGAGGACAATCATTTCGACATAACGCCCCGCATAGAAGCAGAAAGCGAGCCGGAACCCGCCCTGATACAGCCACAGGGTTCCCGTGACCGGCTCCACCCCTGGAAAGGGTTCAAGCACAAGTGAAGAGAAACCCCAGCAGCAAGCAGTAGAAGCACCCACTCATAGATAAGGGGGGGGCAACAGCATTTTAACCAGTAATTGATCTTCTGAACACACACTTCCAGATGTAGACCCACAGAGGGGCAGGATCCACAAGGCAGAGGATATAGAGAAGGCAAAGACCAGATAAAATTGAGAAAAGAAGCCGCCTGGACGGCACCCCGGATCTGGACATCAGGAAAGTAAGTTTGAGCTGGTCACACCAACCTGAGCCGCAAGACAACTGCCGATTGGGGAAGTTGGGCCAGACCGACACTCCCGGAGATTTAAGGGCCATAGCACAAGCAAGGGGCCACCTGAAAGAACTGCATACTCGTTAAACCGGATCTGCTATAGGAGCCTGGGAGATTGAAGGAGAAAGATGTCTCCCCCCGAAAACAAACTGAAACTGGTCACGATGGATTCCTTCATGACTGTCAGGCCCCAAAGGCAGCCGCAACAAGATGGGGAGGCCACGAAGGAACCGCTCCAACAAGAAGAGGACCTCAAGCACACGCAAGTCTTGCAAGCAATAGCAGCACTCCGTACATCTATTGAGGGTAAGATAGAGGAGGTAAAATCGGACATGCAGCTCATTCGCCAAGACGCCTGAAACTTAACTGAAAGGGTGAAGGTTACTGAAACCACCCTACAAGACAACGTGGAGAGCACGCAGGAACTGAAGATAAAAGTCCAGGATCTGGAACAAAAAGTAGCAAGACTGGAGGCGCGCTCTGAAGATGCTGAGGGTCGAGCCCGTCGGAATAACATCTGCATCCCGCATCCTGGGTGTCCCGGAAGACTTAGAGGGACCTGATCCGACGGAATTTATTGAAATACTGCTGCAACAGGAAATAGGCCCAGGGAAACTTTCCCAAGGGTTCTCGGTAGAGTGGGCCCACAGATCCCTACAAAGACGGCCCCCGCCTGGATCGCACTCACGCCCAATTATAGGTAAAATACTAAACTTCCGAGATCGAGAAACAATCTTGCGATACTCAAGAGAAGGAGGAGAGATACGGCGAAAAGACTTTACAATAGTCATGTACCCAGACTATACCCCCACAGTGCAGCGGGCAAGGAACTCCTTCATCCCTATAAAAGCGAGACTACGGAAGCTTAATCTAAAATACATGCTACTCTACCCGTCACGTCTCAAGATAATATATAAAGGAAAAGCGATTTTTCTGCAAACCCCGCAGCGAATATGTGGCTTGAACATAATAACCTAGCAGACGACAATGAAGAACCATCAAAATCAGATATGGGGTGAAAATGCACCCGCCAATACAAAAGTGAAACTGGATCCCCTAGCAATAATGAAGAAAAGCAGACAAGTAGTCTACATTCGAACCTTACCATGAAGTTAACCAGATCGGACAAGAGCTCGATGGACCACACGTGCGATAGAAAAGCAACCCACCCCACTGGAAGCCGTGCAGGCGACCCACCTACACACCACCCAATCCGGATGGCCAGGAATGGCCTTAAAGGGTCGGGATCCCCTGAGCGCTGCAAGTTGAAAGCAACTGCTAGGGGCAGTTTGAAGTTGTTTTGTTGTTTTTCCTCATTTAACAAAATGAGAGTTACACTAGTTGAACAGTCTCCAAGGATTATAGTGGCTGGAGTGAGGGGGGATGGGAGTGGAGTGGGGAGGCCGAAACTGGAGGAAAGAGAGGAGAACGTGGATGGTTGTTGGACTGGAACAACAGAAACCCCTCTAGATCACTATGGCCTTTAAAGTAAAAATAATGACTTGGAATGTGAGAGGTTTAGGAACTTATTTATGCCGAAATAGAATCAAGTCCTATTTAAACAGAAAGGGAGTGAAAATAGCAATGTTACAAGAAAAGCACTGGACGATGGACTCTTTGTCTAAACTATGCGAACATTGGGGCGGGCAAGGAATTGGAACCACCTACCCCAAATACGCCAGGGGAGTATACATCTGATTCACCCCCAACTCCCGTTCCATTTAATGAGGTCCGAGATAGACCCAGAAGGAAGGTTTGTGATAATGTGGGGCCGGCTAGAGCAAGAGGAGATATGTATAGTGAACTCCTATCTTCCCAACAATAACATTCCGGCACACCTGTATACAATGTACGCTAAAATCACACCGTACAGACATGGCATCTTTCTTTGGGGCTGGGATTTTAATTGTGTGCATAACCCGGAACTGGACAGGTCCCAGCCCCACCCATCAACAGCAACGACAGCCCTGACCCTGCTAACGGACAGGTTAGACCTTGCAGATACATGGCGAGAGCTGCACCCTGACACCCGTGGCTACTCGTACTTCTCGTCCCCACATGACCTACATACGAGATTGGACTACGTTTTCATAAGTAATGAACACCTATCACAAATAGAGGAGGCACAGCACTTGGGGAGAACCATCTCAGGCCACTCGCCACTCCTGGTAGAATGGAACCACGCCGGCCCTAGACCCCCTATTCCTATGTGGAGGATGCCGGTGGCAGCCTTGGGAGACCTGGTGTTTAGAGAGGAGCTGCACGACTTCATAGACGACTTTATAGAGTTGAACACGGGAAGGTAGTAACAAGGGGGGGATCATAACGAAGGCAGGAGGCATCAGGAAGCAGCTGCGAGTTGAACTGGATCAGTGGGAACACAAGGTCGAAAGACTGGAGGCCGGCCCTGTAAACACTTATCAGAGAGAGGACAACCTCAAAGAACTCAGAGGTAAATGCACATCAGCATGGGACAGGCTAGCTAAATTCGATTACACCACTAAAACTAATAGAGCGCACTCAGAAGCAGATAGGCCGAGCAGACTGTTGGCTTGGTTGTGCAGGAAAGAACACCCGAGGCACACAATCACCACAATACAGGACACAGAAGGCAATGACTCCCGAACACAACAGGGCATAAAGGACACCTGTAAGTGCTTTAACGAGCACCTGTATTCCCACGAAGATCAGGTTCCCCGAGAACAAATATTAGAAACCTTGGAGGAGATAGGGCTGCCCAGACTATCTCTTGAACAGACCGAGGCCCTAGATGCAGACATCACAGTTGATGACATAACTGAAGCGATCAAATCGCTGGCAACCTGCAAAGCTCCTGGGAGTGATGGGCTACCCACTGAGTTCTATAAAGCATATGAGACCTCCCTAACACCCCTATTACACGAGGTCTTTCAGGAGGCACACGAGAGAGGGATATTGCCTGATAGCATGAGGGAGACCCTTCTGATCCCGGTTATTAAACCCAACAAACCCACGGATAAATGTGATTCTTACCCACCAATAGCCATGCTCAATTATGATGTGAAAATACTAACGATGATCCTGGCAAAGAGACTGGCTAAAATAATAGGAGAAATTGTGCACATGGACGAATGTGGCTTTATATCGAGCCGAAACACTGCCATGAATTTACGCAGACTACAACATGTCATAAACCAAACCGATGCAAGCATGGAGCCATATGCACTGCTATCCCTGGATGCCATTAAGGCGTTTGATTCCATCTTTTGGGAATGGCTGATGGAGGTCCTGGTGGGTTTCGGCTTCGGCCCCGGGTTCATTAGATGGGTCAAGATACTCTATACTAAACCGAGAGCTTGAGTGAAGACCGGTAAATACATATCAGAGGCGTGGGACATATGCAGGGGCACCAGGCAGGGATGCCCATTATCCCCCATGCTTTACATACTGGGACTGGAGCCCATTGCCATTTATTTTCTGAAGCAATTTTTCGATGCAGGGATTCGCATAGGTGGAGTAGACCACATCATTTAACTTTATGCAGACGACGTATTGCTATACATTAGAGACCCATACAATAATGTGCCCACAATGCTAGATGTCCTGGATAACTTTGCCAAGGTCTCAGGCATACAATTCAGCAGGGTAAAGTCCTGTCTCTTCCCCCTGGTGGGCCACAAGGGCAAGGACATTGAAGAACTTCCTTCAGTGGGGATACAGTGGGAGGTGACCTTGTTCAAATACCTCAGAATAAATATAATGCACACCCATGAACTAATGCACGAACGTAATACAAAGGCGGCATTCCCCACCCTACGAAAATCCATGGACTTCTCGGCGAAACTTCCCCTATCCATGATGGGCAGAGCCTCAATAACTAAAATGATTGCCCTCCCCAGATTTCTATATGGGTTTCACAATGTACATTTTTACATCAAGGTCCCTTTCTTTTGCCTACTGGAAAGGATAATTAGAGACCTCTTATGGGGGAAGGGCAGGCACAAGATAGCGCTCACCAACTTAGTCCTACCATACAGCCAGGGGGGAATCAAACTCCCAAACCTGGAGAAATATTATCTGGCAGCGCAATTTAGCTTTGTGACCAAGTGGTAAGCAGACGATAATACATCAGAGACGCCCCTGCTGCAGCCCATGATCTCCCCGATGCACTTGAAAGAACTCATTTGGGCCCCCCACCAGCTGCTGGGTAGTGCCCCCTTCTTAGCCACCCTGGGAAGGATAGTATGGAACAGAACATAGGCGCTTGATCATGCAAAGCACCCTTACTCCCCGGACATACTAATGATTGCAGACATGTGCAAAATGACACAGATCTGCAACACCTTAGGAGCTGGGAAAGGAAAGGGGTATACACATGGGGAGACCTGTACGAGGACGGCTCCTTTAAGGAATTCAAGATGCTACAAGAAGAGGCTGACATCCACACAGGGCAGTTCCTATGGTTCCAGAGAATATGCAGTATAGCACGTAACAAGTGGGCAACTTGGCCAGAGGAACCGGACCCCAACCCCCTAATCATGCTGCTGTATAACCTAGGAGAGGGCTGGAAGCCGGTGTCACAGATCTACGGCCACCTGAGTGACACCCTTAACCCACGTAGTGCGGAACCGAAAGGTAAATGGGAAGCTGATGTAGGCCGGAATTAACTGACGGGGAATGGGAAAGGGCCCTAGCATTCCCAAAAACAGTCTCCAGAAACCATAGGTTTAGACAAATACAACTGAACCTGCTGTATTGAACATACTTGACCCCATCCAGGATGGTGAAGTTTAACACCCAATTACAATCTACCTGTATCTGGTGCAGAGATGATAGAGCAGACTTGATTGACATGTTCTGGTCTTGTGCCAAAGCACAGTCCTTTTGGACAGTCATACAACAGACAAGTGAAAAGGCAGGAGCGACTAGATACCGATGGACCCCAGCTGAGTGCCTCCTGGGAACATACCCCAGACCGGCCAAACTTAAACACCTGGCTAAATTAATGGACATTATGTGTATATTGGCAAAAAGGACAATTGCATTGTCCTGGAAGAAACCCGCCGGACCACAGCATAGGACATGGTATAGGGAGCTGGAATGGTGGGTGCATGCCGAAACGAAGGCATGGGAAGAGAGTGTCACCAGGTCCACGGATGCCTCGAGCATGACTCTGGAAGCTTGGAAAGAACTCACACGGTCACTATTTCATCCCTCAGATGACAAGCCCCCATGAATATGGACAATTTTATGGACAACAGATCTGCAACCAAAGTTATAGAACCACTGGGACAAATGATCACAGCCACAAGAAGACCTTGCTGGTTCAGGACCCTCCCTCCCCCCTCACCTGTTTGACTATCCCCCCATAACCCAACTGATACAGATCTGCTATTCCTGAAGAAATGCTTGGAGACAGTTAAGGTTGAATTGTTATAGTATTAATGTTGTTGTTATTAAAATTAAACACTCACTATCCTTGAATCAGAGGCACATATGGTGCCATGCAAATGTAAAAATGATAAATGTCAATAAACAAATTTTAAAATAAAATTAAGGGTTGAGCGTGATTTCTTCCCTGTATTTATTAAGTTCTGAAGGACTCTGTGGTGAAACATTTTTTGTAAAATAAATTTTTTGGAATGCTAACTTGTGGCTACATTACCATTTGTAGGTGCACTTTTAGCACTAGTGGTAGTTGCAATCTTATTAGTACATTTCTTTTTATTTTGATATTTTGAAATGGGAGTTACAGTTTCTTTCCTGTTAGGGGTTTCAGTTTTCCTTAGTGACTGTATTTGCTGTTTTATTTGAACTTTCTGTACACATTCTGCTAGATGTGGATGGCTATTTTGTACGCTTTTAGTTTGATCTGCTCTATTTCTGCATTGCTTTCTACGGAGTTGCTTTTTGGTAGGTATTCTTTAGTGTCTGTTGGAGAAAAAAGGAACGTGTGACGTGTGGGTTTGGAGGTTGTGCAATGTACATGTCTGCAATGTGCATGAATGTCTGAATATGAGGTAGGCATACATATAGAGGTGTGTGATTGTGGAATTGGCTGTTACTTTAGGTTGGGAAGGCTGTATTAGTATCTGTTTGTTACTATACTGGCATTCAGATGACAATAGGAAGTGTGACCTGTTGATGTGCAATGAGTAAGAGTGAAGCACATGCTGTTGGGTTGATAGTATTGTGTAGCCTACAATACAAGACCACCACACTGTCTGAGTAACAGGCAGAACACTACAACAGTATTGCACTTACTTTGTTGGTTGTTGAGAGTAGGTTTCTTCTGGGTTCTATTTTCCACTTGAGATGCCACTGGCTTTCAGGAGTGTGGAGTTCACCGCAATTGCGAAAGAAGGAAGTTAGTACATATGTGTGTTAATGGCACAGTAATTGCACTTGGAGTACACATTTAAAATTTTAGGAGGATGTCTTGGCAGGAAAAGTTAGTGTGTGTGTGAAATTGGACAGCTTTGTATATGAATGGGGACTTGGGAGCATCAGCATCGTAGCTAAGGGGGTCAGTGCTTTATTTATAAGTGTGCCCTATGAGGTGCACTTTTGCAAGTGAGTGTGTGTTGCTGTAGCGCTATTTAGTTTGGAAATTGATTAGTGCAAGTTGTAGAAGGGTGAGAATAAGGCTCAGAAAGATGTACAGATTAGAAAGGAGAATGTTTCTGTGTGTGGAATTCCATTAACTTTTCCACACATAGATGCTTGCTATATGAGTGGAGAAATCATTTCATTTGTTTGATTTATTTATCCACATTTACAAATGGCACTGTTCTCAATGTACACATGCATGTCTTCGCTTTTTAAGTAATAGTGCATTCTGTCAACTGTGCAAGGTAAGTGGCAGGCTCTCTGTTCATAAACATGCAATCTATGTACTTGCTATGTGTTGGTAAGATAGATGCAGTTTTGCTTTTCTGTGTGCATTCTAGGAATTTTATAGCAGGTGTGTTAGTGGGGGAAGTGGTTGTAGAAATGACAGAAGGAAAGAAGAAAATAACAGTTTGCACATTACAATGGGTGATATGGGTAAATTAAAACTTTCAAAGAATATAGCATTGTAAGTGCCACTTGATGATAGGTGATGGGGCAAATTACAGTATGCTTTTTGAGTAGGTTATGCGGGGTAAGTGGCAGATACCTTGTTCACAGGCATTCATAAGAGAGTTGCAAATGTACTGTACAAAGAATATTCATACCTGTACTTTGTGTTGATGGATGGATATGTGAATGAATCTGGAAGCAGAAATCTTGGATAGTTTTGCAGTACTTTTTGCTGCTGGAGGTGCTTTCAATCACAGGAGACTTGTACTCAGAGTGTTGAAAAGTACATCTAAAGTGCTGAACTGTGATCACAGAGTTAGATGATAAGTTCTTGTATGTGATTGGTGGGTGGTTGTGTGAGTGCTTAAAAATAGCCAATGAGGGAGTTGTGCAGAGAGTTAAGTGGAAAGGGAAGAAGGGCTGTCCCCGTTTTACGAGATCCGTGGACACAGCGGTAGTCCATGGATCACACGTGCAGCATCCGGGACATGTCAGCATGCTTTGCATGGAAATGGGAGTGTACTATGGGGATTATCCAATCAGGTGTTACGGGTGTGCTTTACAGGAAGGGAGAGTTATACTTTTTTCATTGCTGTGTTGGATGTATGGTGAAGATGGCAGGATATTGTGTCTGGGTACTTGGTGATAGGTGTGTTGCTGATCTGGAGAGGTATGCAAAATCCAGAGGTGTTTCTGCAGATTTTGGGTTTCCAGGCATGGAGGTTTTGTGGTCGAGTGTGCCTGGATGCAATTAGAAGGAACTGGTTTCTCTTTGTAGAAACTTGTCTACTTTTGGTAGTCCAGACATCTTGTTGGTGCAGAGTGGAGGAGAATAGTTGGTGTACATTAAGGCCCCAAGTTTGATCCCTGTTTTGAAGTTCTTCATGGATATACTAAGCAAAATGTTCCCATGTGCAAAGGTGGTGTTATTGGAAATATTACCAAGAGCAGCATGGGAGCAACCAAATGTGTTTAATCCCCAGAAAAATCTTGGAAGGCTGCTTGTGAATAAAGGCATGGGCATAGATATCCGGGGTGCAAATATGTTGTTTTTTTTCCAATCACAACATTGACTGCCGTAATATGCATTTTCATTAATGCCAATGGAGTTGTGTTGTCCATTTCGGGCAATGCTAATTTTTTCCAGAATCTGAGGGATGCTGTTAAGAGGCTGATATAAGAAGGAAAGATTAAAAAAAAAAAATAGAAAATAAAAGGTTTTTTTTATCACCTATAAAAAAGGCTCTTTTCAGAGCCAGCACTAAAGGGAAACCTCCTACCCCGGTTATATTTTCTTTCACCACCACCGTGAATTGCACGATATGTTGGCGGACACCGCGGTAGTTCCCAGATCACACGTGCCACATCCAGGTCTTTTAAGGATGGCAGCCATGGAAATGGGACTGTGGAGGCCAGTGGATTGGTCAATAAGGTTTCCTAGGTGTGGTGTACAAAGAGAGACTGTGGCAGAAGGCCTGTTTGCAGAGAGGAGAGCGGATGGCTATGGTTATGGCTGTGTCTTTCAGGAGGCTGAGTGTATGGATTTTGGGGGACTCCTGCATACATTGGTTGGAGGAGCACTGTGGAGTGTATGCACATCGTGGATTCCATCAGGCAGATGTGCACTGCTATGGAGTGCATGGAATGAAGTGGCTGAATTTGGCTCCTCTTTGTGCCACTTTGGTGACGCACCATCATCCAGACATTATTATTAATTGTGGAGGGAACAGTTTAGGACATTTTACCAGAATATGATGAAGGAGACACTTGGGAAAGTCATGGACATGTTTCCAAACTCCCGAGTAATTTATTTCTTGCATTGCCCAGAGACAGATATGGCTGCGTTTTTCTTCATTTGGTCCGCAAATGGAGAAAGCGAGGCGCAATGTCAACAAGACTGTTTGCGCCTTTTTGAGAGATGTTGGCATGTATTCCTTCTACAATTAATATATTACATTTTGTAGCACGAACATTTTTTGCAGAGATGGAGACCATCTTACTGATGCTGGCAATCAGCTTTTTTTTGTGAAATATCCAACATGCATTGCAGCCCAAACACTACAAAAAGGCTCTTTTCAGAGTCACCACTTTGTCCTGGAAAACAGTGCAATGTTTTTGATGGTACCACCATCCACATTTTTAGAAGTCCGCGGACTACCGCACTGTCCGCAGACTTCATAGGATGTGCAGGGGCCTGCATCATTTCATTGCCAATTCTATTTTTAAACTGTGAAAAGTGACTCTCAAAAGAGCCTTTATTTTTTGGGGTTTTTGTTTTGTATTATTTTTGGTGTTTTTATACACGAGATACAAGGAAAGGAAGGGAAGGGAGAATAGGGAAGGGCCACCAACCACAGGTATAAGAAAGAACAGGTGGAGAGAGGAAGATGTTAGGTGGGCCTTACTTAGGTAGGTGGCAGGTTTTCTCATGCTCCCGGACCATAGCCTCGAAAACACTTCAAAATTGCTCCCCCCTACAGAGTACCGCATTGCAGTACATGAACAATACAGTGACCCTCGAAAGGTAAGGGTCTGCTGCAGTGTGCATGGCCAGTGAGGCTGGTTCAGGGACCCGCTTCCCCATAGGAGTGTCCCTTGTGGTGGCAGGAGCAGATACAGAGCATGCTGCAGAGGAACTCAACCTACTGCCTTGTTCGAAGGGGACGACCCTCTGAACTGCCGCCTTGTGGTTTGACCTCAGGTGTCACCGCATAGAGGTGGTGCCATAACTGTACAAGCCCGGTTTGCCACGACTGATCACGACTGATCACCATCTGGCACTCATTGCATTTCACTTTGTTTGCACAAGCTTTAGGCACGTCTTCAACGGAGGTAAATTTACACGCAAGACTCACACTGGCCGGCGGCAATGGGGACTTCCTCTATCTCATCCTTGTCCTCTTCTTGATCCCTCTCTACATCACCACACATTTTGCCCTCCCCAGGCCCCTGGAAAGGTGGTGGTGAGGGTGAGGGGGGGAGTGCTGCTGAGGCAGAGGCAGTAGTAGCAGGAGCAGCCTTGGATGCCATCATCAAAGGTATTAGGAACCAGGAACAGCAGGAACACAGGAATGTGAAGTAGCGAAACAGCAACCTGTAGCAGTAGTCCTGGTACCTGGTGGTACCAATGCAAATAATGCAGCATTGACAGCAATGGCAGTCATTGACAGCAAGTGCCAAATCACAAGCAGTGCTCTGTCTTGGAAATCCAAAAGCAGAATGAGGAGCAGCTCAGGGTTGTGGACTTTTATAGGGGTTTTGGGGAGCATTTCACGGACAGTCGCATGCTCCGTGGACACTTTAAACCCAAAAAAGGACCCAAAAAGTTCAAAAAAGTGTCCAGATCGCCAGTGACATAGTCTGGGACCTCTTCAATGGTGAAGTTTCACAGTAAAACACCTTGGTTTGCCCACTTTTTTGCTGTTCTGGGGTCCAGACCCTGTCTGCGAATAAGGGCTGACTCTCAGCATGGATGCGGTCACATGGTGACATTGCAGACATTCACGGACGGGAGGGCTGTCCGCAGGACACTTATTGCGTGGGATGCGGTGTGCGCATGTGCATAGGTGTCCTACGGACAGGGTTTGGCTCCTAGAACTAATTAAAAGTGCGACACATGTATGGCAGTCATTTCTGAACAGGCGCAGTGTTCGTAGGACCCAGGAGGTAGGATGTGCATGTGCCTAGGTGTCTGCCTGACATGGGTGGGCTCCCCAAACTAATCAAATTATGTCATCACTTTGTGGACATGGGGTGATGTTCGCAGGACCCAGGAGATGAGAAGCGCATGCATCCAGATGTTCGCTGGACATGGGTGCACTCCCCGAACTAATTAAAGTACGTCACCACTTTTTCCAGACATGCCGGACAGGGGTAGTGTTCGCAGGACCCAGGGGACGAGATACGCTTGTACCCAGGTGTCCAGCAGCCAGGCTTGGGCTCCCCAAACCAATTAAAGGTACGTCACAACTTTTTGGACTTGCAGACAGGTGTGGTGTCCTATGGACACCTCCATTTTGATTGCGGACAGCCCAGACAGACGCGGTGTCTGTAGGACACCTCCATTTTGATTAATTGCAGACATCCCAGACAGTTGTGCCCTCCACGGACTTGTAGCAGGCTTTTTAAAAAAGAAAACACACACACACAGCAGCAGAATACATATAGAACTTTATTTACGCACATAAATACAGAAAATTAGGAAAGGGAAGGGGTAGCAGAAATGGAGACATAAACAGGGGAATTGGGGGTTTCCACAGGTTGGGCATCAGGGGAGGAACGGATTGAGGTCTCATCATAACCTTTTTGCTTACAGGGAATTTGAGGGGATGGTTAGCTGGGACTGGGGCAATGGGCACAGGTGCAGGTTGGGCAGTGATATTTAATATTGTCCTTGATGTGTCTTTTACAAAATCCTGTAAATCAGCAAAAAATGTTCATTAATTGATCCATTTGTTTTCCCAAGCTTAATAGGTGATTGTGTACACTATTACTAGGCTGCACTATGTGGTGATGGACTTGTGGATGATCTACGGCTTCTGGGGCATTCCCTTTATCTTCTGTATGTACTTTTAAAGAAAGAAATGTGGTCAGGTACATGTGAAGTAATGTGCCTTAATTGTTTTACTTTTTAAACTGTACTATGTACCAATAGTGTCACTGTCTTCACTCATTTCATCCCGAGGAAAATTGTCTTCAAGCCACTGTAGGGTGATTGACATTTTTGCGTAAAAAAAGAGAAATTATTTTTTAGTACTGCACACTGAACAAACTGCACAGTTATAGGAAACTATGTAGTGCATTTGCCAGTTTGTAGTTCAGTTGTGCTGTCAGTACTTTGTCTTTGTCCTGCTAACAGTTGTGTTTTAGTTTCTGTGTAAAGCAGCACTGAGGTAATACTGCTGGAAGCACAGTTTATTTTTGTTATTGGTGCATTCCATTATGTTGCATACTCTATGCAATTGCACTGTTGCTTTCTTATGTATATAGTTTGTGGAACTACTTCATTTTTCTTTGTAATTCATTTATGTCCTGCTCTTTCAACATGTTAAATATCTTTGTTGCACGCTACAGCAATGTAAGAGAACCCCTGAGCTTTTGGGCAGTGTGGATGCTACCCGAGGTCTGCCAGAGAGTCGCACAGTCTCTGGATCTGGAGACTATCAGCATGGGGGCAGGGGGTTCAGTATATTGTATGGTATGTCTATACAACCTAGGGGTATCCTGGAAAAAAGCTATGCAATTCAATGAAAAAACGGTGTTAAACCGACGTAATGGTTAAGTTGCGCAACTGAAAACCTATGAAATTCAGTGAAAAAATGTGTTAAAGGGATGTTATGGTTAAGTTGCGCTACTAAACACCTATCAAATTCAGTGAAAAAACGTTGCTAAAGGCATTTTATGGTTCAGTTGCCCTAAGAAAAACCTATGGAATTGAGTGCAAAAACATTTTCAAAGGGACATTGTAGTTACTTTTCACTAATACAATCTATTCATATTATGGTTACAGGTGAAACCGAAAACCCCAGGGAAATTCGCCAGTTATGCTAAGCTAAGCAACCACAACTCGCGCCACCACTGTGCACTGCCAGCGCTAACAACCATGACATCAAAGAAGACATCTCAACTGTCATTGATGACATCACTGATGACATCACGTGTGCATTTATTTTACATGACAAGGCTTTACAAGGGATTCTTATTATAATGCTGGCACAAAACTTTCAGAGGTCATTGGGAGAAATATCCTGAGCTACGTACATCATTAAGCAATGCATGGCTATAAACACTATTGTATTACGGAATTCTTTCCACTATAGGAACCTACTCATGTAGAAACATAGGCATTGTGTGCAGCATACACCATAGAGGTGCAATATTCATAATCTTGTGATGTTGAATAGTAACTTGATAAATGCTTTCGTATTCAAATTTTTGTGTTCTGTGAAACATGTAATAAGTAGCTAATGAAGCCCCACTTACTACATAATTGTACTACTACAGACAAAACATAAAGAGAGCACAACGCATAGAAATATGAGCATGTACAGGGAAAGTAAAGTAAGCAAAAAAAAAAGCCGCAGTATGACTAGTAGGTGTTCATAACGTAACTGATAATGTTCATGCACAGACATGATTGCTGTTTTTTAAGCCTGCTTCTTCCCCTATGTATATGTATCATATGATATGACTGGACCCTAAGGCAAGTAGTGTAAGAACAACACATACAAATATGAATGCGCATATACAGGGAAAGTAAAGTTATGCAAAAAAACATCAATACTGCCAAAAAGTGTTCATAACGTAACTGAGTATCTTCATGCACACAAATGATTGCTGTGTTTCAAGGCTGCTTCTTCCCATATGTATATGTATCATATGATGTGACTGGAACCGATGTGACTGGAACCTACAAAAAGTAGTATAAGAACATATGAGAAGGGTAAGATCTACACATGTAGTACCTTTAGAATTTTTAGTTCCTGACTGTCAGTGAAGAAAACCACCTGGCCTAGATATGTTAGTAAAGAAAAAAAGGAGAAAGACATGTGATGTCATTAGTGATGTCATCAATGACATTTGTGATGTCATATTTGATGTCATGAGTGTTAGTGCTTGCAGTGCACTGTGGTGGCACGAGTTATGGTTGCTTAGCTTGCCATAACTGTCGAATCTCTGGGTTTTTTCAGTTTTTCTTGTAACCATAATATGAATAGATTCTTATTAGAGAAAAGTAACTATAATGTCCCTTTAAAAAGGTTTTTGCACTGAATTCGATAGGTTTTTCTTAGGGCAACTGAACCATAACGTCCCTTGTGCAACTTAACCATAAGGCCCCTTTAACAACGTTTTTTTACTGAAAGTAATTAATATATATATATATATATATATATACATACATATATATATATATATATATATATATATATATATATATATATATATATATATATATATATATTTAGATAGGGTTTACCTCATCACATAAAAGTCCTGCATAAGAACCTTATCAGGAAGGTATGTTTCTTTCCTTTTACTTTTTTGGAATCTTTTCAAAGTGGTGCTGTGTCCTAGAGACAGCAATATTTTTCATTTTTTATTTTCTATTTTTTTATTTGAAGGTGTTTTCAAGTTTTACACATATATACAACTTTGATGGACATATTTGAAAAGGAGGTTTTGCATAACCATCACATGTATTTTAGTGAGTAAGACATTGGTAATCATTAATACCTATTTCTGAAGTATGGATGGCATAATTAAAATAGCTACTATTTTTAGAGATACTTTATAAAGTTAGGTCCTTATTTTCCAGAAGAAGGATATGGAGAAACCCAAAATGCATTGAAAAAAATATAACCACCTTTTATGATGTGGATATGTACTGCATGTTTTTTTATTTTTTATTTACTTGTTTCAATTGCAATAAAATATTTTTTACAAGGCTTATCCTAATTGATTAAATATTTAATTATTTAATCTGGTCAGATTCCTGCCTGAGTTGTTTTCAGCTAAAAGTGTGCACTTGCTTTCCCTTATTTCCTTAGTTTTCTCCTTCCTCATCAATTGCTGAGGTTATCAGCCAGGTAGTTTTTCCCCCACTCATTAGCCTGCTCCACCATTTTTCTTCATCGTAGTGTAGTAGGTTTCTGAATAGGTGACCCAAGTGAAGTGAGCGGGCTGCATTCACCCAGAACAGATTAGCAGGAGATGTTTGATGGTTTCTTTAATTTCTGGTTGTAAACAAAAGCGGCATGAGTTTGTATCACTTTGTTTCCTTCTAGCCAAAATTTCTTTTGTAAGCAAAATGTTCAGTTGAATTCACAGGAAGTTTTCACGTAGTTTCCTGTCTGGGCATTTTGCCAGGTAAATTCTTGTTTCGTTAACTTTAGTCATGTTTGCCGGAAGATCTGGTGTCAACTTAAAGGAGCTCGCTTCTTCCAGGGTTTGTATCTAATCTCTTTCAAGTAGACATTTTTTTAATTTTTCTGGGTTGGTAATGAGCTTGTCTTCGGAGCTACCTGCCCAGTCCAGAAGAGATGTGTTCTTGGACGCACAGGTTTGTAGCATTTTGCATGATCCTGCTTGTATTTCCTTATTGATAGCCATGAGGATAAATGGCGGTGTAGGCAGCAATGTTTTGCTGTATAGCATAACCTTGTTTCGAGCTACGATGGAGCTTAAAGATTAGAGAGTTCATTCTCTCCTTATCAGGGATATTGGCACTAAAACCTTCCTCCAGTATAGCCCTTCCAACTTCGGCCAGAACTTCGCTAGTGAGTAGGATATCACTTCCGTAATGTACGTGAGACTAGGGATGACTTTTGTTTTGTAAAATGTCAGAATCGGGAACAGTGTGAAGCGACTATATTTTTTATTAATGGCTCTGGTCTGGGTGATCAAAAGACGGCCCTTTGTCATTAAGCTCTCTTGCATCGGCACTTCTTTGCTGTTTTTATTCAATGTGATTGCCAAATACCTGAAGTAGTTCTCGAGTTCAAGTGGCTGGTCTTCAATTGTCCAAGTCAAATTCTCGGCTTTCCTTGTGTTTTTTTCAAACGTCATTATTTTCGTTTTCTCCCGATTCATCTGAAGGTTTTTATCTTTCAGGTATGAAGCTAAGTTGGTTATTTGTCTCTGCAGGGTTATCAGTGTTTGGTCCATGAGTATTATATCGTCTGCGTATAGCAGTCTTGATATTTTTGCCTCGCCTAGGGCTGGGGGAAAAGATCGGACTCTGGTCTCAAGCTATGTAGGCATTGTACAGAGTCGGAGCCAAGGGGCATCCTTGTTTCACTCCCCGTTCAGTTTTTATCCACAAGGATAGCAAGCCTGCTTGATTGAGGTGGACGCACATCGAGGTTCCTGAATACAGAGCCTTTATGGGGTTCAGGATTTGAGGTGGACAAGCACAATGTTCTAGTTTTTCCCATAACAAGGCTTTGTCGACCTGGTCGAAGGCCTGGACCAGGTTGATGAATGTCAATTAAATTTTCGGTTGGCCGTCTAGGACTTTGGTTTTCAATGAACTCAGCACCAATATATTCGCCTTCGTCCCCAAGTTTTTCACAAAACCCGCTTGGAGAGGGTCCGCAGTTTTGGCGGTTATTGTCAATTTCTGTAGGTTATCCAAAATCAGTGAGCCAAAGAGTTTCCCTATTGAGTCAAGGAGGGCTATCGGGTGATAATGATTAGGGTTATCCCTAGCGCCCTTCTTAAAGATCGGGACCACTATCGCCCTTTTCCATGAGGGCGGAATTGATGTAGACTTGACACAGTTTTTGAACACTTCTATGACGACAATTGACCAGGGTTCTGCGTGTTTTTTTAGGTCAAAGTTGGTGATACCATCGAGGCCGGCAGCCCGGGATCCATTGAGTTTTTTAATTTTCTTTAGGATCGTGTCCTGGTCCGTTGGTATCTGGCATTTTTCACTGGTGGAAGTGATGTTCAGATTCTTTGATCTTTTGGGCAGTTTATATAGCTCCTCAGGGTGTTTTACCCACTTTTGATCACCCACTGAATTCTGAAAAGACAAATGTTCTCCTTTGATGTTGCCCTTGATTAATGACCAGAAGTCCCTTGTCATCTTTCCGCATATTACGCGCAGCATTGACTCAGTGTCTTCCTGGTATCTTATGTGTTTGCTGTTCCTCAACCAGGCTCGATAGCTTTTCAGGGCGTTCTCAGCCTCCTCCATTTTAACTTTAGATTGTGACTTGCTCTCTACACGTCTCAGCTTTCTAATTAGCTTTCTTCTCTCCATGAGTTGTTCATTAAATACGTGTAAAGTGGGTTTCGAATGCTTGGAAATTATTACCTTTTTTTATTTAAAACTTAGAGGACTGAAGAGTAGTCAACTATGTTTGTTTTGTTTGAGTTGTCTGCTGCGTTTCAGAGAGGTAAATCTTCTTAAATTGATCAATAGCCCTTTCGGTTAGACTGGTGCCACTCATATTGGGTTCTAGGATTGCGTTCATGTAGCGTTCTTTAGGTTTCTGGGTGTACCAGGCTGAGATCAAGATGTTGTGATCACTATGTTTTGTCTTGGTTACTTTAAATGATTCCATTAAATCAGGAGGCTTCTTGAGACGAGAGTGTAGTCGATGGTTGCAGCTTGTCCATTTCTTTCCCACGTGTGTACTACATATTTAGGTTAGTTATGGTATTAAAACTTGTCTTTTTAATGTGAAGTCCATAATTACATGCTCCGTAACAAACAATGTCATCACTGTTTTTTTTTCTTTAGTGGAACTAGAAGCACTCTGTAACTGATTAAACCCACTGCCATCAATGAAGACCTCAAAATTCTTTTGATGTTCAAGAAGAACAGAATCTCTCATACATGTCAGTCTTCCCTTTGTTACGCAATTCAACCACTCCACAGTTTTGTTTATCTCTCAGCAATCCTTTAAAGGTTTTACTATGTTTTAAGGATTTATAATGTGCACTTTGTGTAGGATTGTATAAGGCGGGAGGCTACTGTGATTTGAATTATCAACACACTGAAGAGTGGAGAGAGAGAACAGCTGAAAATGTAACAATCATAAGTGCCTGATGAAGGTGAGAATATTCTCAGGTAAGTGTTGTTAAGAGTTGAAGACTCAAATGTTCTTAGATGAATACTTGTGTCAGGAGTTGTGCTTTTATTGTTCTCATGAACATTTGGCACTGTTGTTTTTAGGTGAAAGGATGGATACTTGGATGAATAACAATTACATCATTGTTTTTATTTGGTTGGTGAGAGTCATTTGGTGTCTCTGTGCAGAAATAGATCTTAGTAGTCCCCCCAGTTGATACAGGAGCAGGCAACCAATCTATCAACATTTTTGAATGAACAAGCATCTCCAGTTGAAGTCACTGAAGAGATGTGAGTGTCATATGATTCCTTAACTAGAAATGATTCTATCTGCTCTTTTCATGACCATTTGCAATAACCAAATGAGTTTGTTGATTGGCCTCATTTGTGAAAATTGCAGTAAGTTGGCTTGTGTATCATCCAATTCAGTATTAGTTGCACCGTTTATTAGAGATTTAGGAAGTGAGTGATTTATTTTGGTAAGTTGAGTTTGTAGTGTGGGTTCCAGGAGAGTGTGTTAATTTTTTGGGTAAAGAATAACTGTGACTTTTTCCCATCATGAATGGGCAGATGATCTGCCAGGGAAGATGACTGATGGTACCTTGGGGTTGAGAAATGGAGAAAGCCTATGTGGATTATATGACTGGTATTGAAACACATATTATTGACACTCATCCAGTCCTAATTAACTAGTTGGAGATTTGCAAGAAGGAGTTTATCATCTTTAAATTTAATATTGATTGGGCATCATCACATTAGACCTAGAATGAGCCAGTAAACTGTTCTAGGATGGATCCCAGAGGGTGCATGTAGGCATTAAAGAGCCACATATATAAAGAACCTTGCACTGCTGCACTTGAGACACGTTTTGTGGAAGAGAGGGGATGACAAGCTTTCCCTTAGATAGATTGACCAATGAGAAAGGACTTGCTACCTTTTGATGAACATTTGACATGCAGTACCTCTGTAACTACTTAGACCTGTGTCATTCAGATATATTGATGATGAAAGGCTACTTAAAGATAAGACTGCTAACTTCAACCTTTGAAAGAGATATGTTGAGAGCTTTCTTCAGAGTTTCAAGTGTCATTGGCAACTTAACTCAGGCATGATTGATACAGGACTACCAAGGCTATCATAGACTGTACTAGTTTAATGGTTTCTTTCTCTGATATGGCTTGGAAAGAGGGACACCTGATTCCTGACACATGGTGCTAAATAATGTATTTGTGGGGAGAGTAGTCTGTTTTTTCGGGAGGCTTGGATAGAGTGTATTTCTGATATTTTGATATTCCAAAAAGTTATTTTGCTGCATTAACACTTTCACTTGCTGAACTTCAATGCTTTCCTGTGGAAATCAGTATGCAAATAGTTAATTTTTGCTGTCACTCTGCCTTAAAAAAAAAATTATTTCCGTTATGATTCGGTCCTTTAACGGAAATAATTTCTTTATGAAGTCAGAGTGACTTCAAAAAGAAACCATTTCTTTTTGAAGTAATAGGGCTTTCCTCCACCCCATGACAAGGAGGCCTCCAGATTCTCTGCAAATGACTTGAACAAGCGTTCTTGGCTGCTGCAGGGAGCTGATTGCCTCGTTCTCTGGACCAACCAATTAGAGGTAACAAAAATGTATTTTCTTTAAATGTGTGTGCATGCATGTAAGTGTGTGTGTGTGTATATATATATATGTATATAATGTAATGAGCATGAATGAGTGAGTGCATGATCTATGGGTGGCTTCCTGGGTGAGCCTGTGTGAGTGTATGGCGAAAGGGTGCACACTTAAATGTATCGGTGGCTGTCTGGGTGTGCCTGTATGGTGAAACCGTGCACACTTAAATATATGGTTGGCTGCCTGGGTGTGCCTGTATGGTGGAATGGTACACACTTAAATTTATGGTTGGCTGCCTGTGTGTGTCTGCATGATGAAAGGGTACACACTTAAGTGTGTGGGTGGCTGGATGTGCGTGGTGTGTGTATGGTGAATGTTGTGTGTGCTTGTGTTCAGAGGTGCAACAAAACCTACATTTTGGGGGGCAACCCTTCAAATGTTGGGAGAGGCACTTAACTTGATGGGCTTTGGGGGAGGGGCAAACTTATTTGTGTGGTTGCATCTAACTTCTTTACACATTCTAATGAGACTATTCTAGTGCAGCTTTAATGTTACAACCAGTTAACTCTCTCCTTTAGATCTGCTGTGAATGAGCGTTCTCCTGTCCCTTCTCTATGCTTCCAATCACTCCTCTGGCATCAAGTACTAAACCCACATCACGATTTCAATTGCCTAAAAAATTGTGCATTTGAATGCCTGTACTAACAGTGCTTTATGTTAGTAATTGCCAGGCCTTTGTTAACGGCGAATCCTAGGCACCGTTTAACATCTGTATCCTGTTCTGTCCGGCAATGACTCTGTAGGTCTGCCAGGTCGAGTTAACATAGCCCAAAATGTTAGGGGTGGGAGGGCTGAAGCCCAATCAGCTTAATGGTTTTGCACCACTGCTTGTGTTTAATGCCTTGATTACTTATTGGTAATCATCTTTACTCCTAGCCCTATTCTTCCTCATCCCAGTACTTGTGTATGAGGCACTTTGTCTCATACAGAAGTGCTGGGATGAAGTCACGGGACATGGGGGTAATGCCTGGCTTAGTTACTTGGAATCTTCATTACTCCTAGTCCCACTCTTCCTCGTTCCTCTTCTTACCTGTGCCTGATAAATAAGCACTGGAACAAGGAAGAGGGACCTGGAGGTATTTCTAGGCAGAGGAGCTGATTTTAGGGGTCAGGCAGAGTGTGGGGAGGGAGAGGTGATGCATGGGGTGGTGGGGTGGGGCAAAGATTGTGCGATAAATCATAATGGTCATCAACGTTCAGGCTAAGCAGGCATGATATGTGTTATTAGTGCCTAGAGAGGCATTTTGGTGCAGCCTGTCTAGTCATTTCTTAGTCTGGTTTGACTTTTTTTAAATTGGACATCTCCGACAAAGCAGTGCTGCTAAGTGTAATTACCAGGCTAGCCTGGCATTCTGGTACTGCCAGTCTAGCCATTTCTTACTCTGTCATTTTTCGGGGCTTCTGTGATGGGTGGCTGGGTGTGAGTGGCTTCCTTGCTGACTGGCCTTCCATTCTCTGGGTGAGATATATTCATTTATATCGGCAGACACTGCACAATAGCAGACACAACCATATGGGCAGAAACGTTAATGTCCATCCCATGCAACGTGGGTCTTCGTTATAACTTTGGCAGCAACCATATAAAAAAACATGGATTTACCTCATGCAGTATTCTGGGGTAACAGCCCATGAGAAAATAGTGCAGGATTATCAGATGAAATACCTTCAAAAATTGCCTCTAACTTTTACCCCAACAAAAATAGGGGTGCTCACACAATATAATCAATCAATGAACGTGGTGTTGTCTGGTTTAAAAACATATTGCACATTCATTTCTTTTAGCAGCTTATTTACCATCATCAACATTTCATAGAGTATATCTATGTATGCAAATTCAGGATGCGAGAACAGATGTGTGAGAAAAGGGTGAGTGCTGTGCCTTAACAAATCGCTACCTACCTGCCCAGCAAAGCGTATTAGAAAACATCAATATTCAACATAAGTACCAATCAAATAACATGTATGCATCAATCATAATGAATCTTAAAAAGTGCACCCAACGTACAGGCACACATTGAAACGTCCATTGTATGGTGAAACCCAGGCCTTTTCTCCCATTTTCTAGGAATCTCAGTTCTAGGTGTGTTTCTTTCAATTGTCTGCCATTTTGTGAACCCTAGGCCTTTGTCCCACTATCTAGGAATCTCAGATCTATGTGTGTTCCCCCATTGCCTGCTATCTGCGATTCCTAGAACCCCCTTCACCTAGGAACACCCAGCAACCACTGAAAGCAAGTCGCGATAGCCAGTTCAATTCCCAAGTTAACTAGGAACCCGTCACCCTCCTTCCAAACTGTACTGATCTCTTCCAACGCATAGCACCCCACCAGAGCCCTGCTTAGACAGGCCATCCATAGAAAGAAGAACACCAGAACCTAAACCACTAATTGGACAACCACCCATAGAGGGCATCCAGCTATTGCATCGCAAGAGGATAAGAGCCTCTAACCAAAACATCGCCAACCCAGGGCAGGGTACACACCTGCATCGGCCAGCTAGACAGACCACTAGAGTAATGTAGAGGAACACTGACACTCCTCAGCATGCCTGCCAACTAGGCAGACAAACTACAATACCAAACACACAGGATAATCGAAGATGTTTGAGCACAGAAATGCAAAGACAAATAGGTAACGAAAACCTGCTAACCCAACTCTAAAACCTCAACCTTCCTCCCATACAGAAACTCACACAACCACCTCTCTGCACAGCAATCCACACGTACTTCACCACACTGCAACAACAGACTAAGAACACATAACCTGGCACAACAGCACATGGGAAGTTGCACCGATCCAAAAACAGCACTTAAGCTCAGCAAACGGTGAAAAACAAACTGAAGCTGCCAATAGGACATCACAACTCTGAATTTCCTATTCCCACTACACCTTACTAACCCTCCCACTCCCCCTTTTTTCACACCCTCCTTTTCAGATCCTCCAGAATGCCTGATAACCACGGTGGTGACGGTGCATGGTACAAATACCTTTAACATTAACATCAACGTCATAAAACAACCATGATAAGTGTTATTGCTTTGACTGGCATTTTGGTGCAACCAGTCTAGGTATGTATAAATGTGGCCTGGCATGCTTTACTATAGTATGTTATTACGTGTCTAGACTAGTCTACATTGTGAAGCCAGTTGAACACGTTTTTTTTGTGGTATGTTGTTTTTCATAGCAAAGCATTACATTAATTAAAGCATTAATGATCCTGTGCACTGCTGGTGATTTGCATGTAATGGATTTGTGGATTGGTGTTACTCTACAAAACAATTGCAAACGCTCTGGCTTTTTAACTATTTTTTTTTCCAAAGTGTGCTGTATAATGCATTAAACACGCACACATATTTATATATATATGTATATATATATATATATATATGTCTTTATCCTAGTGCAGTGTGTGGCGTAACCCTTGCAGCACGTTTGTGTGTATTGTGCAAGCGTGGCAATCTTGGCCGGCCCAGATTGTAGTTTGACCTGTGATTTGTTTCTGAGCTGGGGTGGGGACCCTCAGAATGGCTCGCTGGGGGCCACCAAATGTTGTGCTACGCAACTGTCCCTGTATTAGAAAGCCAGAACACACTTAATCATGGATTCATCAAAGGATGTTTGGGATTTTTGTGGGTTAAACCAGCCCACTGCACCTAAATTAAAATCTGAATCCATTAATGTTATTGGCTAATGCAGCAGTGAAAATGTTGGTCCAGCCACAATTTGGAACGGCTGCGCTGCAAAAAGATTTGTTTTTAAAAAGGGATACATAGGAGAAGCCATTTTTATCCTAGGGATTTAAGGACAAGTCCCAAAAGGGTGTGATGTGCCACTTTTTAAATAAAGGAAATTGTGAACTTTGACACTGGGCCTTGGTGACCCGATGCTAGTTCCACCTACATGGATGCATAGACATAGATGTATTTAGAACAAGGCCAAATTGGCCCAGGCCTAGGGCGGCAGATTGCTAGAGGAGCAGCATTTTATTGCAGTTTATTTTCAATTTACTGGTTGTCACTTTTTAAATATAAATCCAATTTTGTTTCTCCAAGTTTGCCTGCTCCTCAACACTGCAAGTAATTCTGAGCTCTTAACACTCATTCCACTCTGCTAGCGAAAGTCTTTGATAGCCAAACCTGTATATGTGCTTGATATTTGCACAAACTCTATTGATAGGGTGACTTTGGTTTAAAGTATTCACTGATTCAGTCATACAACTCTCACAGACATATGTGACAGATATAAAGCTCTGTGTCACTCTTTTTTTCCCAAAATGCTCTTTAACATGCCAAACAGCCAAAACCTCACTGATATTATTGGTTCCACTTAATCTTTGGAGTTTGTTCTAATCAATACAAACATGCAGTGGGCCTCATTACGACCCAGGCGGTAAGGGGTTAACAGCGCCGTAAAAAGGTGTCGGGCCGTTAAACCCTTACCGCCTAATTACTAGGTCCCTTTGCGGGTCCCGACCTTAACAGCTGGTTTTACCGGCTGTTAAGGAAGGAGCCCGCAAAGGGACTTTCGAGGTAATTACGCCTTCCCCATTCCCATTGAGCCCTATGGGGGCAAAAATGGGAATGGGGAAGGGCCAATGGTGAATTACCGCCCCGCCAACCTTGGAATGGGTCAGTAATTCCGCCATTCACCATGGCGGAGTTGGTGAAATACTGGCGTCAACCATGGCGCTAATAGCGCCATGGTTAACGCCTGGGTCGTAATGACCCCTCTGTGTTAAGCAATCACTTTCATATTCAAATACACGGCATGCAATATTTAAAATGCTGCTGCAAAAATGAGAGCTTTCCATTCAGAAAATTAAAGGTTAAAAATGATGCATCATTTTACAATATTAAATGCATACCTATGCTTAAGTTAAGCACAGAGTTCCCACAGGTGGCACTCAAATGATCTTCAGAAGCTCGCACTAATTTCCAGCCCCAGCCCCACATTTCAGAGGTCTGTGGCTACCAAAAGGTATGACCATGAAATAGATCAGAGAGAAGTTAAAATGGTTAAGGGTAAATCTGAATGGGCAAGTGCATCAAGAAACCTCTGAAAGGATACCCAAAGCCATAGAAGGGTGTGAACAAAGACAGTGGGCCTCATTACAAATGTGGTGGTACAGTGATAACGGTGCTGGTAGTGATGCCAGAGCCGTTATCACTGTACCGCCACATTACGAGTTCTGCTCGCGATGGCGCTCTGCACGCCTGGTCAAACCAGGCGTGCAGAGCGGCACTCACGAGCTGAACAGAATGGTAGCAGTGGTACCATTATGAACGGTACCGCTGCTACCATCCTCCCCATTTCCATTGAGCCCTAAGGGGGCTCGAATGGGAAAGGGGACGTACCGGCTGGGGGTCCCGCGAAAGGGGAATCACCGGCCCTCCGAGGTTGGAATGGCCCGGTAATTCCCCTTTTGCGGGACCCGGCGCAGGACCCGAGTTTGGGGTAGCCATGCCCTTATTATGGGCATGGCTACCTCCAAACTCGTAATGAGGCCCAGTGGCCCTCATTACAAGTATGATGGTCCGGTAACAACAGTGCTGGTAAGCCTACTGGCACCATGGTTACCGAACCGGCACACTACGTGTCTGTCTGCTGGAGTTGCTGTGCCCGGAAAGTCTGATCCTGCTGGGCACAGGGGCCATGTTAGGCAGACCGTAACGGAAGCACCAGCACCATTAATAACAGTGCTGGTGCTTCCGTGGTCCCCACTCCCATACAGTCCTATTGGACTCTATGGGAATGAGGAGTAACAGAATTACCGGCGCCTGACTTCCCGGCCACCAGGGTTGTAATACCCCAGTGTTTCCAGGAAGTCAGGCACCAGTAATATTATTTTCAGGTCTGGCCGCAACCTGCCAGTATCACCGGCAGGGTTACCGCCAGACCTGTAATGAGGCCCAGTGTGTCAAAGGTACACACTGTTTCACAGCGTTAAAGGTATCCCATAAAGATATCCATGCTGCCATCTTAAAAGAACTTTTCAGTGCAAAGCAGGCAAATGGCATTTCTACTAGGTTTATCATGTGTCTTTTATGAAATTCTGCTGCATGCTCAGAACTACGAGCAGAACCAACTGCAAAGTATGTCACACAATGCATAACTGTGATGCTTATAAATCATGTTTACATTCATTATATTTTAAATACAAGGGAGGACTCTTACTGTGAAACAGTACTTCAGATGACAGCAGGACATCTATATACCCACACATCTCAAAATGTTCCTATGCATTGTACAGTCCAACTGTACAGAGTTAGGACACTTTTTAAATTACCTTAAATACAAGCTGGCAAGACCCATATCTTAAACCACACCCACAAACGTAATATTGTGGTGGAATGCTGGATCCATTGCTCAATTTCACTCTTGGAGTGTCGGATATTTTGATCAATTGCACAAGCAGCAATAATGTAAACAGTATGTACCACTTCATTTGTTATTAATAAAATGTGCCTGTATTGTGCAGCTACGAGGAATGCTGTTGCTTTCCGCACATGAATGTTCAGGTTCACCCTTATGCATTACAACGGCATGATCCAAAGATTCCAAGAACCTCCTCCAACTGCCTTTGCTCTACTGAGGTGTTTATGCCCAGGCAGAGTTTACACATTTCATGTGTGATTTTTGCCATAGTTTGTGGGATTCCAGCCCAAGGCATTGGAGGAAGAAATGTAGTTATGATGCATTACTATTACAGACCAGTCTAGGTGCTTCTCAAAGATGGATAGTGGGCAATTAGTGAGAGAAACCAGATATTAGCATTGAATCCAAAATTCATCATTCCAACCTTCTTTCACTTGTGTCCAGTTGGCAGACAGCTTATGTTCTTATGACTCCCTCTAAAAGATTGTTTTTGGACTTAAGTAGACAATTAGCCATAACCATTACCTCTAGTGCACTCAAATGTAGAACATATTATTGCCTTCTCCAAACCCAGGGCCGCTATGATCCAAAAACACCCTTTCAACTAACATAACCTAGAAGATGATAGGCTTGAATTATTAGAGAGGAAGCAATTAGGTTCTATTTCCTGCAACCTTAAAAACGTCCTTATAATGTTATGGAGCCAAAATGATTGCATCATTATAATTGTTCTTTTATAATGCGCTTCATACCAGCGAGTGTTTTCTAAGTGCCGGATCGGGATTCGAAAATGTGTTAGCTGCGTTGCCTTGCTGCAAAGACAAACGTGTTGTCCCTGACACAAAAGGGTTGAAGGGGTGTAGTTTGGACAACGTAGACAGAATTTGTTGAAGATGCAGAGTCTGGCAGAGATGGAGTACAGTTGGGGGTGCATGCACATATTTGGGCCCAGGTCAGCAGAAAGCTTAAATACGCCAGTGAGCATAGCAATGCAGATTAATGCTTACTTTGACAAATTTGGAGTGACTGTTTACCATAGGAAAATGAACTTTGGAAGGCCTCTAACTTTGTGTCCTTGGAAGAATTGCATGACACTTTTGAAAAATCATATAGCCAACTTCAAATTGTTTTTGGAACATTCTGAGGTCCTAAAAGAATCTTTTCCCATTCCACTTTGTCACCATCGGCAGAACTGCACAATACATTCAAAGAAAAAAATGTTGCCATCTATGAATATTTTTAAAGTGTGAAGTGGATTCAAAATAAAACATTTTCCATTCAAATTCCCAAAAGAGAACTTTGCCATGTTGTACCGCAAAAACTGATGGAGGCATTGACATTTTGGGAAAATGTCGCAAGTGGGTTCACTGTGTACCCCAGACACAGGAATCACTGGGCATGGACTTAGGTCATGCCAGCGGGTACTTTTAAAATAAATATATATATTTTTATTTTAAATGATTTTGTTTATACATAAACTTTTCATTTCATATTAAAGGTACATTCATTCATGATCAGTCTTAAGTACTATAACATAGGTCTTGTAGTGAACTTCAAAGGTTATTTTCGCTATCCTGGGTCATAATGTTAGCGTGTTTATCGTCTTCTCCCAGAATTTTATGATAATGTAAATCAGCTTTTTTTCCTGCCCCGACAGTATTTGTGCCCATCTCGCTTCCGGGGTGAGAGTTTCATTAGAAATGCTGAAGTATGACCTGCATAGCGTTCTCTCTTCTTGCAATTCAGCACATGTCGTAATCACATGATGCAGTGTTTCGATAGTTCCTTCGTTTTTACAGAACCTACAGTATTGATTGTCCTTCTTTTGCTGCTTGATTATGGTCAATCTGGCTCTCGGTAGGATGTTCAATCGGAATTTTATAAATAGAGTTCTGATTCAATTATCTGGTAAAATCATCAGATATGCAGGTAATTGGTTCTGTGTCGCATGTCAGATTGTCTTTATAGGTTGCTTTCTCTTTGCATGTTTTTATCCGGTTGTTCTGCATTATTTTCGTTTTTGCATACTGTGGTTGGTTGAGTAGCATTTCTGTTGTGATTTCTGTTGTGTAAGGAGTTGAGCTATCTGCTGCTTCCACTCAATTAGTGTTTTCGCATTCATGGGATTTTGATTTAATCTCAGTATATCGATTGCTGGGATTTTTTCTTTGCTGATTATCTTTTGATACAAATGTCATTTCTTTCATATCACGATCGATCTCAATGATTGTATCACCACCTCAATGTAATTTCTTCCATATCACGATCGATCTCAATGACTGTATCACCACCTCAAAACGATACGATACTTGCAATGGGAAATGATGTTGGCAGGTTCATGATTTTCCTCCAAAATATGGCCTCTAATTTTGGCCATATATTTGGCTGTAGTTTTGTAAAGGTTTCACTTCCGTATACTATTGCTGGGATGACTTTAATCCTATAAAAGGTCATGATTGGTATAAAGGAGAACTTTCCAAATTTGCGATGAATAGCCTATCCTTGTCTAGCTAAGGGATATGCTTTCTTGTGGAGTATTTCAGTCCATTCCTTTTCATCATTTGTTTGATTGATCATAAGTCCCAGATATTTGAATGAATGAACTTTGTCTAATACAGGGCCATTGATTTTAAAGATTGGTGTTCGCCCTTTCGATTTGGGCTTTATTATGACGTAACTTTTGTTTTTGCAACGTTTATTGTCAATTTGTTTTTGGTCATATACGTTTCCATCGCGTCCAAGCTGTATTGTAAACCTCGAGGGATTTTGTCAAGCAAAATCATGTCGTAGGCGCACATCATTAGGGGCACTGAAGTAGAGTTGAGTCTGAGAGGGTTCGTTACTGTCTGCCACATTTCCTGTTCTAAATATGCGGTGAACAGATTAAACAGGGTTGCTGCCAAGGGGCAGCCTTGCTTGAGACCATTCCATGTCTCGATGAATACGGTCTGTACCCCCTCTTTGGTCAATCTTACTTGAATCTTGGTTCCCGAGTAAAGTGATTTGATAGGCTGTAGGATGTGAGTTGGGAATTTCCACTTTTCAAGTTTATTCCATAATAGTTGTAAACACCAAGGGGGTAATTCACAGTGTGCGTGTGCGAATCCCTGCGCCAGCCGCGTGCGCTAAAATACATTTCCGCGCACAGCGTATTCATGGATTCCAGCCACCAAAACCAGCCATGGTGCACAATGGCGCAGCGACCCTGCAGCAGCGCCAGTTACGCCCCCAAGAACGCCCCTTGCGCAGGGAAAAGCCATCAAAATCCCCAATCCAGCGCAAAGGGCTGCGCTAACCCTGTACCAGCACGGCAAGCGGGGTACATGTATCACTGGGGTGCGCGGGAAGTTTGTCACGTGATTTCAGCGGGGTACGTGTATTACTGGGGTGCGCGGGAAGTTTCACACGCGATTGGCCCTGTGCGAGCGGGGTACGTGTATTACTGGGGTGCGCGGGAAGTTTCACATGCAAATTCAGCAGGGTACGTGTATTTCAGGGGTGCGCGGGAAGTTTCACACGCAAATTCAGCAGGGTACGTGTATTTCAGGGGTGCGCGGGAAGTTTCACACGCGATTCCATCAGGGTACGTGTATTTCAGGGGTGCGCGGGAAGTTCCACACGCGATTGACCCCGTGCGAGCGGGGTACGTGTATTACTGGGGTGCGCGGGAAGTTTCACACGCAAATTCAGCAGGGTATGCGTATTTCAGGGGTGCGCAGGAAGTTTCACACGCAAATTCAGCAGGGTATGTGTATTTCAGGTGTGCGCGGGAAGTTTCACATGCGATTTCAGCTGGGTACGTGTATTTCAGGGGTGCACGGGAAGTTTCACACGCGAATTCAGCAGGGTACGTGTATTTCAGGGGTGTGCATGAAGTTTCACACGCGATTCCATCAGGGTACGTGTATTTCAGGGGTGCGCGGGAAGTTCCACACGCGGATGGCCCCGTGCGAGCGGGGTACGTGTATTACCGGGGTGCGCGGGAAGTTTCACACGCGAATTCAGCAGGGTACGTGTATTTCAGGGGTGTGCGGGAAGTTCCAAACGCGGTTGGCCACGTGCGAGCTGGGTACGTGTATTACTGGGGTGCGCGGGAAGTTTCACACGCGATTTTAGCTGGGTACGTGTATTTCAGGGGTGCGCGGGAAGTTCCACACGCGAATGTCCTGTGTACGTGTATTTCGGGGTGCGCGGGAAGTTACACACGCAAATTCAGCAGGGTACGTGTATTTCAGGGGTGCGCGGAAGTTCCACACGCGATTCCATCAGGGTACGTGTATTTCAGGGGTGCGCGGGAAGTTCCACACGCGAATGTCCTGTGTACGTGTATTTCGGGGTGCGCGGGAAGTTTCACACGCAAATTCAGCAGGGTACGTGTATTTCAGGGGTGCGCGGGAAGTTCCACATGCGAATGTCCTGGGTACGTGTATTCCTGGGGTGTGCGGGAAGTTTCACATGCGATTTCAGCAGGGTATGTGTATTTCAGGGGTACCGGGGAGTACTACACGTGAATTGGCCGTGTGGGTCCTCCCAGGTGTTCACTCTACAACCTCCACGGCCCCTGCAGGCAGCCCACACCACGGGGGACTACCCTGCACCCCTGCTCATGTCCCGCAGGCAGCCCATCCACCATGGGCATGCCCCCCAGCCAAGCCACATGTCACCTTGCACT
Source organism: Ambystoma mexicanum (assembly GCF_040938575.1). NCBI lineage: Eukaryota > Metazoa > Chordata > Amphibia > Caudata > Ambystomatidae > Ambystoma > Ambystoma mexicanum. Next base: position 532,443,774 of record NC_090927.1, on the reverse strand, counting down.
GCTGATCAACAATGCATGTCTCCCAGCACCCCCACCCCCCAGCACTGTGGGGCACCCTCCACCAGGCCCCCACACATGTCCCCCTGCACCCCCACCCCCAGCACTGTGGGGCACCCTCCACCAGGCCCCCAAACATGTCCCCCTGCACCCCCACCCCCCAGCACTGTGGGGCACCTGCCAGCAGGCCCCCCCTCATTTCCCACACATGTCCCCCTGCACCCCCACCCCCAGCAGTGCAGGGCACCTTCCACCAGGCCCCCACACATGTCTCCCAGCACCCCCACCCCCCACCAGTCAGGGGCACCCTCCACCAGGCCCCCACGCATGTCTCCCAGCACCCCCACCCCCCAGCAGTGCAGGGCACCCTCCACCAGGCCCCCACACATGTCTCCCAGTACCCCCACCCCCCAGCAGTGCAGGGCACCCTCCACCAGGCCCCCACTCATGTCCCACTCATGTCCCCCTGCACCCCCACCCCCCAGCATTGTGAGGCACCTGCCAGCAGGCCCCCATTCATGTCCCAATCATGTCCCCCTGCACCCCACCCCCCAGCATTGCGAGGCACCTGCCAGCATGCCCCCACTCATGTCCCCCTGCACCCCCACCCCCCAGCATTGCGAGGCACCTGCCAGCAGGCCCCCACTCATGTCCCAATCATGTCCCCCTGCACCCCCACCCCCCAGCATTGCGAGGCACCTGCCAGCAGGCCCCCACTCATGTCCCAATCATGTCCCCCTGCACGCCACCCCCCAGCATTGCGAGGCACCTGCCAGCATGCCCCCACTCATGTCCCCCTGCACCCCCACCCCCCAGCATTGCGAGGCACCTGCCAGCAGGCCCCCACTCATGTCCCAATCATGTCCCCCTGCACCCCCACCCCCCAGCATTGTGCGGCACCTGCCAGCAGGCCCCCACTCATGTCCCACTCATGTCCCCCTGCACCCCCACCCCCCAGCATTGCGAGGCACCTGCCAGCAGGCCCCCACTCATGTCCCACTCATGTCCCCCTGCTCCCCCACCCCCCAGCATTGCGAGGCACCTGCCAGCAGGCCCCCACTCATGTCCCACTCATGTCCCCGTGCACCCCCACTGCCCAGCATTGCGAGGCACCTGCCAGCAGGCCCCCACTCATGTCCCACTCATGTCCCCCTGCACCCCCACCCCCCAGCATTGCGAGGCACCTGCCAGCAGGCCCTGACACATGTCCCCCAGCCAACACATCATCACAATCTAGATCCCTGGCCCTTATGGGCAGCCTCCATATGCCAAACACCCACCCAAGTATTGCATCCACCCACTCAGAATTGCCAATTACATGATACAACCCCAATGGCAAGTATGTAAATGAACACATGTCCCTCACATACACACAATGGGTGTAAGTGAATGTCAAACCCCATATAATGGCATGCATGAAACCAATGATATGATACTACACATTGAAGTTTGATGAAAAAAATGTATTGAAAGCAACATAAATGGGATTAAAAATAAACAAACGACAATGGGAATTAAAATCAAAAAAGCAGCATGTCCGTAAAATAATGAAAAACCACAAATCATAATCCAAAGGAAAGGTGTCCAAAGTCACAGTTCAAAAAAGTACATCCAAGGGAAAAACAAAACCAAAAACCATTGCTCCATGGGTAAATCAAAAAAAAAAAACATAATCCAACAGTCAACTATATACAGATAAACAATCCAGGGTCCATGATCCCAACTGAAGAAATGAAACCTATCTAAAAATACTACGTAATAAAAAAACTATATACAAAAATGTTGGCCATTGTCCAAAAGGTCCAAAATCAAGAAAAAAGCAAACGTAACCTAACACTAACTACATAACTATTTACAAGGGCAGCGGGCTAGTCCAACGGCTCACTGGATGTTGTCATGGGCCAGGGCATCATCGAACTCCTGTTCAATGGCTTGGAGGCGGGCATGTTTCCTGGCCCCGAGGTCTCGCAGGGATAAAGCAGTGTCCAGCTCCAACTCCCTGCGAAGACCTTCGAGGCACTCAGCCCGCCTCAGCGCCCTCCGCATGGAGTTCTCCACCCTGACCATTGTGAGCCGTTCCTCCTCTGCCCGCTGCCGCTCCGCACCAATCTGCTGGCTGAACCGCTCCCACACGGAAGCCACTCCCATTCCAGGGTTCTCCTGCCAAGCGGCCGATGCCTGCACCGCTGATGTTGATGGCCCCGAGCCATGATGCCTCCCACGTCGAGCCTGCCGCTGCCTCCGACGCAACTGCCTGTGCCAGCACGACGGCATCCAGGCTGATGGAATCCACTGATGCTGTCGTGCACGTGCCCTGCCCAATGATGTCGTCACATCCTCCATCTGCTGGGGTCCAGTTGCTGGTGTGTCCACCCCTGCTGGACCTCCGACTTCCGACTGTGGCAGGGATGGGATCCCCACCGAGTTGGCTGCATTTGTCGGGGCAGGTCCACAGGGGGCCCTGGTGGCATCTGGGCTGGAAGACGGCATGGAGAACGACTGGCGCATAGCCTCCACAGAGGAGGAGAGGGTCGCCAAAGTGCCCGACACATGTACGAGACCCCCGACCATGACAGCTCCCAACTGGGCCATGTTGGCACTGTGCTCTTCGTGATGACATGCGTGCTCCCCCCGGGAAGCACGCTCCTCATCACGAATGACACCCGTGCGCAACGCGACACCAATCAGGACCTTCTCCATACGGCCAGGGGTCCCCTCGTCCGCAGGTGGAGGGGAGTCAGATGACATGGACATCCCCCCTACCTGCGGACGGGCCTGGGATGGGGCATCCCTGCTGGTGCATGGTGGTGCAGTCACAGTGTCAGAGACAGTGAAATGCACAGGCACCTCCACGGCAACCTGTGCTGCCTCCTTCCCCTGCCCCTGGACTGCACCACTTGCACCAGCAGGGATGCCCCCACCTGGCCCTGTGTGGGGCTCAGTAGCGGCCTCCTCCTCCTCTGTGGAAACCACCAACCTGGATGGCTCCACACCATCTTCCGCTGTTGCAAGCCCCTGTGGGGGCTCACCCACCCCTTCCGCTGCAGCCGTGGGGGCATCCCACCGCTTTGCTCCACAGCGCTGTCTCCGCCCTCTTCTTCACTTTGCGCTGTGTAGAGGGAGACATAGAACACAAGCATCAGGGTACTGTACAATGGTCCCCTAGACAGGAAGCAATAGCAGATGAGTGGCACTGTCAAAGATCACTTCCATCATGTCCCTCCACAATACATGGGTCAGTGCAGGCAAAACACATGCAGTAACAGGCATGGCGCATGCTATGGACATAAGCAAACACGTTCAAGGGACTCTTGAAATATACAATGTTGTTTTTGAACTCACATGCATCATGGGTCATGCCTATCACATTCACACACTTCACCGTACTTTCATCCATCTGGACTCGTACACCCCAGACACAGTGGATGCAAGGATCGCTAGGCTGCATCAGTGGATCTGAACATTGACACAGACATGTGTCATGCATCCATGGCATTCACAAGTCACAGACACGCAGGTCGGACACACAGACATGGAAACCATACATGTACATGGCATCATCACCCATCCCTCACCCCCACCCATGTCCAGGAACAGAGACTGGCATGCTCTCATGTGTCCATTCCGCATAGGGCTCCCCATGTAGCATTTAAACACATACACCAACCGTGTGCTTCACACATTACTGGTCTCACATGCATGACCATGATGTCCCTGCACACACACACGCGTACATGGCCTATGTCACACATACAGGCAAGTATCAGACAACCAGCAAACTACAACATGCACTGTCTCACACAGCAATGCCTGGCCACTTACCGCTCGACTCCAGACGGGTCTGCCTCTCAAGGGCCTGGACGTGGAGCGCTGGGGATATGCGTTCCAGGACCCTCATCTGATCTTCCAACAAGTGGCCCCGGCACCCCTTAGCATTCGCTGCCTTCAAGAGGCGCTGGGCCTTGTTGAGGGTCCTGGACCTGAAGTCCTCCCAGCGCTTCTTGACATGTTGGAAGTCACGGACTGCCACCCCCTCCGCGTTGATGGCAGTCACGATGTCCGTCCAGATCCTGTCCCGTCCATCCTTGTCGGCGCGTGATGATCCGAAGAGGGCATCATAATGCCCCAGGACATGCTCCACCAGGACACCAACTTCCTTCTGACTGAAGCTGCTGCCCCTCTGGCTGGGGGTTGCCAGTGGTCTCAGATGGTGTTTGCCCCGACATGGCGACCCCCGAGGCAGGCGTGGGTGGGCAACTGGGTCCTGGGACTGGGCTGTGGAGTGATGGTATCCCAGTCGGGAGTCTCCTGTTTCAGCAGGGGTGGACACAGCAACTGGCCCCTGCAGATGGCTGATGTGCAGGCACCAAATGGCAGGGCACGGTGGCAGCAGGCAGGCAGGAAGGCAGGCAGCAGCAGATGACTCCTGGGAGGCTGCTCGGGACTCTGGGGGGCAGTAATTCGGCCTTTTGGGCAGGAGCGTGGTCTTCCGTGTGCTTACGCGTGGCCAGCTTGATATGGAGTGATTTGGCACGTGAAAATTCTGCACGTCAGCGTGTAATTCGAGGAAAGGCCCTTAGCGCGTAAGCGCGTCTGCATGCATGCGTGATTTCATTGGACAGAAGGCCCTTCAAGCGCAAGCCCCTCTGTGAGGTGACGCACGCAGGCGTGCATGGGCGTTTCAGCGCACGTGAAAAACTGCACGTCCGCGTGGGAATGCGTGTAATCCGAGGAAAGGGCCCATGCGCGTAAGTGATGTGACACGCGCGGGCGTTTCTCTCAGCACGGGTTAAAGGTGAGCGGGGGCAGCAGTTCGCTGTACGTGCCTTTCGTGGAGACCGACGTGTGTTGCTGCTTCCTGTTGTTTCGCGCGCCATCACAACTTCACAGCTATCAAGGACGCATCTCTTCTTTTGGCGGGGGTATTGGCTACGCGTGTTTTTCTGCATTGCGCTAGTCAGACGGTGAGTCGCACGCGCTATTTTTCCCACTGTGGGTGCCCCTGTGTATCGCACCCATTTTCGATGTCATAGTAGCCTGCGTGTCCCACGCGTACGCGTTATTCATGTTACTGGGTGCCACCGCGTACTGCGGGAGGTTGATTCCACGCACGTAGGCTGCAGGGTTGCATGCACGGTTTTACTGCAGTTTTGGGGTGCCTGAGCGCTGCGTGACCCATCACTACATCACCGGGGTCACATACAGCCTTGCAGGTGCAGGGGGGCTGTTAACATCTTGCTTCCCACCCCCTTCACCCCAATTGCCCAGGTCAATTGTGGTGTCCACCTCCCATTGGCATTACTCCATCTGTGCCGGCACTACTACATCTGTGCCATGGTTGGGAGGACACCAAAGGTGAGGGGCGCCTCAGCTGGGCGTACTCCTCGTGGCGGGCGTGGTCGGGGACGTGGCCGTGGTGACCAGGGAGTAGGGGGACTCCAGGGTGTCCAGGGCGGCCACAGAGGGGGAAGAGGCAGGGGTGCGCCACTTGAGCACAATGTTGTGCCCTGTGTCGGTGCAGTCATGCCACCACCCCCTAGGGTTCCGGGGGATTCAGCTTCTGCATCTGGCACTGGCGCCCTTGTGACCCGGCAGTCCGTCCATCGACTGCCACGGGACCAAGGGTAGTGATAGCTGCAGGTGCAGCTGTGGACACCACCACCCAGGCTCAGGGTCTGCCAGTGCAGGCTGCGTTGGCACTTGAGCGTCCCTTGGAAGATTTCCAAAAGGCCAGGAGGGAAACCATAGGGGCAGGCAGGGCTGCTCAGACCAAGACACGTGTCCCTGGGGCAGTTATGTCATCTGCTGCCCCGAACAGCCGGGTGTTGGCAAGTGCAGGGGCAGATGCACCCAACAACACCCCGGTTGTGAGTCTGCCAACCAGGACCGTTGCGGTCAATGACCCTGCCACAGCTGATGTTGCTGTGCAGGGTCCATTAGGGGGCACCCAGATGCCACTGACACAAGTCAGGCCTTTGGTCGACCCTCCACCTGCCACTCCCTTGGCTCAATCCACCGAACCCACTGGCCATACTGGTCAGGGCGGCATTAGCCAGCCAGGGTCTGCGCCACAGTCCAAGAGGAGGAAGGTTGCACCTGCAGCACAGGCTGGGACCCCACACACAGCCACGACCTCCTGCACGTCGAGGAAGAAGCCTTTCTGCAAGCAGGAACTGGACTTCCTCATGGGCTACGTGCGGGGCAACAGCCGTGACATGCTAGTGGGTGCCAATAGTGATACTACGCTGCCCAACGTGACACCCACTGGAAGCATGTTGCGGAACATGTCAGTTCATTCGGCCATGAGGTGAGCACGGCGCAAGAGTGCAAAAAGCGTTGGAATTACATCAAACTCAGCACTAAGGCTAAGCGTGCCTCTAATTACAACTTGACTCTGGTGACTGGCGGTGGGCCTGCACCAGAGGAGGAAGAGCTAACTCCGCATGAGGCACTCGTTGCGGAGGTCATACCACCTGAATTGGTCGAAGGAGTGGGAGAGATGCTGGACTTTGATGCCCAGTCCAGTGAGTGTTGATGCGTGTTTGTTGAGGACGTGTGTGTTTCACTTGTGGGATGTGTTGTGCATGATTGCCACTACATGTGACGTGTACATGGTTCTGATGTGTAAGTAATGCAATGCTTCCGTTATACATGTCTGCTCTGCTGGATGGTGGACATGTGGAGCATACGGGGACTGTCCGCATCACCACTATTGCACCCTACTGACATGCTGGTTACAAGTATGTCCCTCCGGTCCATGTTCCAGCTCACTGGCCCTTCTGCATGTGGCGTGGGGTGACCTTCCTCTCAGCCCAGGCACAATGTCATTGCATGACTGACGTGCATGTCTCCTCTGCCTGCATGCGGGGACTCCATGTAGGCATGCTCCCTTGCCCCTCCTCCGCCACTCTGCACCCCAGTTCCACCTTTGAACTGGTCTGCTTCAATCTTGCCAATGTGTACTTTCCTGTTCATGCGTCCTGTGTAGATGCTCACTTCCAGCATACAATCTGCCAGACATATGCCGTGTGGTACAGCCTTAGTACTTGATGCAGGGTATCTCACTTGTGCTGTGCATAGGTCAGATGTCCCGCAGGGACATGAGTGCCCATTCATGCTCCATGTGCATTGCACGCATGCCTCTATGTGTCCTTGACTGGATGATAACTGTAATACAAGTCCTGGGTGACATACATTGCATGGCATCTCATCAGCCTTCCCATGTCAACTGTGGGTCAGTACTGCGTTGCACACATGTTTAGGGTCTGACAATCTGTGTGGCTCACAGGCCTCAGCCTGTTTAATGGCCAATGACTCTGTCCAACTGTTGTAGTGTCTTCTTCACACGTGGGCGGCCTCCAGAGTTTTCATCATGTGTCCTGCTTACTGTCCCATCATCATTTGCAGTGTTGTCACTTGAATCACATTAAGCTGTCAACACTGCCTGTCAATACACAGGTCTATGGTAAGCCTTTTGATACCATGCTAGGCATCCCTGCTTTTGTACTTGGGTGGAGGGGTGCTTGGCTTCTAGATATGGTACACATTGAATGCACAATGCACTTGATGCCTGAATTTGTCCTTGCACTGCTTCACATTTCCTGACACACACCATGGAGTCCTTGTACATGTAGGTAGTGAGTGGCGTACACATTTTCTGCACTGCATAGACCCACTTCCATGGAAACTGCCACCTTTCAACAGGTCTGATCACAGAAGCAATTCAAAGTTGACCCAGCGTGCATGCCAGGTTATATGTTGTGTGTCACATGTCTGCCTGATGCGTTTGTTGTCGGTGTATGTGTGTGTTGTGTGCTTCTGACATGTGTAGTGACCTTTTTTCTCTCTATTTTTCAGGTGATGACGCAATGGAGGCGGAGGATGGTGTTGTCATGCCAGACACAGGGTTGTTACCACTACATCAACCCGGCACAAGTGGGGGTCGTGGGGTGGTAGGCCAGGAAAACCCCCAAGTGCTACAGTCCATCTTGTCTCTGGCTGCCTATGAGTCCAGCCTTGATGAAGACTCTGACGTCCATGTCGAGTTGGATGAGCATCAAGTCCATGTGTCAGGGGTGAGTGATTCTGATGTGGACACTCCTCTGTCTGTGACACCTGCACTGAGGGATCAGACAGTCTTGGTTCCCCCGCCCGTGTTGGATCGGAACGCAGGGTCACCCTCCACACCAGTCACTGATGTGCCTGGGACATCACTTTGACGGGGGCATGTAGTCGTACAGCCGCGGGCGGTGCCAACACAGCGAGGACACCCGATCCTTGGGTCCCGCAGGGGTCAAGCCCAGCAACGCAGTCGCCGCGCGCAACCACAGTATACTGAGTGGGAGCAAGACATGACTGCCAATTCAGAACGGCAGGGGGCAGCAATGGAGAACATCGTTGAGAGCATGGAGCATGTGGCCCGGTCTGTGCTCCCCCCTGCTAGGCAGGTGCTTCTCCAGCAGCAGGCGGCACGGTCCACGGCCTGCTCGCTCAGGCTGGGCATGGCGGCCTCAGACAGGGCACGCCAGGCTGAAATGTCGTCTCTGCGTCAAGCAATTGCTGCTCACGCAGAGGCGCACATGCATGCCCTGAGGGAGGAGTATGCTTCCCTCAAATCCACTCTGGGTGTCCTTATGATGTCACAGAGGCAGCGGACAGAGGAGAGGTTTGCACAGCTTGAGCGTACCATCTCGACTGAGCTACAGGCTTGCCGGGAGGTGCAGCGGTTGTCCAGTCAGGCCTTGCAGGAGGAACTCCGTGTTACATGTGCTACCTTGCAAGAGGAAGCACATGTATCACGTGAGGTTCTGCATGCAGACCTACGTCACATCGCCACACAGACTTGCTGCCGACGAGGGGCAAGCTGCGGCTAGGCGTGGCCAGGCTACTGTGCCACGTCCTCCTTTCCAGGATGAGCCAGACTCGGACGACCATCTATCTCCCACATAGGTCGGGCTGTGCAGGCGTTGAGCCCATGGAGGTTTTTTTTTTTTGGCTCAGCATCATCGCATGTGGGTGTTCAGCAGCACCCTGTTCCTCCCCCCTCCTGGGTGTCTCCCCTCCCCCCCGGGTCGTATGTGGCCATTTTTGATTTTTCTTTTAGTTTAGTGAGTTAAACTTCTGTTTGATAGTTAGTTTAATTAGGTAATGTAGGTTTTTCATAGTTAGTGTAATTAGTTAATATAGTTTAAAATTGCTTGGCTAGTATGCTTTCATGTGATGGTACGGTGCTCTGTGGCTTTTGAAGGCATCCACTGTCTGTTCCAGCTGGGCCCTTCAGGCTTGTCTTGTGTATGTGTTTGCTGCTTGGGGTGCTTGACTCACTTATGCCACTCCTGCCTCCCTTATCCATGGGCTTGCAAGGATGGTTCGGTGTGACAGCCTATTACACAAGGGCTTTGTCATATCTGTGGCATGTCTGGTGCTGTGTAACTTGTGTTGACACCCCTAGTGGGGATGATTGCGGTGTTATTGTCCACTGTTCAGCTTTTGCTAGATGGGGTGTTTCATGATTAATGTGTACATTCATTGCTATGCATTGTGTAGTATGTTTCTTATCTTTACTGTACACGTGCTTGTTGCAATTCATGCCATAGATAGTGTGTTCCACACTTTGGATGTGAAAGACGGACTGATGGTGTGATTTCTGATGTAAGTCTCTGACATGGTCCAGTAATGAGATGCCTGAAGAGACACACACAGATGACTTTAAAGCATTAATCATGTGTTTCATGCCCTTTCTGCAGGGGGATGAGCCTCCAGACCACCTTTTCCAGCAGACATGGCCCATTGGACGTCTGAATTCTGGACACGTTTGTTGGTGCCCACATGCACATGTGTGCACAAGCAGAGGCACAGGGATTGCAGACCTACATCCTAGAACTGCTGACGTGTTACAAGGAACTCCAGACAAGGTGAGCAGCACAGGGGGGCCACAACACAGCAAAGCTTGCACCAGGCGAGTTGCACAGGCAGGCTTAGTAACAGCACTGAGGGTGAGCTTGGACGAATATTGGTGTTGAAGTACACAATACAGCTCAGATGTGTTGGTGGACTGATGGCTGTTGATTGTACACCAAGGTCCATCGAGGCACTTGTATCAACCATGTAGCCTTCCGAGACATGGAAAGGGGCAGCTCACAGGGACATACAGCAAGGGACATACTCGGGGGCAGTGCATTTCATTTCCATGTACATTTTGAAACATGCACTGCCTACTTTGTTTTGGTCATGGTGGAACACGACTTGTTCTGATGTCATGCCTTGCTATATGGGTCTGTCTGCATACCCAGGGAACATTGCATGTTGTGTGAATTGTGACACATTGGTGTTCCATTTGCCACACACCCACCGGCGGCTGACTTACTGCATTGACTGTGTATGACCCATCACAGGGGTAATGTTACATATGGGTACGAAGCATCTAGACCAGATTGTCTGTTTGTAGAGTAGTTTGTTGCTATGGGGCATATTTGGTGGTGTGTTTTTTTTGTTATGGGCACGGACAGATTATTAACTGTGGTTCTCTTTGCAGCATTGAAGTGCTCCTGTAACCGGACCTGAGAGTGCGCAGGCAGGAGGCCAGCACTCAAAACCAGAGCTAAGTGTCTTGTTGTTTTTCTTTCAAACTGCTCTGCATAGGCTTGCTGGGGGGTGCACTAATGCATGGATGAATGTGTAATTCAATTTGGTATGTTTGTTTTCCCCTAATCACCCGGAGTCCTATCCAATTTTAAACCCTGTACCCTCTACCCGGTGTTCCTGCTTCCCGTATCTATCCAAGCAACGTTCTCTAACCCTCTTTCCCCGCTGGGTTTGCGGATGCCTGTGTAAGCCCCAAACTTGCAGGCGCCAAAACCCTAGAGGGGTGGTTGGTTCGTGCCACTCCTAAGCCTGGACTACAGAAGGCCATGACAATGATGTCCAAGTTTGTTCGGATTGTGTATGTGTTCATGCAGGTAGTACATTTTCGTGCATTCCCTACTTTCATGTGTCATTCCTCCTCCCCTCTCCTGCCACTCATTCCAGTTATCCAGTGTGCCAACACCTGTCCCGACTGCATATCCCTGACCCTCCTTCCCCACCAGGGTCTCAGAGGCCTGTGTGAGTTTGACCTTGCAGGCACCCGGGCCACGGTGGGGGTGGTTGTTTCGTGCCACTCCTGCGCCTGTACACGGGACCTGTGACAGTACACATCCGTTCATGGTGCATCATTCTATGTTATGTACCACACATGGTTCACATCCTGTTGTGACATTGTTTTGCTGTGCTACCTTGGTTGTTACATCATTGTGGTAGTAATTGGCCTTTGTGAGGTACTGCTACGTCAAGTCATCTACTGGAGGGTGTTCTGGTTCGTTTTGATGGCTTGGATTTTGTGATTTTGCAAATGAGGGTGGACTCTGAGGGTGCATGCACCTTTTTACACACAAGGTGGGAGATGGTGACGAAGGGGAAGGGTGATCCTGTGGCCAGGTGAAATTGAGGGTTGAAGGCTCCATGACCCAGGTGCAGTTGTTCAGTGGGTCATGGTCATTTGTGAGGGAGGGGGGTGTTTTGTTGTTGATAGTAGCCTTGTCCTGCAGTGTGATGGGAACCCTGACATTATAATTGTGGTATCCTATGTACATGTTGTGTTCTGCTGATCAATGCCTGTTCATGTGTTGTGTTTACCTTTCAGGTGTGAGGGGATAGTTGTGGTTTGACATGCTGGGGTGTACACATGGTGAATGTTCACATGTGATGTGTAGAGGACACTGATGGTCACTTGATTGCACATGCATATGTTGAGTGCATGTCCTTACTGACCCACACACTTGCACTATGATGCACTACATGTACAACCGCCCTTGGATATCCACGTGTACACACTGTTTGCCTTCTGGTGCCCACTGTGTCCCTGCAGCACATGTTCTGTGACCAATTATGGATCCTGTACATGCCTAATTTGCTTTTTGATGTGGTTTGTCGCTTAAATGTGATGCTCAGGGTGTGCATCACACACAATAACTGTTCACTGTGCTATGCGCTGAGCAGTGTGTTGCAGGAGTTGGACATAGCACACAGAAGCTGCAGTGTTGATTTTGCAATGCACAATGTGCATGTAGACAGGCATTCATTGTTATGTTACGTCTACAACTTTTGTAATGCATTTGGGAATGACTTATTTTGGGTGGGAGGTTGTTGGTCAGTCATTTCATCTGATTCCATGTCAGGCATCATTGTCTGATGCCACTGTATATTTTTGATATGGCAATGTGTACCTTATTGGTACTTTGTTGGTGTATGGCTATTGCTTGCCATGTCATTTTGTGGTTTGGGAGGGTTTGAGTGACATAACAGTGATGGTCATGGCCTGTTTTGCAGGTGTGTGCGATTCACACCTTGCATGTCAGGGTCATCCGCTTCTCAAAGCAACTAGCTGCGGGTAGATCTCTCTCCGTGGCAGGGGCCTCCCTCTGGAACAGCCTTCCTGCCTCACTGGAACTTGAGGAGAACCATCTCCGGTTCCGGAAGCACCTCAAGACCTTCCTCTTTGCTTCTGCTTTCTCTCTCCCTCTCCCTTGCTAAATTCTTCACTGGAACTGCACTGGATCTGCAACTGGGCCACTCTCACCGACCTCGGTCCCTGGCCCAGCCACTCTCCACTTGCACTGCCTCCCTGGCAACCCCTGCACTGCGGGACTGTCTCTCTATCCCTACAGCCCCCCCTTCCCAGCACTTGTTTGCACTTACCTTTGCAGTTGCCACCAGGTCTGGCCTATTTATTTGTTTTTTATTCTACTTACCCTGGACTGCACTCCCCCCTCCCCTTCCCCTTGCACTTTTCCCTTCCCCCTATCCCTGCACTTGCGCAATCTAAATGACACCTGGCCTAGTAGTATTGTTGTCTGTCTTCCCTTGTTCCCCCCTCCCTGCCTTGTCGCACCTTGAAACACTTGTGTATAGGCACCTTACAAATGCCATATGTCATGTCATATGTCATATGTGTGCCTTTTGGTCACACAGGATAGCTTGTGTTTAAGTAGCAGGGATGCAGACAATGTGGCACTTCCATGGCAACTATCTCAGGGTGGTAGGGTTGTGACAGTTGACTGTCTCTTTGTCATCATCGATTGTCACCTGGTATGTGCCAGGCCTGTGTGCATTCCGCAGGGGTGGGAGTTTAGGTGAAAAATGTGGCCACAAGCTGGGTCCTGGCTTCCTCGCCACGTGCCTGTGGTTGGGGATGTGGGGGCACCACCATGTCGACCGGTACGCCCTGCCGTGTTGCAACATTGTGCAGGACACATGCTGCCACAATGATCCTGCACACTACTGGGGGTGCATAGAGTAGCTGCCCGCCAGAGCGGTCAAGGGAGCGGAAACGTGACCTGAGCACTCAGAATGTGCGCTCCACTATGTCCCTGGTTGCAATATGGGCGGCGTTGTATTTTACCTGGGGTGGTGTGGTGGGGTTCCGGATTGGCGTCATCATGTGGTTGCTCAGAGGGCTGACACTGTCCCCTGGGGAGGTGTAAATGGTTGTGATTATTGGGGTTTGTGTATTTGTGTGTGTGTGACATGCATGCATGTGCAAGGGCATTTGTACTCATCTAGGAGCCTGGTGTCGCCATGCTGCCCAGCTTCCAGGGCCCGGCTCAGGGCGGACATTCTGTATATGAAACTGTCATGGGTGGAGCCAGGGTAGTTTGCATTGACAGAGGTGATGATTCCCTTTGCATCACATACCACCTGTACATTGATGGAATGCCAGTGCTTGCGCTTTCGGTAGATGTGCTCAGTGGCCCTAGGTGGACGTGGCACCGAGCACTTTGGGGAAGTGTGCCACCCTGAAAAAATCCAGGACAATGGCCTGCCTTTCTGCGGGTGTGCTGGGCATGTATATGTGCCTGCGGACTGAGGGGCGCGCTGTCATGATTGCCAGTACCTGGTGTAGGCAGCGTGACTGTGTGGCCTGTGAGACCCCCCTCACTATGGCAGTACTCCGCTGAAATGACCCAGTGGCCAAGAAATGCAGGACATTGAGCACCTTCTCCAAGGGGCTCAATGCTTGGGAGCAAAGGATGGGGGATGTAAGGTCATCTTCCCACTCCCTGACCAGGTCTAGGATGATATGGGGTGGAAACCTATACCTGCCGTAGACCTGGTCATCAGGCATCCCAAAAAGGCTTGTCAGTGGTGCGAAAATGCGTGCCCTGGCTATTCTCCTCCTCCTGCGGTGTCCCACGATCAGTGCTGCGACAAATGGGGCATTCATCGTAACTGTATATATGTGTTTGTTGTTTGCGCGCACTTTTATACTGTGCGCAGGGACGCTTCTGCCTGCCTTCGTGTGGCGGACGCGTTGACGCCTGTGTGCGTCTTTTGCCGTGCGCGGGTTTCCCGTATTGGAATCCATGAATACGGGTTGTTTGCGTGTGTGTGGGCGTTCTGTGTAGTACCCTGCAGTACTTCCCCAGTTACGCCTTCTTTTTCACGCGTTATTCCCCATTCCGCGTCTTACGCCCACTGTTCCGCCCACTTTGGTTGTGTGCGCTGCGCTATGTGCACTTTTGCTTTGCGCGTAGCGCACGCCGTATGTGCCCGCATGCGACATGGCAGGATTTGGCACACGGACAGCGGGAAACACGCGCAGCGTCTTCCTTGAATCGTACGTGTGCGCGTGCGCTGGGTTTCTCACGCTTGCGCCACCTTGCGCCTGCTTGCACTGGGATTTTCGGCACACGTTTGCTCCATGAATCGACCCCCAAGTGTAGATCCACAAATGCCATCCAAACTGTTGTCTTTTTGTTGATGGCTTCTTGTTTCAAGAGATTAAGAAGGAAGAGATTAATATTTGTGCCCACTTGCTGAGTAAAACCTGTCTGTCTCTTAGCAAAACGATTTTGTTCGTATACCCATGTTGAAAGATCTCGTAGCAGCATGGTTGCGAAGATTTTACCCAATGAATCTAAAAGGGCAATGAGCCTATAATTTGCTGGATTTTCTTTGTCCCCCTGTTTGTAGATCGGTATAAGTGTAGTCGACCTCCATGTTGATGGAATTTGTTTGTGCTGATTAATTATGAGTAGAATTTGAACCATAATGTCTGGCCAGTGTTAAGGTGACTTTTTGATAATTTCATTGGACAGGCTGTCGGGCCTGGGAGCTCTTGATGGATTTAGCTTTTTAATGATTTCTATGAATTCTTCCTTAGTTCTTGTGATTGTCCAGTTTGATGTACCGTGATCATGGGTTTCCACTGCCCCCGATCATCTTCTATATAAGTTAGAGAAATAATCTTTCCATCTGTTTTCTGTCACATTTTGTATGAGGTGTTGTTGGTTCATATATGATGTATTCAGGAGGCTCCATAGGTCACAAGTGTTTCAGTTCTTCAAACACTTGAGCATGGATTTGGCATCCTTCTGCATCATGGTGGATTTATGAGTCCTGATCCAGTTTCGGTAGTTCTGGTTTGCAGTTCTAATTGCAGTCAGATCTACTTTAGTGGAACTTTTCCTATAGAACCTGCATAATTTTCTGAGTTCCCTTTTTTTCCTTTAATTTGGGGATCAAATTGGTGAGTGTGGGACTGCTTGGTGATCCTTCCACTTTTCTTTACATGGATATGAGGTTCTAAGAGCATTCGTAGTTTATTTTTAGGAGCAGTATTTTCTCAGAGTGCTGGAATTGACCCACAAGGTCCTCCATCTGTCGGGATTTATTCGTAACCGTGTTTGTTGCATGCTAAGGTCCAGCGCTGAAGCAGTTGTTTTGCCGCTGTACTCCGTGGTCTGCCCAGGTCAAAAGTAAGCTATGATGGTCGCTATTCGATGTCTGAATGATCTCCATCCAACATTTTGCAGACTGTATAGCTGGAGATGTATATATGTAGCTGAGTATGGCTTTCGATGAACCCTGCGTCCATGTCGGTATCATTTGTTTTTTCTTCGTTTGATAGTTCCCACACTGGACAAACATCTCATGTCCATTTCTTTAACCCATTGGCCCTCATTACGACCCTGGCGGAAAGTGACTGACCGGACCGCCACAGCGTAAATAGCGTTTCCGCCATTGCACGAAGGAGCAAAGTGCGGCCCATTCCGACCCATCGGGCACGAGCACCACGGCATGGCGGAAGTGCAAAGTCCGCGATGGCGGAAATGACCCCAAAACGGCCCACACCGCCGCCGTACGGCGCCCTAGGTGCAATACCGCCACCCATCACAGCGGACACCGCAGTGTGCGCCTACCGTAAAGTACGGTGACCGGAAATATACGGAAACGGAAGTTAAAACATGGGCCCGGAACGGGAAACATCCCGCCGTACACCTATAAAACCACTAAAACCACACAACCACTAAAATCACTACCCTGAAACACACCCCAACCCGTCATCCACCCTAGCGAAACCAAGAAAAATGGGAAAAGTAGCGAAGAAAGCGTGCGACCGCAAGCGGCAGGTCCACTTCTCCCGTGAGGAACTCACCGTGCTAACAGAGACACTCCAGGAGAATGCTGCCGTCGTCTTCTGCACGCAAATGACCAGGACGGCACTTGCAAACAAGAAGGCCATATGGGCTCTGGTGGCACAGCGGGTAAGTGCGGTGGGGACCGCACCCCGCACCCCACAGCAATGCCGCAAGCGATGGGACGACCTGCGGATACGCGTCCGCAGCATACTCTCTGCCAACCGCAACATTGCCACAGCCACCGGGGGAGGTCCTGAATCACCCATCAAGTTGACCCCCTGGGAAGAAATCTGTGCCTCCACCATCGGAATGGAGAGCATAGAGGGAGTCGGAGGGATGGAGAAAGGAGTGCAGACATCCGAAGATTCAGGTAGGTGGGCCAAATAAAACAATGCCAAATCCACAAAGTCCATCCATGTGAAGTACCATGCGTCCACATAGTGCAACAGAAACACATGTCCAGGAGAACGTCCACACACATCGGCCTGATAGCGCACGTTAAAACCCACAATAAATACATAAATAATTAAAAACCCCTAAAACACGCACTACACGTGCAGCAGGCACACCCTAACTGCAGGCTGCCAAACAACTGCACCCTCACTCCACACACAAATGAAAGCACCTCCAAGGCCCCGACCCAAATCACCCTCAGGTACCACCCCAATGCATGTGATACAATGCCATTCCAATTCCCACAGACCCATCAATAACCCTCGCCCTCCTTTACTCCACCACAGGGTCCGATCCAAACGACGAGCTTCAGGACACCCCTACCAGCACACCTGCAAAGAGGGCCAAGACCAACGGCCAAAGACCCTCCACCTCAGCTGCACGCATCAAGACACGGCAGCAGCACAAATCAGGTGGCAGCACAGAGGAGGGAACATCAACAGGCACCCCAGCAGCCAGCATGCCCACAACACCACCACCACAGGTCCCCCCAACGGATGCCACAGAAGGCACTGCCTCTGGTGGCAGCAGCACCATAGGTGACACCCCATTGATGGCAGCATGCTCCGACACAGAAGACGGGGATGTCGAAGTCAGATCCATCCATGACCTGTCCCAATCCCCCTGTCTGTCCCATCCCGTACAACATGAGGATACCACGCAGGGGCACCCACAAGACGACGACTGGCCATCCCCCACAAGCCCTGTGGCAAGGCAACATGAGGACAACAGCCCCTCTGTGACACCCCCGCAAATGGCCATGGCCCAGCAGAGGCAACAGTCCCTCGACCAGTTAATCGTGCAACAGCAGCAACTGGCCACGCTCCTCAAGGACCATGCCGATGAATGTGGGGGCACTAAGGCAGACATAGAAACATCAACTGAGACACTCAGGGCAGAAATGGAGAGAGGTACAGAGACACTAAGGGCACAAATGGAGAGTAGCACCAAGAGCCTGGGAGTCCAAATGGAGAGATGCACCGAGAGCCTGAGGGGGGAACTGCATGCGACGTCCAAGGACGTATGTGCCGAACTTGCCGCAGTGCGCCGTGTGCTCACTGAGCTCTCGCAAACCCTTAGGGACATGCATGGACGTGAGCAGGCAGAGACATCATCCGTTGCAAGTTCCGTCCAGGGCAGCCCCCAACGTAGATCTGGGAGGAACCTGCGCTCCACAGGCAGGGGTGCCCCTGATACCCGCAGAAGGGGCTTGCAATAGCGACTGCCCACTGACAATGAGCATCTTTGGACACTGGTGTTCGGGGGGGAGGTAGGAGGGTGGAGGGGGTGTGTTGGGCTCACTTGGGTGGCGGGTCGATAGGGTGTACAACATGATATCACATATGCCATAAACAGTGCACGATCAACCAATGAGATGTGTGGACATTGATCTTTGTGTACTAGGCCATCATAGGCGTACAGTCCATATTGTGCATGTCCCAGACACACACAGTGCCACGAGTCCCGTGTCCATGTATCAGCCACCAGGCGTGAGTGCTAGAAGCATACATCAATGAGATGCTGACGAATGTCACGGCCCTCCGGTGCCTCGCAGACTCCATGAGGTGCTGCCACATCCCCACCCTCATCATGACCATCATCAGGTGCTTGCAGTTCTGCGTCAGGGGGCATGGGCACATTTCTACGTACGCACATGTTGTGGAGCATGACACATGCCATGACCATCTTTGCAACCTTCTCATGGCGGTACAGGAGTGCCCCGCCAGACCTGCTGAGGCAGCGGAAACGACCCTTCAGTAGGCCGAATGCCTGTTCAATGACTACACGGGTACGTGAGTGGGCATGGTTGTAGTCCTCCTCATGCTGGTCCCGTGGGTTCCGGACTGGTGTGAGGAGCCATCTCTTCAGTGGATATCCAGCATCACCTGTATGTGGACGAGAAACGTATGATGTGGAATGCCATTGCTACGTACGCACACCCCCCCCCCCCTTCCTGCCAGGTCATTGCCGAATCACATACCCCACATTATCATGCATGTAATGAGACTCACCGAGTAGCCAGGATCTGTTCCCTGCGTGTCGCTCCATGTAGCGTGGTATTGTAGAGTTCCTCAAGACCATAGAATCATGGGTTGATCCAGGGAATCGGGCACAACAATGTGTAATGATCCTGTTGGAGTCACACACCATTTGTACATTCAGGGAATGAAATTGTTTTCGGTTGCGGTACTGGGCCTCCATGGCATGTGGGACGACCAATTCCACATGGGTGCAGTCGATGGCACCAATGCAACCCGGTATGCCGGCAAGTGCATGGAATCCCACTTTTGTGTTGGTAATTTCCTGCTCCGAGCGTGGTAGAGAGATGTAGTCGTCTGCGTGCTGCAGGAGGGCATCGAGCACTTGCAATAGTGTCCGTGAGAACAGTGGCTGAGAAATGCCATGCAACTGTCCGACTGTGTGCTGGTAGGTGCCTGTGGCCAGGAAGTGGAGTACAGACACCACCTTCAGTAGGGGTGGGATGGCGGTTGGGCTATCTATCATGCTGACAAGGTCAGCCTGTGTCATGTCCACAATGGCGGCTATGGTGTCCCGGTCCAAACGGTAGAGGGTGTGGATCTGCTCATCAGTGAGGTTGAACGGATGTGCTTGGAGGCGTGGGATTGCGGGCTGCCTGCGTGGTGGTAGTGGCTGTGCTGGCGGCCCTTGATGGCCCTGCCTTGCCCTCCTCCTCCTCCTGCGTCTCCTCCGTGCGGCCGGTTGTAGTTGGTGTTCGTCTTCTTCTTGGAGTTGGAGTACTTGCAGTGCTATCAGGTCCCCCAGGGCCAACATCGCGAGTCCTGCCGGTAGCATTTCGGTGTGGTTGTGGGAGGAGACTGGGTGTGCAATTTATGTGTTTTCAGGCTGTATGGCCTCCACCTGTGGTGATTAATTCCACCTGTGCAAACTGCTCTCCCCTTTGGCCGAGCACGTCCCGCGCACAACGCTGCAATTCGGGGAATGGCATCTTGCTATTGCAATCATGTATTTGTACCCGATGGCCGTGTAACATTGGTTGATATGTTCATTCTGCTGTGGTCCCATTGTTTCACATACTATCTGTGCAGTCGCGAACAGACTTGTGAAGGGTCAGTGGAACGTAGTACTCGAGTAACGGTGGGCCCTCATGCATCACTGTACCGAGTTGCAACGACGGGCGGGGCGTCCCATTTGTGGGTGAAGGCAGTTGCCATTTTCACACACAGCCGCACTCGATGGAATAATTAGTGATTTCAAACGGCCACAGATGCCTCTTCGACGTGATGTTGCAAATGAGGAATTCGAAGGGCGGCGCTTTCGGTTTTCAGCTAGCGGCGAGGAAATGCCCACAGGTCTGACTGCAAATATAACGTACTATTGTTCAATGTCCTTGAGACAGGGGCCATGGCGAGGATGCAATGATTGATATGAATAGTTTGGGATGCGCAATAGCGACGTGGGCGATGAGGCCGGACGTTCCCAAATACATGTTACTTCACTACACTGGAATTACGGGCTGGGGCACTGTGGATTTTGCAGGCTGCATAACGCACAGACTCAATGGATATTTCTAATGTTATGTGAGTAAATATTCAGGCGTTTTAATCCCGGGATGAGGGAATGATGAATGGATGCATGGGCAGGTGAATTGATACAGAGTTTGCCATGTACAGGGCTTCTTGGGATCTATCCGCCTCCCCTACGCTATGTGATGCAGGGCTGCCATAGTGGGACCATCGTCTATCTGGCCTTGTTGAGCCCTCCCTGTCTCGACGCGCCCTCAGACACTTGTGTCCATGCACGTTAACATTCCCATCTGATGGATTCTGTTTTGACAGACGCATGCACAGGTACACTCGTTTGTGATGGTGTTTGCACCTCGATATAGATGGTTATGAGTCGCAAGTGGTTTTGGGGTGGTGATGATCCTTTGGAGTGGGCTAGCATGCATATGGCTGTGGATTTAGTGTGATCATTGAAGTGAGTTGTTCGGATGTAGTTCTGATGGCCATTCTGTTCTTTTTCTTTTATTTTGGTTGACAGGTATCTCCTCCCCTTTTGCCACTGCCATCTGTATGCCACTCCTGCAGATGGGTTTTACTCCCGACACCTGCTGCTTCGTGTTAATCAGTGGAGCAGCATTACGATCTTATGGGACGATCGCCAATGGGCCACATGCCCTTACGCAGTACTGGTGGCTCGGAGCAACATTTCGGCCTTTCAGCTGGACTAGTGCCTCCCCATTGGGACGGCCCTGCGGTTCTGTGCGCTTCCATGATGCCTTTTCGTACGTGAATGTGGCTCTGTGTACCATGAGGGAACAGGGCGTCACACAAGTAGTGGCTGGTCATTTCTTGCGGATGCAGCCCACAATGGTGAAAAGTGTTTTGGAGTTCATGGCCTGATGGCTGTATGGGCTTGGTGATTTTGATGTGCATTAAATTTCTATTCTGATTTGGCCCGTGTAGCGTTCTTCTTTGCAAGTGATGTGGCATATGCCTATTTGGGGGGCGATGTATTGTGAGGAGATCTGCATTGGGTTCCAGCTTCGGAGTTTAGTTGCGTGGTACTGTACTGGGCGCGTTTGCCTACGAAGCCCGTGAGGTCAGGGATGGGGGCTGCCAATATGACAGTTTGAATGTTGTCATGCTCAGGGGCGGGGGATTGGGTTTTGTGTAACAGATGCCGGTCAGCCAGGTGGACTGGTGGAATGATGTGATTCTCGGAATATTGCTGGTCACAGGTGCCTGTGTTTGCGTGCGTTTCTTGGTGGGGGACTGTGGTCATGTCCATTGGGATGGCTTCTGTATTCGTGCCATCTGTGCCCTGCAGCTCCCATTGGCCCCTCTTGTGATTCTTTTGTTCGTTGGCATGCATGGGTGACTTGTACATTTCAATGGTTGCATTGTGACTTCATTGCACCTACGGGGAGTTGTACTTTGTGGCCAGGGAGCGGTGTACAGGCACTCAGTGGGGCCGTTTACGGTTGATTCGCGATGCCGTACTTCTCACCATGGCGGAATGGTACATTCCGCCATGCTTGATGGCGTTAGGTACATGTCCGCTAGGGTCGGAATTAGCGTACCCTTGCGCCATGGTGGTATTTACGGTTTGGCATGGCGCGCGCGCGCGTGCTTGGTGCAGTTAGCGTTGGCGTTCACTACGGTGTCGCTAATGGCTTCGTACTTTGCGGTGACGGGTCATAGTCGCACCGAGCGCTATTCGATGGCGGTATTGCATTTCCGCCATCGTTTTCCGAGTTCCGCAAGGGTCGTAATGAGGGCCATTGTCTCTCTTTTGAGGTCAGAGTGACTCTATATTTCGGGTTTCCCATTTTATCCACAAGATGAAGATTCATATCAGCACATATCACAATATCAATCCTTTTATATTTAGCTATCATGACGTCAAGCTCACTCATAACTGTGTCTATGAATATCATCTCGTTGATTGCCATTGGGTTCCAATAAAGGATCAACACAACTAGGATTGGTGGGTCTCTTGGGTTATTAGTTGAGTTATTTTCCTTATCTGTGTTCTGCAGTAGTGTATTTTGCGTCCATAGATTCAGATTTTTTGACTAAATAGGGCACCAGATGGAGTCTATTTTGACCAGCGTCAGTTGACCTGAGGAGAGTCTTCCTTTTTTCTTAGTTTGGGCTGGGTTAATGAATACATTATACCCTTCACACACTGGGGGGGTGGGGCAACCATGTCTCCTGTAAACAAATTATTTGACTTCCTATTAAGATCAGATGCATCTGGTGAAATAAGTGCTCGTGACCCCTTGTGTTCGATGAGATCAATTTCGTGTCAGCTTGCTTTCTTGGTGTTACTTGTTACAGATGACGTGAGCTTAATTCTCTTCCTGCACTATGATTAGCACAAACCTCCTTTCGAATAAGTTGTCTTCCATTTCTTCCATTTACAGCGGGTACTGCAAGTACGGTAATAGGGGCCAGGACATGGTTCCAAATCATGGCTTGAGCACAGTGTCATTTGGGCATGTTTGCAGGGTTGTCGGCAGGGTAGAGAAGGAACATGGACAGTGCCGGTTACTTTGCACTCTTGCTATTTCCATAGGGCTTTAGGTAGTGTTTTGAGTGCCATTGTGCATGTGGTATGGACACAGGCCAGACCCAGGCAGAGCAATCCCTGGGCATGGCCTTAGCCATGCTTAGCAGGGAGGGTCACTGGCCCTGAGAAATGCTGGCAGACTATATGCACAGGATTGTGGCCACTTGGAATGGAAATAGCAGATCACCAGGGGGCAGTGCAGGTAGATGTATTGTTCTAGAGGTGGGGCTGAAGGCTATGCATCAGGCTCACTCTTTAGGAATGGGCAAAAGCAATGCCCAGTGGGCAGTACAGGGAGTGTCACTGTGGCTTGGGCATGGCTGAATCCCATTCTCTTAGCACATTGGCTGCTTGGCATGGCCACAGGCTATGCTGGGCCTCTGCATTGGAGGAAGAGATACTGTGCAAGGCCAAATGCCATATCCTGGGCACTTTGTTTATTGGGCATGGGTGCGCATTTCCTAGATCAATTTGAACATTTTATTTCCCCTCCCATATCTTTGCCCCCACTGAATTGAACCTATATATATTCTTTAGTACGCTTCATGTATTGACATCTAAGGGGGCCAAAGTTGAAAGGCAAAATTATTATTTTTTCAGCGCTCTTTTAACTTTGCCCTCCCAGACATAAATTTGCACATTTGCATTCCTGGTTTTGGTAGTAGCCTTTGCATAATTCTGGTGGAGGGTACCTAAGTCTCTTTCCTAAAATGCCAGACTCTCACTAAAGTTGCCCACGAGGGTCCCATCCTAGTACCTCCATATCCTGTCATGCTACCTGGCTGTGGTTGTAACTCGTAGGAGCAGGAACATGTGTGCTGAAGTATTGTCTAGCCCGGTCTTGCCGTCTCGAAAATGTTTGTTTGCTGGGACCCATGGCAGTAGTCAAGCCATGTGGGCAGTCCAGGAGGTGTCACTGTGGCCCAGAACAGTAACTACTAGGCATGGTCACATGCCATGCCCAGTGGGGATGCAGAAAGGCTCCCTGTGTCTGAGTATGGGTGCAGGCAGACCACTGAGCAGGGAGGGTCACTGTGCTCGAGCACAGTGTCTACAGGCATGGTTTCAGGCCTTACTCACAAAAAGTGCGGAGAGGGTCACTTTTACCCTGACATGTTCTTCACAGAGCATAGTTGCAGGCTCTGCCAAGAAACCTTGCAGGGAGGATTACTGTGCACAACACTAATTATGCTGTGCTTAACCTAAAACCAATCGTCATTCTTGACATGCCCATGCCATGTCAATGCTTTAACCAAACCATCATATCTGGCCCTTCCCTGTCCTCTAAGAAGGTGAATACATGGTTGGTACCCTGTCACTGACTCCTTTCCTTGTATCCTCCCCTGGCCGCACTAAATACAATTCTAAATGAATCCAGCATTGGCTTCCATATGCATGCCGATGACACACTGCTTCATCATCAACTCTAAGACATCTTTGTGGATGGCAAGCCTATTGGTGGTTATCTCCTCAATATCCATCACTGGGAAACTCGATAACTGTGTTAACACCAAAATAATCTTAGTCTTGCTGATTGCTCTGAGGGACTGCACCTGCCTGCCGTTCCGCTGGCTGTTTGATTTAGGACTCTCGCAGGCCAGAAACGTGAAAGTCATTTTGTCAGTGGACTGTCTTTCGTCGCATAAACCAATGCTTTCTAAAGATTCACCTATTAGCATCTAAGACTTTCGAGAGGAACTCTTCTCCTTGTACACAAAGAATTCAAAGAATCGATCGTGCCTATCCTTGGGTACAGCAAGGTTATCATCTATGCCACTGATTCTGTCTAAACACTGCAAAACTTGATGTGATGGGATAGGGAGAAGGGGAAAGGGAAGAAGTGCCGGAGGGACAGGGGCCAGGCGTTGGGCAAGTGCCAGGGGAACCAGGGGTAGGGGTCAGTGTCCAAGGACACAGGTGGACCAGGCTCAGTGGGCCAGTCAGGGAAGGTTGCCAGAGGGCAAGTGCTGGTAAAAGGGTACTGTGAAAGACTGGTCGAAGAAAGACCTGGCCTGGTAAGACTCATAGGGGACACAGGCAACCAGTCGCAGTGACAGGAGGAGGCTAGCAAGGGAAGCAGGAGGAGAAAAGGTCTTGAAAAGCTTCCGTTCCAGAGGGAGGCTCCTGCCAAAGAAAGAGATCTACCCCCACTCTCTGCTTGGAGAAATATCTGATCTGCAGAGAGTTGGAGCTAGAGGACCAAAGGACTCTTGCAGGGAGGTATTTAGGGAGAGAGAGTTGGCTGTAGTGCGGTCACAGTCCCCAGAAAGCCTTATGGATGATGCAGAGGGTCTTGAATTTGATCCTTGCAAACACCGGGAGCCAGTGGAGAGATTTTAGAGCTAGAGAGATGCGGTCCCTTGGCTTGAGGCCAAGGATAAGTCTTGCAGTCCTATTCTGGATTAGTTGAAGAGGGCAGAGGGAGGAAAGAGGAAGGTTAAGAAAGAGGCTGCTGCAGTAATCCAACCAGGAGAGAACCAGAGCTCTGGAGACATTGAGCTTCTGGGGGAAGATGAGGGAGAATGCCTCGGAGGAGGTGAAGCTGAAAGTGGGCCTTCTTGGCAAGGTCAGAGATATGAGGTGATAAGGAGAGAGCAGAGTCAAAGAAGACAGCCAGGTTTTAGCCTCACACAAGGGTGAGGGGAGGGGGCCCAAGGCGGGTGGTCAGAGAGTAGGAGGCAAGGAGGGGGCAGGAGTCCCAATAAGAAGGATCTCAGTTTTACTGGTGTTAAGGCAGAGATTGTTAACAGCACACCATGCCTGAATGTCAGTCAGACAGCCAGGAATGAGGGAGGAAGGAGAGGAGGAAGAGGAAGGACGCTTAAAGGAATTCTATGTGTCCTCAGCATAGCACTGGAAATGAGGCAAGAAGCTGGAGATCAGGTGGGCAAGAAGGGCAAGGAAAGGCCACAGCAAGAGGATAGAGTCCTGAGCGACGCCCCAATTAGAGAGAGCTAGACGAGAGAAAAGGGCCCAGTTGTGATTAGCGAGGAAAGAAGTCAACCAATCCAGTGCCCGGTCCGTGATGCCCAGAGTATCTCAGAGCCAATTTATGAGGGTGGAGTGATTGACCATGTCAAAGGCAGAAGACAGATCGAGGAGGATGAGAACAGAAGGGGAGTTGGAGTCGACATTTGAGAGCAAGTCATCACGGGTGTTCAGGAGAGCAGTTTCCATGCCTCTGGCTGCTCTGAAGCCAGACTGGTGATCGTGGAGACAGACAACAGATTCAGTGTGATAGCTTAGTTGGGGAATGACCAACTTCTCCAAGGGTTTACCTAAGAAGGGGGTAGTGGAGATAGGATGGTAGTTACTCGGGCAGGAAGGGTCTGCTGATGGCTTTTTTAGGAGGGGTGCACAAGGGAGTGCTTGAGGGGTAATTGGAAGGAATGAGTGGCAAAAGCGTGGTTACAGAACTCAGCCAAGGAGGGAGAAACAGAGACAATATTGTCCTTGAAAGTTCAAGAGGAGCAGAGAAGCACCTGTTTGGAGGAGACTTTCATAGAGCGAACTTTCTTGTTAACCTCATCAGGTGATACGGGGAGAAGGAGGAGAGTAGGGGGGAAGGAGAGAGGGGGCTAAGGTAGGCATGTGAGCAGGGGTAGGAGGGAGGGGAGTAGAGGAGAGAAAGAGAACAGAATGTTCTCAGTTTTAGATGTGAAATGGGAGGCCAAAGCCATGCAGAGGGCCAGGGAAGGTAGAGGAGAGCTTGAGACTGCAGTATGATTGACAGGTTCCTTACAGATTTTGAAAAGTTTGGCCATGTTATTAATGGTCCCAGAGATGCAGGCTTGAATATGGGCCCGCTTCTTGGAGTAGATCGAGAGTCTGTATTGTCTTTGGAGCAGGCGACAGGCCAGTTTGTCAGAGGATGTGCTAGAAGCCAACCACTTCCGTTCTGCAACTTTGCAGTTGTGTTTCAGTGGGACTAGGTCAGAATCATACTAACTATTACACTTGGAGGTAGGCTACATGCAGATCCTCATGACAGCGACAAGGATGCCCAGTGTGTTGGAGATGGAGAGGTGAAGATTAGCAAGGGCTGAGTCAGTGTGAGAATCAATAGCAGGGGTGGGGGGAATAAAGGAGGTGGCAAAAGCAGCTACTAGCACTCGCTTCATTGTTCTGATGACAGAGAAGGAGATTGGCAGTGTGGGCAGAGGCTTAGCTGGGGAGCCAAGGAGCTCCATATGGGAGAAGAGGAGAGTATGTTCAGTCCAAGAGAGAGGAGTAGTGAGAGGTTTTGAGAAAGATACATCAGCCAAGATAAGCACATCCAAGGTGTGCCCAGCTGAGTGAGTTGGCCCAGAGTGAAGAATAGTGAGGGAGAGAGAGTCGCAGAGCTTGCAGAAAAGTACTACTGTCTCTTTACTCCAGCCACCATTACATCTTTCGTGATGAGGTTAAGGGACCGTGGAAATGCCTCACAAATTTGTGCTTAACAAGATGAAGAATGACTTACCCCATTAGGTGAGTCACAAATTATGTGTAATTTTTTTTTTTTTATCAAAAATGTTTTATTACGTTTTCCACACATACATAAACATTACACATAACAATGTGCATTGCAGGGGAAGGAAGAAACAGAGGGTAAACCATAAGGGGGGGTCAAAACAAAATTGGGGAGGGGCCTCTGCCCCTTGGACCATCTAGTCTTTGAAGAGGGAACACAGGACACAGTCCCCGTGCGCCAGGCCTCCCAGTCCATGGGCACCTTGCTCTTAACGCTCCTATTGCCAGTGACGCTGCTTCGGGGACTTAGCCATCGTCTTCCCATCTCTGCCAGATTTTGCTCGCTTTCTGCAGGCATCCCCTTGCTGCGTATACCCTGCGTTCCATTGTTACACAGATGTACACGTCCGTGATCCATTGATCATAACTAGGTGTTCTTTCCGATCCCCATAGCTGCGCAATGTTCCTTCTCAGTATCGCTGTAGCGGTTGACCAGAGCAGTTTCTCATACCGAATCAGGTCACATTCATCAGAGATCCCTAACAGGAGTTGCTTTGGTCCCCTTTGTATTGGCTTGCCCAAGACTCTGGACAGTTTGTCACAGCATTTCCGCCATAGTTGCTGTATTTCGTCGCATTCCCACATGATGTGGAAGAAGGTTCCTTCCTCGCGCCTGCATCGTATGCATCGCGGGTCCGAGACCCTGCTCCACCGGAAGAGTGCCACTCTCGGATAGTAAATACGATGTAGGATCTTGAGTTGGACCAGTCGGAGCCTCGATTAAATGGTCACCTCACGAGGGTACATCAAAGCTTCCATCCAGTCTATGTGTCACTTTTAATCACTAACTATGCAGCGGTCCATGAGCGGGACCCAGCGCTCTTTTTGAAGCGACTGGTCCCGTGATGGATCGCATAAGTACTAATAGGTTAAATACAATTTACAGATTCTTTATACTTCTTTCACTTCTTTCTCTTGTTATTTATAGGGTCTGAACATTCTTTTCAGAGCCATATTGTGAATATTGACCGCGAGTACTGATTACAGTTACAGGTTAGTTCAGTGACTAACTTATAGAGGCTTCAGTTTTCTTACTTCAGTTAATAACCATCAGAACATCAAGTTTAATTTAGTAATACTATTTTACACATTTTTTCAGAAAGAATCATCTGATATTGATACCTGAAGAAGAGTTTCAATCAACCCGAAACGCGTAGTATGAGATAGGGGGTCACAACAGCAGCACTTCCCTGTCTAGATATCAGACTATATGTTTTGTGAAATATGTTGAATTTGAATCAATTAAGGTTATTTAAAGAAAATTGAATGCTATGTTGATTTATTGTATCTAATTGTGAATTATTTATTTTCTTTACAAAAATGTATGTTAATTTGAAACCAGGAGAAATATTGTCAACAACTTGTCATGACTATTTCTAATTAAATGTTTATGTTGACAATTGACTATACCAATAATAATACTTTTGCCTGAACTACATTTCTCTGAATTTACTATCTTTTTAGTAATAAAATGAACTTTTTGTGTTAAAATATTTTGCAGGGAGACCGCCAGGGGGTGCGGAGCATGCTGGACGTGTGAGACCAGCGCTCCTCTGCCACCGCAGGGCCTAGCACTCTGAGCCAATCCCCGGCCGGGAGTTTGGCATAACCCCGGTGAGAACGTGTGCCCCGCGGCAGCAGACCAACGAATCGAGCGCTCCTCCGAAAGTGGATACAGCCTGGACCCGATTTGAGGCCCCGCTCGCTGAGCAACAGAGAGGACACCTTCTCGGACGCCGTGCAGCGGAGCCCCTGGGGGCGGTACGCCTCACGGTGCCCCAGGCCTCAGCCAGACCCGCCGCGGAGCCCGGAGCCGCCGGTTGCCACCCCTGCAGCCGCGGTCCGGGACCGGAGCTTTGGGGGCTCCCCCCCGCCCATAACACCGGGAGGAGGATGCCGGAGCACGCCCCCCACTGTGCGTGGATGCTGCGCGGGCCCTTGAGCTCTGCCCCGGTGGTGTGTGGACGTCGCGCGGGGCTGGGGACGAGAGGGGCGTCCTGGTGAGAACCCCCACCACCAAGAACCACTCCAGTGCGGGGCCTCCAGACGGTCCCTGGGAAATCACCACCAGCAACATATCAGGACACCGGGAGTGTCCCGACCCATCCCCCGCACACAGAGGCCTACACGAAAAGAAGTCTCCAGTGAAGGAGCCCAAGCCCACAACAGACGTGTGGCGGCCCCCGGTGGCCTGAAGAAGCTGAGGAGCGCAGGGGGGAGAACTGATACTTGAGACCCGGCGGGCTGTGTTTGGCCCCCCTGCCCCCCTCCAGTGCCCACCGAGCACAGGCCAGTACAATCCACTCCACAAAAGCTGGTCCGGCCTCCCCCCCTGGAGGACAGGGGCCCCTCTGGAACATTACAGCCGTGACGCATCCAGGGAAGCAGGCGCCAATTGCAAACTCAGCTCCCCTCGAGAGGACCTGAGCCATCTTCGGGCCCCCCCCCCACATGCGAGCTTACCACCGCGGAAGCAGGGAGAGCCCAAGATGTCCAGAAGGAACATTAAGGCATTGAGGCAGGGTGAGGGGCGCCTACATATCGCCCCCGCCCTCACCCATACTCCAAAGTGCACCCAGAGATTGGAGCCCTGGAACCGACCCAGCTCACGTGGGCAATCCGCTCCCTCCAACACTTCCGCCGGTCCCACGCACCTCTCGGAGAACCACACAGAGACACCATGCCTTCAAGTGCTGACCCCCCCCTGCAGTGCTAACGAAGGACGACCTCAAGGACATACTCCAGGAGATAAAGGCGATCCGAACGGACATACAAGCCTCAATAGTTGATCTCAGGGGGAGAGTGGAGACGCTCGAAGAAATAATTGAGGGAATGGAAAACAACCACCTCCAATCGGACCTGTTAGACATGAAGTACGAAGCGAGGCTAACAGATCTAGAAATCAGAGAGGAGGACATAGTCCTGAAAATGGACGACATAGAGAACAGAGAACGCCGAAAAAAACCTGCGCATCATGGGTGTGACCCAACAGAGAGGCGAGATGGCCGCAGACGTGGGGAGAAAGGTTCAAGGCCTCATTAACCAACTCTTCACACTCGAGGGGGGCAAGGAAGTCCAGCTGGAAAGAGCCCACCGAGGGGGAGGCGGAGCGAGGGGTGGCCCAAGGTCCATCATTGTACGCTTTCTCCGCTACAGAGAGAAAATGGAGGTCCTCGAGAAAGCGAGAAGGCTGGAGAGCTTCTTGTTCGAAGGAGACACAGTTAGAATTTACCAGGACCTCTCGGCTTTCACGCTTATCCGCAGAAGAGAGTGCTGGCCACTTACCTAGTGGCTCACTAGCCAGGACATAATATACAGGTGGACCTTCCCATTCGCCTTGTCTTTCGAGCGTGCAGGAGTGGACTATAGAGTGATTAGCGGCAAGGAGGCATCCCAAGTGTTGCAGGTACTCAAAGGTGATACCCCAGAGGACGGAAACGAAATGGAGGTGCAGGGGTCTCGGAACACCAGGAGGGAGCCAGAGGGGCCCTGGTCCACAAAGAAGTAGATAAAGGGCAGAAGGAAATTCAAGAAACTAAGCACCCCCACAACGGAAGCCGAAGAGGACTAAGTGGTCAGAGGTTCGCCATTAGAGAAACCTAGAGATTGAATCAAACAGCCTCGTCCGGGGATGCTTAGCTTTACAAGGGGACTGCGGTGGATGGACTTGCATTCACCCTGGTGGCTTGCCCGTTGGCAGGCGTCGTGATAAAGAGGGGGTGGGGGGAGGAGGGTAGGGAGGGAGTTGGAGTTGGGGATTTTTGGGACCCACACAGTCTCAAAACCACATGGGAAGGAATCAGCATGCATAGATCCGGGAAGACGGTATACACAAGGCAAGGATCCAATGGCAGACAATGAGAAGAGGGGCCGGGCTGAGTCACTGAGAATAAGTTCACTCAATGTAAAGGGTCTGAACTCCCCAGCAAAGCGCTCCCTCTTGGGGACGGAAATGAAGAATGTTAAAATAGATGTCCTTTTCGTCCAGGAAACTAGAACGGTCACGGGATAGGAGAGGGCCATCCCGGGAGCGCAGGTGAGCCAGACCTTCTGGGCATCCGCTCCCACGAAGCGGAGCGGAGTCAGGATCATCCTGCAGAGAAACCAGAGACTCACAGAGGTAACCAGGTGGGGGAGGGAAGACGGTAGAGCCATGATTATATCGGGTAACTTGCACAACTGCAGAGTGTCCCTAGCAGCTATCTATTGTCCTAATGTGGGCCAGGCTGAATTTCTCAAAGAGGCAATGGGAGAGATAATGGCCAAAGCAGAGGGTCTCCTTATACTGGGTGGAGACTTCAACATGTGGGCAAATCGGGAGCTGGACCATAGTGGAGAGGCCATCCCGCTAGGCAACAGAGGGGGTAGACCCCAGGGGAAATTCCGGGAGCTGATGTGGGGCTATGGGCTTGTGGACACATGGAGGGAATTACATCCGAGGGAAAGGGATACACCTTCTACTCAGTGGTCCATGGTACCTGAACGAGAATAGATTACCTTTTCATGGGGCACCAGAACATGAGCAGAGTGGAGTCTTGCACAATCCGCCCGGTTAGCTGGTCAGGCCATGATATGGTCTGGGCAGATATTAGTGTATCGGGTCTGAAGCCCAGAGAATCCCTGTGGAAATACAATGACCTCCTACTTAGGGATGTGGTTTTTAAGGAGAAGATGGAAAAGGCGATCAACGAATACTTCGAACTGAACAACACGGGCGAGGTTAACATAGAGACAGTGTGGGAGGTGGCAAAGGCAACCTTGAGGGATGTTTTGATTAGAGAGGGGGCTTCCAAAAAAAGGACCAGGACCCTCCTGGCCCATAGGCTACGGGCGGAGATAATAGCATTGGAGGGATCTGAAGGGAAGGGTGACGAAGAGAGGGAAAGGGACCTGGGGGATGCAAGAGAGAAAAGGCAAGAGCTGAGAGCATTGGAGATGGGCAATATTGTAGCGGGCCTCCAACACCTGCATCAAAGGAATTATGAAAAAGGAAATAAGGCTGGCGGCCAAACTCCGGGGCCAACGGAGAGATAGATGGGTGACAAGGATCTCAAGCAGGGAGGAGGGGGCACAACTAATCCCGAGGGTATAGTGGAGGAATTTGCTGGGTTTTATGAGACTCTCTATGGGAGGGAAGGAGAAGTGGAGGCGCAGGCACTGGGAGCATAGCTCGGAGGGGTAACATTGCCTGTGATGGACTCCTCAGAGGCATCAGCCTTAGACACCCCAATAACGGGAGAGGAGGTACTCAAGGCAATATCGGGACTCAAGCTGGGCAGGGCCCCTGGGGAGGACGGGTTCACTGCAGGCTTTTATGAGGCCTTTGGAGGCCTACCAGCGGGGTTCTTGGCGGGCATATTCACAGATATTATGAGGACCAGGAGTGAACTCCCGTCTTTTGGCAAAGCACTGATAACAGTGATCCCGAAGGAGAGCAAAGATCCAGCAGACTGCCGGTCATATAGACCAATTTACCTCCTGAATGTGGACGCTAAACTGTTCACCAGGATTATAGCCACGAGACTAGACAGCCATATGCCGGTACTCATCCATTCCGACCGGGTGGGCTTCATACAGGGGAGACAGGGGGCGGACACACTCCGTAAAACCCTGCATCTCATGAGGGAAGCGGCCCTGAAGGGAGATAACCCTGTCTTGGTGGCCATTGACGCCGAAAAAGCATTCGACAGGGTGGACTGGGAGTTCCTACATGGAGTCCTTGTCAAATTGGGCTTCGGGGAGGGAATCAGACGAGCCATTAGGGCCCTATCTACAGACCCCTCTGCCAGAGTCATGGTAAATGGTCGCCTGTCACGAACATTTAGCCTTCAAAGGGGGACGAGGCAGGGTTGCCCCCTCTCCCCACTCCTGATCGCCATGACCATGGAAATACTTGCGGAGTACCTCAGATGTGCCCCGATGGTCCGTGGTATTGACGTTGGAGGTCGGACATTTAAGCTCGGCCTCTATGCAGATGACATACTGCTCCACCTGAGGGAACCTACTAGTTCTGTCCCGGCCACCGTGCGGGTTATCGAACGCTTTGGCTAATTCTCAGGCTTCAGGATAAACATAGGGAAGTCAATGATCTTCCCCTTTGCCCCAGATGCATACAGGGACCTGACGGAGCTGTCCCCCCTGGGTCTTCAAATTTGTATCGAAGAGATCAAATACCTGGGGATCAATATCGTCCGGCCCCACGAAGACTTAAGCCAGGCAAATTACCCCCCGCTGTTCGACAAATTATTCAAAGAGATGGAGACATGGGGTAGGGGGCAAATCTCATGGATGGGAAGAATAAACGCCATAAAGATGAATCTCCTCCCCAGGGTCCTGTATGTTTTCCAGATGCTCCCTTTAGAGGCCCCGGAAGCACTCCTTAAAGAAGCCAAAAAACGCATAACGAAATTCGTATGGCAAGACCAGAGACCCAGAATAGGTTATGAAACACTCACCCTCCCCAATGATAGAGGGGGGGTCGGCCTCCCAGACCTACGAACCTACCACAGAGCAGCCCAGCTCAGAAACCTGGCCCCCCACCTCAGAGAGGACCCCAACAAGCAATGGGTCTTTCTTGAAAACTCCCTCCTGAGCCCTGTCACAGTGGGCGAGTGGTTATGGGTCCCGATGAAAAAGCTCCCAAGGAGAATTAGGGAACACCCAATACTAGTAACAATGTGGAAGGCTCTGGAAGGTAAGGGACACGGAGAGAAGGTGACCACTTGGCCCTCCCCCCTGAGCCACATCTGGTCCACAAGAGTTTTAGAGGAAATCCCATGCCACGAACACTATCAGCCCTGGTTTGACGCGGGGCCTATGCAGAGTTGGTCAGTTGGTTAGGGAGGAGTCCTTTATAAGTATCCAGGAGCTTGAAGAGTCTCTGGGAATAGGTAGGCTCTCCCCACTCCTCTACCTGAGACTCAAGGGAATCCTAATGAAACCAAAACTAAAGCCCAAATTACAAAGAAAACTCACTCCATTAGAGAAAATCTTAGACACCCATGTAGTAATGAAAGGCCTCATCTCACTCCTTTATTCTGCCCTTTTAACCCCCCGGGAGGGAACCACCAAAAGCCTCAGAGGGAAATGGGAAAGAGATTTGGGTTGCAGAATCGGAGATGGTCTCTGCAGGCGACTCTGTAGTAGGTCATTCAAGACTTCGATCTCCTGCCAATACAAAACCCATGCTGTTAAACTCTTGCACAGATGGCAATATGACCCGATCACACTCTCTAGGATGTTCCCAGATGTAATCCCGCTCTGCTGGCACGGGTGTGGGGAAA
Organism: Ambystoma mexicanum; assembly: GCF_040938575.1. NCBI lineage: Eukaryota > Metazoa > Chordata > Amphibia > Caudata > Ambystomatidae > Ambystoma > Ambystoma mexicanum. Next base: position 532,409,015 of record NC_090927.1, on the reverse strand, counting down.
GGGCAAACTATTGGCACATGTGGTGGTCATGCGGGAAGGTCCAAACTTACTGGGCCGAAGTGCTCAGCTGGCTGAAAGAGGCGGGAGAGGGGGAACTCCCACTGGACCCGATTATGATATTGTTCGGTCTGCAGCGTAAGGATGACCACTGGGAAAAATTACCAGACCTCTCACACTCCCTACTGTTGGCAGCCAGAGCGGCCCGTGCTAGAACATGGAAGAGGCCCGCCCTCCCCACAAAGAGAGAATGGGTGATGATAGCCAAAGACATATACCCAGAGATTGGAGCCCTGGAACCGACCCAGCTCACGTGGGCAATCCGCTCCCTCCAACACTTCCGCCGGTCCCACGCACCTCTCGGAGAACCACACAGAGACACCATGCCTTCAAGTGCTGACCCCCCCCCTGCAGTGCTAACGAAGGACGACCTCAAGGACATACTCCAGGAGATAAAGGCGATCCGAACGGACATACAAGCCTCAATAGTTGATCTCAGGGGGAGAGTGGAGACGCTCGAAGAAATAATTGAGGGAATGGAAAACAACCACCTCCAAACGGACCTGTTAGACATGAAGTACGAAGCGAGGCTAACAGATCTAGAAATCAGAGAGGAGGACATAGTCCTGAAAATGGACGACTTAGAGAACAGAGAACGCCGAAAAAAACCTGCGCATCATGGGTGTGACCCAACAGAGAGGCGAGATGGCCGCAGACGTGGGGAGAAAGGTTCAAGGCCTCATTAACCAACTCTTCACACTCGAGGGGGGCAAGGAAGTCCAGCTGGAAAGAGCCCACCGAGGGGGAGGCGGAGCGAGGGGCGGCCCAAGGTCCATCATTGTGCGCTTTCTCCGCTACAGAGAGAAAATGGAGGTCCTCGAGAAAGCGAGAAGGCTGGAGAGCTTCTTGTTCGAAGGAGACACAGTTAGAATTTACCAGGACCTCTCGGCTTTCACGCTTATCCGCAGAAGAGAGTGCTGGCCACTTACCTAGTGGCTCACTAGCCAGGACATAATATACAGGTGGACCTTCCCATTCGCCTTGTCTTTCGAGCGTGCAGGAGTGGACTATAGAGTGATTAGCGGCAAGGAGGCATCCCAAGTGTTGCAGGTACTCAAAGGTGATACCCCAGAGGACGGAAACGAAATGGAGGTGAAGGGGTCTCGGAACACCAGGAGGGAGCCAGAGGGGCCCTGGTCCACAAAGAAGTAGATAAAGGGCAGAAGGAAATTCAAGAAACTAAGCACCCCCACAACGGAAGCCGAAGAGGACTAAGTGGTCAGAGGTTCGCCATTAGAGAAACCTAGAGATTGAATCAAACAGCCTCGGCCGGGGATGCTTAGCTTTACAAGGAGACTGCGGTGGATGGACTTGCATTCACCCTGGTGGCTTGCCCGTTGGCAGGCGTCGTGATAAAGAGGGGGTGGGGGGAGGAGGGTAGGGAGGGAGTTGGAGTTGGGGATTTTTGGGACCCACACAGTCTCAAAACCACATGGGAAGGAAGCAGCATGCATAGATCCGGGAAGACGGTATACACAAGGCAAGGATCCAATGGCAGACAATGAGAATAGGGGCCGGGCTGAGTCACTGAGAATAGGTTCACTCAATGTAAAGGGTCTGAACTCCCCAGCAAAGCGCTCCCTCTTGGGGACGGAAATGAAGAATGTTAAAATAGATGTCCTTTTCGTCCAGGAAACTAGAACGGTCACGGGATAGGAGAGGGCCATCCCGGGAGCGCAGGTGGGCCAGACCTTCTGGGCATCCGCTCCCACGAAGCGGAGCGGAGTCAGGATCATCCTGCAGAGAAACCAGAGACTCACAGAGGTAACCAGGTGGGGGAGGGAAGACGGTAGAGCCATGATTATATCGGGTAACTTGCACAACTGCAGAGTGTCCCTAGCAGCTATCTATTGTCCTAATGTGGGCCAGGCTGAATTTCTCAAAGAGGCAATGGGAGAGATAATGGCCAAAGCAGAGGGTCTCCTTATACTGGGTGGAGACTTCAACATGTGGGCAAATCGGGAGCTGGACCATAGTGGAGAGGCCATCCCGCTAGGCAACAGAGGGGGTAGACCCCAGGGGAAATTCCGGGAGCTGATGTGGGGCTATGGGCTTGTGGACACATGGAGGGAATTACATCCGAGGGAAAGGGATACACCTTCTACTCAGTGGTCCATGGTACCTGAACGAGAATAGATTACCTTTTCATGGGGCACCAGAACATGAGCAGAGTGGAGTCTTGCACAATCCGCCCGGTTAGCTGGTCAGGCCATGATATGGTCTGGGCAGATATTAGTGTATCGGGTCTGAAGCCCAGAGAATCCCTGTGGAAATACAATGACCTCCTACTTAGGGATGTGGTTTTTAAGGAGAAGATGGAAAAGGCGATCAACGAATACTTCGAACTGAACAACACGGGCGAGGTTAACATAGAGACAGTGTGGGAGGTGGCAAAGGCAACCTTGAGGGATGTTTTGATTAGAGAGGGGGCTTCCAAAAAAAGGACCAGGACCCTCCTGGCCCATAGGCTACGGGCGGAGATAATAGCATTGGAGGGATCTGAAGGGAAGGGTGACGAAGAGAGGGAAAGGGACCTGGGGGATGCAAGAGAGAAAAGGCAAGAGCTGAGAGCATTGGAGATGGGCAATATTGTAGCGGGCCTCCAACACCTGCATCAAAGGAATTATGAAAAAGGAAATAAGGCTGGCGGCCAAACTCCGGGGCCAACGGAGAGATAGATGGGTGACAAGGATCTCAAGCAGGGAGGAGGGGGCACAACTAATCCCGAGGGTATAGTGGAGGAATTTGCTGGGTTTTATGAGACTCTCTACGGGAGGGAAGGAGAAGTGGAGGCGCAGGCACTGGGAGCATAGCTCGGAGGGGTAACATTGCCTGTGATGGACTCCTCAGAGGCATCAGCCTTAGACACCCCAATAACGGGAGAGGAGGTACTCAAGGCAATATCGGGACTCAAGCTGGGCAGGGCCCCTGGGGAGGACGGGTTCACTGCAGGCTTTTATGAGGCCTTTGGAGGCCTACCAGCGGGGTTCTTGGCGGGCATATTCACAGATATTATGAGGACCAGGAGTGCACTCCCGTCTTTTGGCAAAGCACTGATAACAGTGATCCCGAAGGAGAGCAAAGATCCAGCAGACTGCCGGTCATATAGACCAATTTACCTCCTGAATGTGGACGCTAAACTGTTCACCAGGATTATAGCCACGAGACTAGACAGCCATATGCCGGTACTCATCCATTCCGACCGGGTGGGCTTCATACAGGGGAGACAGGGGGCGGACACACTCCGTAAAACCCTGCATCTCATGAGGGAAGCGGCCCTGAAGGGAGATAACCCTGTCTTGGTGGCCATTGACGCCGAAAAAGCATTCGACAGGGTGGACTGGGAGTTCCTACATGGAGTCCTTGTCAAATTGGGCTTCGGGGAGGGAATCAGACGAGCCATTAGGGCCCTATCTACAGACCCCTCTGCCAGAGTCATGGTAAATGGTCGCCTGTCACGAACATTTAGCCTTCAAAGGGGGACGAGGCAGGGTTGCCCCCTCTCCCCACTCCTGATCGCCATGACCATGGAAATACTTGCGGAGTACCTCAGATGTGCCCCGATGGTCCGTGGTATTGACGTTGGAGGTCGGACATTTAAGCTCGGCCTCTATGCAGATGACATACTGCTCCACCTGAGGGAACCTACTAGTTCTGTCCCGGCCACCGTGCGGGTTATCGAACGCTTTGGCTAATTCTCAGGCTTCAGGATAAACATAGGGAAGTCAATGATCTTCCCCTTTGCCCCAGATGCAGACAGGGACCTGACGGAGCTGTCCCCCCTGGGTCTTCAAATTTGTATCGAAGAGATCAAATACCTGGGGATCAATATCGTCCGGCCCCACGAAGACTTAAGCCAGGCAAATTACCCCCCGCTGTTCGACAAATTATTCAAAGAGATGGAGACATGGGGTAGGGGGCAAATCTCATGGATGGGAAGAATAAACGCCATAAAGATGAATCTCCTCCCCAGGGTCCTGTATGTTTTCCAGATGCTCCCTTTAGAGGCCCCGGAAGCACTCCTTAAAGAAGCCAAAAAACGCATAACGAAATTCGTATGGCAAGACCAGAGACCCAGAATAGGTTATGAAACACTCACCCTCCCCAATGATAGAGGGGGGGTCGGCCTCCCAGACCTACGAACCTACCACAGAGCAGCCCAGCTCAGAAACCTGGCCCCCCACCTCAGAGAGGACCCCAACAAGCAATGGGTCTTTCTTGAAAACTCCCTCCTGAGCCCTGTCACAGTGGGCGAGTGGTTATGGGTCCCGATGAAAAAGCTCCCAAGGAGAATTAGGGAACACCCAATACTAGTAACAATGTGGAAGGCTCTGGAAGGTAAGGGACACGGAGAGAAGGTGACCACTTGGCCCTCCCCCCTGAGCCACATCTGCTCCACAAGAGTTTTAGAGGAAATCCCATGCCACGAACACTATCAGCCCTGGTTTGACGCGGGGCCTATGCAGAGTTGGTCAGTTGGTTAGGGAGGAGTCCTTTATAAGTATCCAGAAGCTTGAAGAGTCTCTGGGAATAGGTAGGCTCTCCCCACTCCTCTACCTGAAACTCAAGGGAATCCTAATGAAACCAAAACTAAAGCCCAAATTACAAAGAAAACTCACTCCATTAGAGAAAATCTTAGACACCCATGTAGTAATGAAAGGCCTCATCTCACTCCTTTATTCTGCCCTTTTAACCCCCCGGGAGGGAACCACCAAAAGCCTCAGAGGGAAATGGGAAAGAGATTTGGGTTGCAGAATCGGAGATGGTCTCTGCAGGCGACTCTGTAGTAGGTCATTCAAGACTTCGATCTCCTGCCAATACAAAACCCATGCTGTTAAACTCTTGCACAGATGGCAATATGACCCGATCACACTCTCTAGGATGTTCCCAGATGTAATCCCGCTCTGCTGGCATGGGTGTGGGGAAAGGGCAAACTATTGGCACATGTGGTGGTCATGCGGGAAGGTCCAAACTTACTGGGCCGAAGTGCTCAGCTGGCTGAAAGAGGCGGGAGAGGGGGAACTCCCACTGGACCCGATTTTGATATTGTTCGGTCTGCAGCGTAAGGATGACCACTGGGAAAAATTACCAGACCGCTCACACTCCCTACTGTTGGCAGCCAGAGCGGCCCGTGCTAGAACATGGAAGAGGCCCGCCCTCCCCACAAAGAGAGAATGGGTGATGATAGCCAAAGACATATACCCAGAGATTGGAGCCCTGGAACCGACCCAGCTCACGTGGGCAATCCGCTCCCTCCAACACTTCCGCCGGTCCCACGCACCTCTCGGAGAACCACACAGAGACACCATGCCTTCAAGTGCTGACCCCCCCCCTGCAGTGCTAACGAAGGACGACCTCAAGGACATACTCCAGGAGATAAAGGCGATCCGAACGGACATACAAGCCTCAATAGTTGATCTCAGGGGGAGAGTGGAGACGCTCGAAGAAATAATTGAGGGAATGGAAAACAACCACCTCCAAACGGACCTGTTAGACATGAAGTACGAAGCGAGGCTAACAGATCTAGAAATCAGAGAGGAGGACATAGTCCTGAAAATGGACGACTTAGAGAACAGAGAACGCCGAAAAAAACCTGCGCATCATGGGTGTGACCCAACAGAGAGGCGAGATGGCCGCAGACGTGGGGAGAAAGGTTCAAGGCCTCATTAACCAACTCTTCACACTCGAGGGGGGCAAGGAAGTCCAGCTGGAAAGAGCCCACCGAGGGGGAGGCGGAGCGAGGGGCGGCCCAAGGTCCATCATTGTGCGCTTTCTCCGCTACAGAGAGAAAATGGAGGTCCTCGAGAAAGCGAGAAGGCTGGAGAGCTTCTTGTTCGAAGGAGACACAGTTAGAATTTACCAGGACCTCTCGGCTTTCACGCTTATCCGCAGAAGAGAGTGCTGGCCACTTACCTAGTGGCTCACTAGCCAGGACATAATATACAGGTGGACCTTCCCATTCGCCTTGTCTTTCGAGCGTGCAGGAGTGGACTATGGAGTGATTAGCGGCAAGGAGGCATCCCAAGTGTTGCAGGTACTCAAAGGTGATACCCCAGAGGACGGAAACGAAATGGAGGTGCAGGGGTCTCGGAACACCAGGAGGGAGCCAGAGGGGCCCTGGTCCACAAAGAAGTAGATAAAGGGCAGAAGGAAATTCAAGAAACTAAGCACCCCCACAACGGAAGCCGAAGAGGACTAAGTGGTCAGAGGTTCGCCATTAGAGAAACCTAGAGATTGAATCAAACAGCCTTGCCGGGGATGCTTAGCTTTACAAGGGGACTGCGGTGGATGGACTTGCATTCACCCTGGTGGCTTGCCCGTTGGCAGGCGTCGTGATAAAGAGGGGGTGGGAGGAGGAGGGTAGGGAGGGAGTTGGGGATTTTTGGGACCCACACAGTCTCAAAACCACATGGGAAGGAAGCAGCATGCATAGATCCGGGAAGACGGTATACACAAGGCAAGGATCCAATGGCAGACAATGAGAATAGGGGCCGGGCTGAGTCACTGAGAATAGGTTCACTCAATGTAAAGGGTCTGAACTCCCCAGCAAAGCGCTCCCTCTTGGGGACGGAAATGAAGAATGTTAAAATAGATGTCCTTTTCGTCCAGGAAACTAGAACGGTCACGGGATAGGAGAGGGCCATCCCGGGAGCGCAGGTGGGCCAGACCTTCTGGGCATCCGCTCCCACGAAGCGGAGCGGAGTCAGGATCATCCTGCAGAGAAACCAGAGACTCACAGAGGTAACCAGGTGGGGGAGGGAAGACGGTAGAGCCATGATTATATCGGGTAACTTGCACAACTGCAGAGTGTCCCTAGCAGCTATCTATTGTCCTAATGTGGGCCAGGCTGAATTTCTCAAAGAGGCAATGGGAGAGATAATGGCCAAAGCAGAGGGGCTCCTTATACTGGGTGGAGACTTCAACATGTGGGCAAATCGGGAGCTGGACCATAGTGGAGAGGCCATCCCGCTAGGCAACAGAGGGGGTAGACCCCAGGGGAAATTCCGGGAGCTGATGTGGGGCTATGGGCTTGTGGACACATGGAGGGAATTACATCCGAGGGAAAGGGATACACCTTCTACTCAGTGGTCCATGGTACCTGAACGAGAATAGATTACCTTTTCATGGGGCACCAGAACATGAGCAGAGTGGAGTCTTGCACAATCCGCCCGGTTAGCTGGTCAGGCCATGATATGGTCTGGGCAGATATTAGTGTATCGGGTCTGAAGCCCAGAGAATCCCTGTGGAAATACAATGACCTCCTACTTAGGGATGTGGTTTTTAAGGAGAAGATGGAAAAGGCGATCAACGAATACTTCGAACTGAACAACACGGGCGAGGTTAAAATAGAGACAGTGTGGGAGGTGGCAAAGGCAACCTTGAGGGATGTTTTGATTAGAGAGGGGGCTTCCAAAAAAAGGACCAGGACCCTCCTGGCCCATAGGCTACGGGCGGAGATAATAGCATTGGAGGGATCTGAAGGGAAGGGTGACGAAGAGAGGGAAAGGGACCTGGGGGATGCAAGAGAGAAAAGGCAAGAGCTGAGAGCATTGGAGATGGGCAATATTGTAGCGGGCCTCCAACACCTGCATCAAAGGAATTATGAAAAAGGAAATAAGGCTGGCGGCCAAACTCCGGGGCCAACGGAGAGATATATGGGTGACAAGGATCTCAAGCGGGGAGGAGGGGGCAAAACTAATCCCGAGGGTATAGTGGAGGAATTTGCTGGGTTTTATGAGACTCTCTACGGGAGGGAAGGAGAAGTGGAGGCGCAGGCACTGGGAGCATAGCTCGGAGGGGTAACATTGCCTGTGATGGACTCCTCAGAGGCATCAGCCTTAGACACCCCAATAACGGGAGAGGAGGTACTCAAGGCAATATCGGGACTCAAGCTGGGCAGGGCCCCTGGGGAGGACGGGTTCACTGCAGGCTTTTATGAGGGCTTTGGAGGCCTACCAGCGGGGTTCTTGGCGGGCATATTCACAGATATTATGAGGACCAGGAGTGCACTCCCGTCTTTTGGCAAAGCACTGATAACAGTGATCCCGAAGGAGAGCAAAGATCCAGCAGACTGCCGGTCATATAGACCAATTTACCTCCTGAATGTGGACGCTAAACTGTTCACCAGGATTATAGCCACGAGACTAGACAGCCATATGCCGGTACTCATCCATTCCGACCGGGTGGGCTTCGTACAGGGGAGACAGGGGGCGGACACACTCCGTAAAACCCTGCATCTCATGAGGGAAGCGGCCATGAAGGGAGATAACCCTGTCTTGGTGGCCATTGACGCCGAAAAAGCATTCGACAGGGTGGACTGGGAGTTCCTACATGGAGTCCTTGTCAAATTGGGCTTCGGGGAGGGAATCAGACGAGCCATTAGGGCCCTATCTACAGACCCCTCTGCCAGAGTCATGGTAAATGGTCGCCTGTCACGAACATTTAGCCTTCAAAGGGGGACGAGGCAGGGTTGCCCCCTCTCCCCACTCCTGATCGCCATGACCATGGAAATACTTGCGGAGTACCTCAGATGTGCCCCGATGGTCCGTGGTATTGACGTTGGAGGTCGGACATTTAAGCTCGGCCTCTATGCAGATGACATACTGCTCCACCTGAGGGAACCTACTAGTTCTGTCCCGGCCACCGTGCGGGTTATCGAACGCTTTGGCTAATTCTCAGGCTTCAGGATAAACATAGGGAAGTCAATGATCTTCCCCTTTGCCCCAGATGCATACAGGGACCTGACGGAGCTGTCCCCCCTGGGTCTTCAAATTTGTATCGAAGAGATCAAATACCTGGGGATCAATATCGTCCGGCCCCACGAAGACTTAAGCCAGGCAAATTACCCCCCGCTGTTCGACAAATTATTCAAAGAGATGGAGACATGGGGTAGGGGGCAAATCTCATGGATGAGAAGAATAAACGCCATAAAGATGAATCTCCTCCCCAGGGTCCTGTATGTTTTCCAGATGCTCCCTTTAGAGGCCCCGGAAGCACTCCTTAAAGAAGCCAAAAAACGCATAACGAAATTCGTATGGCAAGACCAGAGACCCAGAATAGGTTATGAAACACTCACCCTCCCCAATGATAGAGGGGGGGTCGGCCTCCCAGACCTACGAACCTACCACAGAGCAGCCCAGCTCAGAAACCTGGCCCCCCACCTCAGAGAGGACCCCAACAAGCAATGGGTCTTTCTTGAAAACTCCCTCCTGAGCCCTGTCACAGTGGGCGAGTGGTTATGGGTCCCGATGAAAAAGCTCCCAAGGAGAATTAGGGAACACCCAATACTAGTAACAATGTGGAAGGCGCTGGAAGGTAAGGGACACGGAGAGAAGGTGACCACTTGGCCCTCCCCCCTGAGCCACATCTGGTCCACAAGAGTTTTAGAGGAAATCCCATGCCACGAACACTATCAGCCCTGGTTTGACGCGGGGCCTATGCAGAGTTGGTCAGTTGGTTAGGGAGGAGTCCTTTATAAGTATCCAGGAGCTTGAAGAGTCTCTGGGAATAGGTAGGCTCTCCCCACTCCTCTACCTGAGACTCAAGGGAATCCTAATGAAACCAAAACTAAAGCCCAAATTACAAAGAAAACTCACTCCATTAGAGAAAATCTTAGACACCCATGTAGTAATGAAAGGCCTCATCTCACTCCTTTATTCTGCCCTTTTAACCCCCCGGGAGGGAACCACCAAAAGCCTCAGAGGGAAATGGGAAAGAGATTTGGGTTGCAGAATCGGAGATGGTCTCTGCAGGCGACTCTGTAGTAGGTCATTCAAGACTTCGATCTCCTGCCAATACAAAACCCATGCTGTTAAACTCTTGCACAGATGGCAGTATGACCCGATCACACTCTCTAGGATGTTCCCAGTTGTAATCCCGCTCTGCTGGCACGGGTGTGTGGAAAGGGCAAACTATTGGCACATGTGGTGGTCATGCGGGAAGGTCCAAACTTACTGGGCCGAAGTGCTCAGCTGGCTGAAAGAGGCGGGAGAGGGGGAACTCCCAATGGACCCGATTTTGATATTGTTCGGTCTGCAGCGTAAGGATGACCACTGGAAAAAATTACCAGACCTCTCACACTCCCTACTGTTGGCAGCCAGAGCGGCCCGTGCTAGAACATGGAAGAGGCCCGCCCTCCCCACAAAGAGAGAATGGGTGATGATAGCCAAAGACATATTCCTTATGGAAAGACTTACAGCGGCCTTACACGGTTCAAGCACCCGAATAGAGATAGACTGGCTGCAATTTCAAGAGGTATTTGGCAAAACAGAGGTCACGCCCTGAGACCCTCAGGCGCCCTTGGCCCGGCCCAAAAACAAGCCCTGGCATTGAACGAATGGACCTGGAACCTGGAAAGCCGGTTAACCACTGGCGGAGAAAATCCGGATCGACACTGCCCTATGCCGCATGACTTGTATAAGCAGACTGAATCCCCTGAGACATTGGGAGGGGGGAGGGGGGGCAATAAACGCAGGGAATAATGGCCTATAGTTTGATTTGTCGAGGGCGATTGCCCAAATGTTGAGTTTGGAGTACCTATGCTGTTATTTTGAAAAATCAATAAAAATTGAAATTAAAAAAACATATATATATTTTGCAGCTATTTATCTGCTTTAGTATGTGCCACTGTTTGTATTTCAAGTCTTTCTTGAGATAACATTCCCTTTCTTTCTTAACCAAACTTTGCAAAAAACGTATATGGTCCGGTCAGAATTTGTTTTTGAAGTTTGGTGAGGTTCCTTCAAGGGGGTGCAAAGTTGTAGGAGGGTCCCAAAATTTCATTTTTTTCCATGGATGCAATGGAAAAACAAATTTTCTCACATCTACAGCTCAAACCGCTGGATGTATTTTCACCGAATTTGCAGCAGGAGCGGCGGCTTTGTCCCGAAAGCCTGCTTTTGTAAATTTGGTGTACATCCATCCAGTAGTTCTTTTTAAAATGGCCAAAAAGTCAGTAAAAACAAATTAGCGATATCTGGGTTCGGTCCGCTGACTCACTTCCCTATTTGGTCCGCGGACGGGCATCCGATTGGCTTAGAGGGCGACGTGATGTCCGCAGACATCGGACACACCCACTGATTGGATGGTGAAAAGCATGAAGTGCGTCAGATTTTGGAAAAAACGCCCGGCATGTTGGAATCGCGGCCAATTGCTGCTGTCCGCAAACATCACGGTAAAAACATATTAAAAATAAAACATTCCACGTATCAAACTTATCAAACAATCTTTGGCGAAGTGAGGGGTGATGAGGATGGGATGGGATATGGACGTAAGAAGCCAAAAAAACTGGTGTTTTTATCCCATATTGATTTCGAATCTAGATATAAATGTTTTTGCAAAGTTTGGTGGGATTCTGTCAAGAAGGGGCAAAATTAGAGCGGGGTCCCAAAATATTGTAAAGGCTTATAAATGTGGTGCCATTTGATGAATCTACACAAAAGCTTGGAAAAATATGTTCGATCTAGATATAAATATTTTTGTAAAGTTTGGTGGGATTTTGTTAAGAGGGGGCTAAATTAGAGGGGGATCTCAACATTTTTAGATGGCTTATAACTTTGTTGACATTTGACAAATGTGGACAAATGTTTTCAGAAAGATTATAGATCCAGCCTTGAATTTTTGTGTAAAGTCTGAATGGATTGTGTCAGGTGGGGGATAAGTTAGATGACTATTGTATGTACATACATTTTGACACTTTTGAAAAAATAAAACATGGGCGGATTTCCAGCACTCGTGTAAGCAGCATTGACAAGGACCTTAAAGCATGGTTTTGCAAATGTGCCTGTATTTTATTTTTGACAAGTGTAGTTACAAAAAATAGGGCTATACCTTTGGTGACTGAGGTCTAGCCTGTGGCCATGGGCAGAGACCAGATTGTCTGGGTCATGGCATTATGTCATGACCTGGACAATCTGGCTACTGGCCGTGACCACGAGGGACGACAAATGGGGTTAAAGTGGCTATGTCCACCTGGGACTGGCTACGTGGTAAAGTTATTTGAATGTGGGATAGGTTTGAAAGGGAAAACAAAATGGGCTTGTGGTAATACCGTCATAGGGTTCTCTCTTTGCCTTCTGCAGGCTGCCATGGAAAGGGAAGAGGGGCTCTATATGGAGCCCTGCCTTCCCTTTCCATGGTGGCCATCATGTAAAAGGATTTTCCTTCCTACAGCTGGACATTTGTGATGTCATCTTCGATGTCCTGGGTGTTAGGCTTAACAGTGCACGGTGGTGGTGCGAATTATGGTTGCTTAGTTTACCATAACTGGCAAATTTCTGAGATTTTTCAGTTTTGCTTGTAACCATAACGTCCCTTTAACGTTTTTTCTTTGAATTTCATAGGTTTTTATTAGTGCAACTTAACCATAACATCCCTTTAACAAAGTTTTTTCAGAGCTATATATATACACACATGAAGTATACATAGCAGAAGTACATGCATTAGACATGAAGAACACATGCACTCCACATGAAGAACACGTACAATAGGTAATATATGCATTTAAACATGAACAATACCAATGTAGCATCCATAAGACATGGAGAACATAACATGACCAATGTATAAAGTCAATACAACATAAACAACATGAGAAAATAGCTCACTAACATGGAAGCGAGAGTGAAGTTGGGCACCCATCTTCTCACAGATAGATGCTGCAGCATGTCTCAGAATGCGCACTGTCCTGAATCCAGAGAAACACATATTCATGCAAGAGCCCAGACAGTAGCTGGCAACAAGTGCCAAGGCTAAAGAGAAATAAGGGAGGATTGGGACATCGGAACAAAGGCACAAGATAACGATTCCCAAGTTGCAAGCAGCATACCCCCAGATTAATTAACAAGATGGCACTCATTCAAAATTGGTGCAGCAAAACATGTTCACATATCTACATGCAACCTGCAAGCGGAAACAATTGCAGGAAGAGCAAAGTAAAAAAGAATGGATGCTTAATCAGCACAATGAAACTGGTTTGGAGACCATTGGGGTCATTACGACCCAGGCGGTAAGTACACCAACTTTACCACCATGGTGTAAACTTTACCACCATGGTGTAAACTATGTTTACACCATGGTGGATGGCGGATTTACCGCCCCATTCCAAGGTGAGTGGGGCGGTAAATCCCCATTTCCCATTTACCCTTCCCCATTCCCATTTTTGCCCCATAGGGCATAATGGGAGTGGGGAAGGCGCTAATTACGGCACCGTAAATTACGGTGCCGTAATTAGCACCAAGGCGGTTTAGCACCATGGATTTTAACGCCTGCTAAAAGCAGCCGTTAAAATTGGAATCAGGCGTTAAGGGTTAACGACGGCGTTAACCCTTAACGCCTGAGTTGTAATGAGGCCCCATGGCTCCTACCCTCCTTTTCCTCAAACAAGTGACACGTCCCTGATTGTGCAGGAATTATACCCATTAAAGGCCACTGCAGGGTATTCCAACCTGTATATGCACCCCCAGCGTATAGTGACACGGACTGTATGAAAGGCGAGAAAGTGAGAAGGCAGATTCCAGCATTATTACAGGGGGAATCTGATGCTCAGTGCAGGATGCAAGTGAAGTTAACGGAAACAGATGAGGATAATCTTAGAGCAAAAAGCACGCATAATGGGGGAGATGAGACATTGATTGTGTCACATAAATGGAAAGGAGGGCAAATTGTATTGAAACTTGAAGGAAAGAGCATCAACAAAAGTAAAGAGAAGACAAGGGGTGATAGCGATGGACAGGAGGCAGAGAAAGAAAAGAGGGTGAAGGAAGAGAGAGAATGAGAAAGATGGAGATAGGAGAAGGAAAAGGGCAGTAGAAAATAGGATGACCGATAAAAAGAAAAGAGACAGAACAGAGAGGAAGAAAAGGAAGGAGATAGAAGGTGTAATGAAAAAAGGAAAAATGAGAAAAGTTAAGAGAGAAGTTGTAAGGAAATTGATTACATCATGAGTATACACACGTTGTTAGACAAGGGAAAAGAAAATGTAATAAGAAGAAAAAGGGACAGCATAACTAGGAACAGAAGAGATGGTATCAGCTTAAGCGGAAGCTAGAGAAGGTATCAGCAAGAGGAAGACAGGGATGTGCTGCAGAGGTAATGAGTGGAAAATATGGGACAGTTCCCATTCGAAGACTAGATTTTGATGATAGAGAGGACAAAGAGGATGAAGACACAAGGACAGAAGATGAAGATGATGAGGAGAGCGGGGAAGATGAGGCCAAACAGGCCCCATCTATGGGCACGGGTGTAGGGAGAGAGGGAGCTTGGTCAGATTTGGAAGAACCAGCGATAAGGCCAGAACCTATTCAATATCCGTGGATCCCAGAGATGAGGTCGAGGGGGGAGGAAAAGAAAACTCTATATGAAAATAGACTATGAGATTTACTGAGCAGAAAGAAAGTCAGCATGACAGAGATGCCAAAGAAGATGAGGAGTGCGGCTGCACCCTTGTGTAAAACCGGATGACACAATTTCCTTTATTACAGAAAGGCAGAGGACTATCATAGTGCATACCTTGCCTGCAGACAGACAACAATAATTTAATTTACAAGTTACCATCACTTACATCAGGTGCAGGGGAGTGGATTTATGAGCTAGAAAGAGAGACGGCTGGCATGATATTTGCCATGGGAGACATGAAAAGCTTGTTTGCTGCTATATTGGGCAAACAATCAGATGACATTTGGAAACAAGAATAGTATCCCGGGGTGACAGTACAACACTCTCAACATGATGCTGCCCCTTTTAACAACGTTCAAGCAGATGTGTGGAGGGCACTTAGGATACAATTCCCTGACACATCAGACATGAGTGCAATAATGACAAGGAAAATGGGATTGGATGAAACCCAGCTACCATTCAAGAGAAATAGTGTTTAGAGACTAGGGAATTCTGGGACAAAAAATTACCATTTTTTATAACATTTATGCTGGGGTCTCCGCGAAGAGGTACAGAGACAATTAAAGAAAATTGTAGTGATTGACGCAAAACCATGACCTGAGATTCAATTGACTACTGTCCATCATTATAGATTAAAACAAGAGAAAGACAGAAAGACGGTTGAAGAAAGAAAAATAGAAAAAGCATAATTGGCCCAAAAGAAGCTGTCAAAATTGACAAAAGAAGGAGCTGTATTAATATATAATGGGAAGAATCACAATGGACAAGAGACACAGGAGATTAATTTGCAGTAAGGGGGAATATAATTATTACCCCTGGGGAAGAGGGTTTGCACCCAGAGGTAGAGGGTTTGGATTTCAACCACCACAGGCCGGAGGGTTCAACCAGTGCAAGAGGGGGATTATGTACATGATTGTGGTACCTTTACTTATTTTAATGATGACACACCCCATGTCAAATAAAACACCCTAGTAGCGGGCATTACTGTTTTAATTGATGGGTCATTGATGAATGACCAGAGAAGTGTATTGTGACATAGTGGAACAGCAGTGGTGAAGGCAGTAAACCATGGGAGGTATGAGGTAGTAAAAAGCACAAGATTGCCAGCACATTTTCAGCAGAGGCTGCAGAATTTGTAGCCATGATTTTAGCGCTTGAGGAGCATGAAGATGAGGCGGTGACAGTGCATTTGGACTGGAAAAATCAGGGCTTCCAGCGCACAGACGGCACCCCAGTACAGCATGTACCACTAATAGAAAGGCTATTGGACGCTCTTGAACGTCCATCAGTGATAGCAGTGGTCAAGTGCTCAGCGCATACGAGAGGCACATACATGATTTCTTGCAGCAACAAAGCCACAGACACAGAAGAAAAAAGGGCAGAATATTTTCCTGAGATATTAGACATTGCAACTGCCCCAAACAAGTATACATGTACACGTTACATGGTGAGGCACCAACATAGCACAGGAAAACCTATCATGCCCATTGAGCTGATCACAGTAAGACAGGAACAGCTCCATTACCCAGCACACATCACCAAAGAATGTCTTGCAGCAACCATTTCGTATGATTTGTTTGTCCCGTATCTTAATGAGCATGTGACAATTTTATCATACACTCTTTGACATATCAGAAGTTTACTGATGGCCATACACTGAGAATGGTGAGAGGAGCAATACCCTGCTCTAATGGACGATT